>NW_026571152.1:44449317-44501817 GCF_026225935.1 Boleophthalmus pectinirostris | reverse complement strand
CACAGAGTCAATGGGAGATCTTTTTGAACCCGAATATTCGTCCTTACAGGAAAACGGTGAAATTTGTGCGGAGATTCAGACAGATTTTTGTTGTTACAGCCTGGAAAATTGCAAATTTGCACCATTTTTTCAGTTATGTATCTTATACAAGCTTATATACCTCTGACATTAACCCTCTCGCGTCGCAGCGTCACCGGTCTGAACAAGAAAACACTGCGGCTGTCACCTGGCGGCGGCGCAGTGATACGTACAGAGAGAAAATAGTGATTATGAGGTGTGACTTTTTAGAGGACGGAGGTTTTGTGGTGCAAATGTGTCACTCTTTTGAACACATGTTGTTTTGAGAAGAAAAACTCTTTATTATTCTGTCCCCAGAACAACTTGCCGAACTACTTTCCTCAGCACCAAAACCGGCCAGGATCTGGACTCACCGGACGCTGTCGGAGGTGAAGTCAGTGTGGATGTGACGCTGCTGACGGGGACGACACACAGATTCACGTCAAAAAACCTGAACTGTCCCTTTAACTCTTACGTTAAAATACAAATAAATTCAAACGTTCGTACAAATGAAGGCTTTTAAATGCGACGTTTGTGCGTTTACATCTCGTTACTAATGTGAATCTTTAAAAATACGGTGAAGGGAACAACAGCCGGCATTTCTCTGGGACCTGTGTGTGTGATTGTGTGATTGTGTGTGTGTGTGTCTCTGTGTGTGTGATGTGTGTGTGTCTCTGTGTGTGTGAATGGGGCTTTAACTTTTTCTGTTTGTTTGGACCCGTGATGAAGTGACTTTAGGCAGCTGCAGCACAGACTGTAGAAAATATGAAAACAGAGGAATCCTTTTTACGCCTCAAACTGTTTTTAAAGCTTCTGTATCACACAAAACCGACCCTGTGACGCTTTAAGTCTTAACGCTTTTCCCTCCTCAAAAACCAGACCCGGAGCCGTTTACTTGTAACAGCTCCTTTTAACTGGAAACTGGAAGATGAAATGTGCAGGTTTTGTGCGTTAAAACGTGTGCGAGTGAAACAAACCACGGCTCCGGGTCTGTTTTTGATGAACGGTTAGAACACAGATGAGAAAATATCATAATCTGGGCCCTTTAACCTCAAAAACTCTCATGTTTTGACTGAGTTGTTCCATCTGAAAGCAATATGTGTAAGTCGGAGAGTTGGAATCGACGTGACACTGGCCGCGCGAAGGGACCACGAGGAGATTTTCCTTTGACGACGTCGTACAATCAACAGAACCCCAACTGTATTTAAGGTTTTAAATAAAGGAGACACTATTTTGATAAAGAAATGTTTTATTAAAGCTGTCGAGGTGTGTACAGAGTCTCCCCCTCGGAGTCTGGACGTCTGCATCTGTCTCTGTGTCTGTGCACTTGTTTTTTCACTCAGCACTTCGACGCAACATTTAGCCTCTTATTCAATATTTCATGTATTTTGCACTGAAAATGTGACGGGCCCCCGCGCTCCGGCCGGACTCGGACCCTGGTGTTGGTGCTGGTGTGTGCGGTCTTGTTCTGATTCAGGTTTGTGTGTAACTGGAGATACTTTGGACTTGACGCTGGAGACGCTGGAGACGCTGGAGGCTTCAGTGAGCGTGGACCACTCTGTGACTAACACCATGTCTCTATGTTTACAGTATCTGTTGTACTGGCAGTATTATTTATCACTTGTAACACCAAGAATTATTTGTAAGAGTTTTTCATTAAAGATAAAACCCATTTCCTCCTGTTTGACGTTTATTCTCACGTTCTACGAGGTTTCAGATTTGTGAACATGAACAGACAGAAGAGAATCTGTGTCATTTGTTTTTTTGTTTTTCAATATAAAATCAAAAACTACTAGTTTTCTTCATTATTTGTCTCCAAAACCAAAATGAAAAAAACAGAAAATTATTCGTTTTTTCAGTTTTCGATTTTATGTTTAAATGAAAAATGGAAAAAACGGATAACGACCGTTTCCCGTTTACATGACTTCAGTGACTGTGATGTCACCGAATACGGATTGAACCAGGACTGATCCAGGTCCAGGACCAGACTGGGACCAGAGCGGACCAGACCAGGACCAGTGTGGACTCCGAGCTTTGACTCTGAGCCTCCGCAGGGTCTGAGCCTCAGCTTCAAGATCCGGGCCTGCTGTGGGCTCGGAGTCACTCCGGTCCCGGTCTGGTCCCGGTCTGGTCCCGCTCTCAGTCCCGCTCTGGTCCTGGTTTGGTCCTGGCCTGGTCTCAGTCTCGGTCTGGTCCCGGACCTGGATCAGTCCTGGTTCAGTCGGTATACAGCGCAAAAGTCCAAAGAAAACTTGAAAAAACAAATCATTTTCTGTTTTTTCATTTTGGTTTTGGAGACAAATAATGAATGTTGTTTTTTCTTTTTGGTTTTATATTGAAAAACGAATGAACGAACGACACAGATTGAAGAGTTTTATATAAAACTGTCTCTTTTAATCACTTGAATAAAGAAAAAACAAAGACTAAATCATAAGTATTCAGACTCCGTGTTCTTCAGTGACTTTAAAGTTCGAGTGTTAATATTAGTTACTGAGATGAAGAGTTCTTACATAATTAAGTCTTTGTTGATTCTTTTTTAAGATGATTAAAAGTGCAGTTTTTATCAAGTGTTTCCACGTCTGTAAAAATGTACATTTATAAAACACACAGTAAAGTCTTGAACACGTGTACCTGCTCAGACGATCATCAACAACCATCTGTGTGTTTAACTTCTAAAAGAATCTCTTTACATTGTGCAGGAAAACATAAAAATGATTTGTTCCTGATTTGAAGTGTTTTGTGAGGACCTCAGCATCGTCAAAGCCTCAAAATCAAGACAAATCTGATGCCCAAAACCATCAACAACTTCTGTTTGTTTGGCTGCTGCTGCTGGAACTAAAAGGACGTGGGCACAAAGTCGATCTCTATGAGGCGGCGCGGGGCTGTGGGCATCAGTGGTTGGTAACTCTGTGTCTGTAGTGAGCGGTCAGGCCCAGTCCTGGATTATACGAGGCTCAGATAGAACATGGACGTACAGATCTATGGAGACAACATGTCGCTGAGGCAAAAGCTGCGGCCGTTTTATGAGAAGAGCAAATAAAAATAAGGTTTAATCAGAATTAAAAACAAGATTTTGACCTTAAAAGGACAGTTCAGAATTTTGTATATAGGGCCTCATTTCCTCGTGGTCCAGAGCGTTGGAGACGTGTGGAGACACTTTATGAAATATTCCATCCAGTCCTTGTATTTTCAGAGTCACTGGTGTCACTAAAAACAGTTTTACCCGCTTCACAAAACACCTGAAACAAATCTGTTATTACACCAGACTGTCCATGTGAACGTCTGTGTGAATAATGTCTGAAATAAAACTAACCTTGCATCATGTGAATCGTCACACGTTGAGGGACTATTTTCTCATATATCAGTCCACCGCTGCGGAGTTTTTATCAGGAAGAACAACTCACTGCTGCTGCTCACACAGAAATCCTTCAAATGCAAGTTTGGTTTTACTTCAAACATTATTCTCTGGACACAGACGTTCACAGGGACAGTCTGGTGTAATAACAGATTTGTTTCAGGTGTTTTGTGGAGTGGGTGAGTCTGTTTTTAGTGGCAGGATAAACTATGACCATTGACATGCACCAGTCTAACACCAGTGACCTCTGCAAATACAACGACTGGACGGAAGATTTCAAAAAAGTGTCTCCACACGTCTCCAACACTCTGAACCACGAGGAAATGACGTCCTGTGTACAAAATTCTGGACTGTCCCTTTAAAAACCCAGTTGATGATGCTCAGAGCCTCAGAAGGACACGGGGCAGATGATGAGGTGGTCCTCTCTCCTGATTGCTCAGGGCCTCAGACCGAGGTCCGGGTCTCGGTATCTCAGGGCCTCAGGGTCCCGGAGCCTCAGATGGACATGGGGCAGATGATGAGGTGGGCCTATCTCCTGATTGCTCAGGGCCTCAGATTGGTGTCGGGTCCTTATCTGGTCTCGGGGTCTTGGGGTCTCAGGGCCTCAGACCGTGGTCAGATCCTCAGGTCCTCAGCTTCTCAGATGGACACGGGGCAGATGATGAGTTGGTCCTCTCTCCTGATTGCTCGGGGCCTCAGATAGTGGTCAGGTCCTCGGGGTCTCTGGGCCTCGGGGTCTCGGGGTCTCAGATGGACACGGGGCAGATGATGAGTCGGTCCTCCAGCATGACGCTGAGCACCAGGAAGATGAAGTAGAGCAGAAACATGGTGAAGCCCAGGAATTTGTTCATCTTCCACTTGCAGCAGGCGATGGAGACGATGACGAAGAGCAGCATGAGGAAGAGGAGCACGATGGCGCAGAAGAGTCCGTTACTGCTGACGGCCACTGGGGCGAAGCCGTGAGAGGACGAGTACAAGAGCCACGGCACCGGGAGCCTGAAAACACAGAGAAACGAGTTTAGAGACGATCCAAGCAGCTCCTCACACGTCTGAACATCTGAACATCTGAACATCTGAACATCTGAACATCTGAACATCTGAACACCTGCACTCCCCGTGTGCGCTAACTCCAGGCACTGAGCTGTCTGAGGCTTTGCTACAATCTGAACTTTAATTCAACACAATCAAACCCAAACTGACCAGGAGGAGCTGACGTAGTTGGAACTAAAACAGGTGATTTGTGCCTCGGGGACAAGTGTGTCAAACCTACAACTGTTCCTGGTCAAGCAGAAGTAAACAACAAGGCCAAAAGTTCAAGTTGAATTCATCTGATATAAAAGTGTATTGAACAGATACATATGTACTCGAGTTTATCAAACTGTTCACCTTTTTTCTGTTCCATTTTTGGTTCTAAAGTTCCATCTGTTTTAAACAGACCATGAATGAAACATGGAACAAAAATTATTTCCCAAATTTCAAAGACCCAAAAATCATGTAAATAAATGTTTGTATTTCATCATATCTTGTGTTATTCCATCTTTGAACTGTTGATGAAGGGACAGGATTTTAAAAAAAAAAAGTATTTAAAATGATAAAAATGTTCTTGGAAGGACTGACATATTTTATAGAAATAGTTTCTTTCATTTTGAAGTAATATTAAAGTATTCAGAAGAAAAAAGCCACAAATGATGTAAAATCCTGCACCTTCTACTTGTTTGTACAATTTTCCCTCCGTTACTTTTCCCTCCGTTACCATGAACTTTCTTAATAAAAAATCTCATGAGTCAAAAAGTCAGAGGTTTTTCAACCTAATCTTGTACCATATGGTAGAAAACTATATGAAGCAAATATTCAAACCAGTTTGTTAAGGATATGGAAGTGAGAACCAAGAGTTATCACTGTTTGGATTTATTGACCAAAAAGTGCTGCATATTTCATTCCCTCCGTTACTGACATGAGTTTTTTAAATTTTTGTCAACAACTTGAAAGAATCTCACAGGTTTAACTTGACCCTGTTGGAGTGTAACTCTTTCCTACATTCTGATACTTTACTTATTTCAATAGTTCCTCTAGTTTCTGAATAAGAGACATTTGAATGTCAAAAATCTGACCCTGTTTCCTCCGTTAACACTTGACCGTTACAATTACAGTCACTGACATGAACATTACTCAACAGTTTTTCAGTTTGTCTCTGATTTTAAATGATTTGATCTGATTGTACGTTATGTTATTGTTGGTTGGTCTTGTGTTTCCATGAGAATCACAGTTTGTTTTAATCTCAGTAAAGTTCTGGTCGCCCACTGACCCCACGGTGATGTCGAAGATGTTGCTGCCCACAGAGCTGGACACGGCCATGTCGCCCAGACCTTTCCTCGCCACGATGACGCTGGTGATGAGGTCGGGGATGGAGGTGCCCGCTGCCAGGATGGTGAGCCCCATGATCTCCTCTGAGATTCCGATCGTCTCACCCACCTGCAGACCACAGAGAACGAAGAGACGACCTTTTACTCAAAATAAATCAAACACAAAGAGAAAAAAAAAAATGGGAAAACTCTGTGAGGAGGTTCCATAAACTCAGAGGTTCAGCAGCTTGTGTCGTTATTATCATCACACTGAGGATCTGAACCTGGGGATTTAACCTCACACAGTCGACGCTCTGATGTCACAAACTCATCAGGACCCATGTTGGATTGAGGTTTGGGCGAGGGGGAAAACCGAAGAGCCCAAAAGAACCAAAATAAACACGGTGACGCCAACAGCCACACTTTAGTCTGTTTTAGTGTCAGTGTGGACAGTTTAGTTTGTGAAATCGTGCAGAGGGAAGAGCCGTTTGTGGACACAGAAGACGTCTGTGCTTTTCTCTTTTTGTTCTTTTCAACTTTTGAAGTTGAGAGTGACACACGAGTCTGGAGCCTGTGACGTCTGATTAGATAAACTGCATTACCCCGGAATTACAATGTCATAAAGTTACTACAGTGATGATTCTAGTACTAGTATCATATTTTTCAGACTCTAAATGTGACTTTTGTTGGTGGTTTGTGTGTTTCCTGTGACTTATTCTCGGTGTGATTCTATATTAAATGTTTTTGGTGAAGTGTGGAGAGGTTCTAGTCTTGTGTGTGAGGATCTGCTCCTGTTCCTCCTGCACCACTGTCACTTCACTCTACTGCGCATGTCTCCTGCAGAAAGAGCCTCTGTCCTGTCTGTATCATGTCAGTCGATCGCACCGTTACTTCTGCACCACTCAACTATTTAACATTTAAACTTTAAACTTATAAAGACAAAGAATGAGACGACTGAACACAAATGAACACAAAAAACAAAATCAGATTCTGCAGATTACAAACTGCAAGTCATGAAATCTGCAGCCGAAAACGGAAATGGAGCAGCAGAAAGAAAGTTTGGAGCGAGAGAGAAACTTGTGACACCAGGAGAATCTGTGTGTCATTTGTTCATTTGTTTTTTCAAAATAAAACCAAAAATAAGAAAATGAAAAAACAACAACTGTCTTCATTATTTCTCTCCAAAACCAAAATAAAAATACAGATAAAGATTTGTTTTTTCAGTTTTTTGATTTTGTGTTTAAATGAAAAATGGAAAAAAAAACATAACGGACTGAACCAGGACTAAGTGTTGGGACGGGCTCCGAGGTGCACCTGCAGAGACTGTCGGGTGATCAGGACTGAGACCAGGACCAGACTGGGACCAGACCAGGACCAGACTGGGACTGAGATTGAGACTGGGACTAGACCAGAACTGAGGCCGAGACCAGTCCTGGTCTAGTCCCAGAATCATTATCCATTATCCGTTTTTTAATTTTGGTTTTGGAGACAAATAATGAAGAAAATAGTATTTTTGGTTTTATTTTGAAAAATGAATGAACAAATGACACACAAATTCGGGAGGAAGCACCATGAAACTTTCCTGAAGTCACTGGACGGATGGACAAAGTCTGGACTTCAGCGACACCGAAACCATCCTGTCAGGATTCAGAAAGACCCAATAATTCTAACTGGAACTGATGCTGAGTCTGACGACAGCGTATGGAAGATCATTTGTTCCATCAGATTTTGAATTTTAAATACCACCAAATTTCTCACTTTGAATTTTTTAACTCTGAAAAAAGATGTTTGAATTATTTTTATTCTGAATTTTAGTTGCTGAAATTTGAAGTTTACTTGCGTGTACTATGTTTTAAATTCAAAATAAAAAAATTCACCACAGATATTTTCAAGCCCTCAAATTCAACAGTCGAAATTCAGAATGTAAAATTTGCAGTGAAAAATTACACAGCAAAAATCCAAGATGCCGAGGCAGAAGCAATCGATCATATGAGCGAGGAGGACAGAGGCTGCTTCCTATTGGCTGTTCTCATCTGTGGGCGGGGTTTACACTTCACAAATCAATGAGATGCGGTTACGATGAGATTGATTCTGACCAATCAGATCACTTCACTGCACCTCCTGTTTGTTTCCTGTTGGTTACTAAGTTAGATCGGATCACTTTGGATCGATTGCTTCCGCCTTGGCATCTTGGATCTTTACACTCTGAATTCTGACTGTTGAATTTGAGAATTTGAAAATATTTGTGCTGAATATTTAAAAGGTGATTTTTTTTTTATACAGAATTTTATGCACTTTGAAAATGTACACTTAAAATTTCAGCAAATAATAAAAATAATTCAAACATGTTTTTTCAGAGTTTAAAAATTCAAAATGAGAAATTCAACAGCATTTAAAATTCAAAATCTGATGAAACAAATTATCTTCCATAACAGCGACACAGAAGAGTTTGCGTCGCTCTGTTTCCCTCCGGAGGTCGAGGTCGAGTTGTTCAGAAGTGACACGAGGATGAAGAACTGAAGTGATTTAGTGATTTGGAGTGAGATGAAGAGTTTGTTAAACTTGTTCTGTTCTGTTGTTTATAGTTTATCTGAAGAACTGAAGTCAAATATGTGACGTTAACGTTTGTTCTTCTCTCTTCTGTTGTTTTTACTACAACTTCACCTTATACATGAAATGTTGGTTCCCTCCAAAAGTGGAACTTATACTCTGTAGAAACCACAGTACTTGTGTTTTACCTGATGGGCCCACCACACCATGAGGTAGGAGAAAATGGCAATCCAAATGATGGACCCGAGGAACGTCATCACAAAGAACTTTCTGGATTTCTGCAGAATAAAAGATGTTATTATTATTAGAACGTTAACTCTGATGAAACTCTTCCTCTGTGATTCTTTGACCTGGTTCCGGACGTCGGGCACCGTGAGCCACAGCGGGAGCACGATGGGCAGGAGGAGCAGGTACGTGACCTGTTTCCTTCTGGTGTCGGGCCATTCTAAAGACAGAGGCTCCTCCTCCTCTCCCTCCTCCTCCTCTTCCTCGCTCTCTTCACTCTCGTCACTGTCGTCGCTCTCGTCACTGTCGCTGGAGTCATCAGAGTCTTCGGAGCCGCCGTCTGCAGGAACGTCGTCCTAAAGCAGAGACACAGCGCAATGCTCAGATCAGCCTCCAGGGGGCGAACAGCTGAGGGGCAAACAGGCACCTCCACTGATACTGGGACTCTGTGGTGTGAGCTCTGAGCTCTGAGCTCTGAGCTCTGAGCTCTGAGCTCTGAGCTCTGAGGTCTGAGCTCTGAGCTCTGAGGTCTGAGGTCTGAGGTCTGAGGTCTGAGGTCGTCTTTGTGTCGTAGTTTCAGAACGGACACTAAGTCTCTGTAAACAAAACAGACTTTTGTACCCAGTGTTGGGGAGTAACAGATTACATGTACCGGAGTTATGTAATCAGAGTACAAATTATGAGTAACTGTATTCAGTTACAGTTACTGTTTCAGTGAGTGGTAATTGGATTACAGTTACTTTGTTGAAATAAATGGATTACACAGAGGGATTTTCCTGTTTTCACATTTTGGACTAAACCAGAACTAAACCAGGACTAAAACCAGGACTAAACCATGTCTAAAAGTAGGACTAAAACCAGAACTAAACCAGGTCTAAACAGTATGACACTAACAGTAGTGTGAACATAATTTAAAGCAGCAGTGATTTCATATAAAAATCATTTCTCGATCAATAGTTTTTTTAATCTGTTTAAATAAAGTCTGGACTTTTTATTGTCTCTTTTAGCAGATAAAATGTCTCATGTTAATATTTAATCGTCTTTTCTTCTCTACAGTAAAACAAAAGTCTGTTCATGGAGACTGAACAGACAATTTGAAGAAAACAAACAAGAATTTTCAAGATGTGGTTGTTACATTTATGTAGTTTTAAAAAACATCCAACAATCCAAAGTATTCAGATTACGTTACTCAAGTAATTTAATGGATTACGTTACAAACTACATTTTGGGGTATGTAATCTGTAATCTGTAGGGGATTACATTTTAAAAGTCACCTTCCCAACACTGTTTGTACGACTGATTTAAACACACGGCTCATTTAAAGGTCCATATCACACTTCTGTGTTCTAACGTCGTTTCCTCGTCACAAACACAAACTGGAGCTGTGTTTTGTTTCATTCACACGTTTAACTCACAAACCTGCACATTTAGTACGAGTTTTTCTCTCAAACTGTAAAGACTCTGTTCTACCTTGTGATGTCATCATGTGATAAACTGTGTTTTTAAACTCCATTTGGCAAGACGATTGGCGATGGTCAAGAAAATTAAATAAAGTAGAACCAGAAGAGTAAAAGTTCACACAGGTTTACTCGTGATACGTCAGACGCCTGGTCCTATTTTAAATAAGTTCTACATTTATTTCACACATAATTTAGCCGAGAGGACGTGTGTGTTAATTAGTGCTGAGTATCATTACGAAGTTGCCGATACGATACATACCTCCATGCAGTGCACTTTCAATTCGATACCATATATGTCAAATCCATTTGATATGGTTCAATAAAAAATAAGGTAGTGAAAATATATCAAAAAATACTCTTGGCGATAAAGCGATACAGCAGCCCGTGATATCGATACCGTATCATAACATTAAACGATACGATGCGTCAAATTTTTATATTTTTGCACACCCCTACTCCACACTAACAATGTCACAGCCTACTTCTAGACTAGGGCTGGTATCATTAAGACGTTGCCGATATGATACATACCTCGATACACAGGCCACGATACGATACATATCTCGATACAGTGCACTTTCGATTCGATGTGATATATTTCAAATCGATTCGATACGGTTCAATAAAAAATAAAGGCTAAATCGTGGCTGTGACACTAAAAGTGTTTGTTAAATCACTTCTTGTGCAAAGTTCATATGAAACACAAACATTTTAATCATCAAAACAGTAAAAATGTCAAATGTGTCGCATAAATGAGTTTCCTTTCACTCCACAAGCAACAAAACTGTGGCTCTGTAACAAAATAATTTAGTAAACACACCTAAAAATACTCTTGGTGAAATATCGATACAGCAGCCCACAATATCGATATTGCATCATCACATTAAACGATACGATATATCGATATTCCGATATTTTTGCACACCCCTAGTGTTAATAGTTCTGTGTATTTCATTAGCTCAGCTCAAAGTCCGTGGGGAGGAAGTTAACGTTGGGATTCATCAGACGTGGGACGGACGACTCACTTCAATCACAAAAAAGAACAAAAGAGCAAGACGACGGCTCCTGCTCCGACGCCGCAGCTCCCACGAGCCACATCCACAAATAAAAATCAAGTTACTTTTAATCACAGTTGGGCAAGTTACTTTGAAACTGTAATGTGTTATTTATTACCTATTACTGTCATTTCAAAGTCATTTGTTACATTACAATATTACTGCATTTAAAATGTAAGGCTTTACATTACCATTGCATTACTTTAAGTTACTCTCACCAAAATTACTTTTGCACTGTATATGGACTGAACCAGGACTGAACCAGGTCTAAACCAGAAGTGAACTAGGACTAAAACAGGACTCACTGTGGGGACGGGCTCGGAGGTGAAAGGAGCGGCTCTGCTCCGCACCTCATGGAGGTAAGAGCGGCTGTCGCCCGATCGCTCTTTACAGACCCTCTGCTGCGCAGGCTCAGGCCCTGATTTCAGCAACTATTTGCAGGTACCCGACCCGGTGCAAGACTCTGCTACAGCGCGTAACTTCTACCTTCCTTCAACATGTCCAGAAGTCCAACTTCTTGTGTGATGGTTTCATCTTCCTCTGCCTTTTTGGGAGTGAGCGCAGGAGCCTTTGTCGGTGCAGAACGTTTCATCGACGTTGTGGGTTTCGTCGGGGAGAAAACTTGCAACCGTACAACACTTCAGAATCACACTGATACAGATTGAACATGTATTTAAATTTGTCAGCTGAACACATTCTGTACTGTACAGGAGACAGGAGTCCCTCAGCCAATCAGGACGCAGCGGGAGGAACACAATACGCATTCATACAATGTAAAAAAAAAGGGCATGCAAAATTGCACAAAAAAAAAATAAATAAAATCTGAGAAACAGCGAGACCGCGAAAAGTGAACTGCGATAGAGGGAGGGACGAGTGTAAACCAGGTCTAAACCAGAACTGACCCAGGTCTAAACCAGGTCTAAACAGCGTGGAGTTCTGTGTCGGTCCTTTCGCCCGTGAAGGTCTATGAGGGCGCATCTCCGGCGTTTCACCGCTGCTGATATCGAGGTGATTTTAGCGAATTTGTATGAAGAAAAACCCACCACTTCAATCCAGGTTAAAAAAAACATTGTAACGCACGTTACTCACTTTTGTACCAAGTAAAATATTACTATTTCTCCCCCTGTAACGCCACATTACTGCATTACAGCAAAAAGAAATGCATTACTGCAATTCGTTACTTTTATAACATGTTACTCCCAACACTGCTTTAATCTTGCAGCTAATCTGACAACAAAGGTCTGTAGCTCCAACACGTCACTTCTGCCTCACAGGAACACGAGTCTATGGCTACGTTCACACTGCACCTGAAGTTCCCAAATCAGATTTTTTGTCTCTATGTTCCTGTATCTGATCTTTTAATGTCAGTCTGAACCACACAGATCCGATTTTTTCACATGTGACCAGGACACTTGGATCTGTGCTCCTGAAACTGATCCATATCTGATCTTTAACATGTGACTTGAGTGTGAACAGTCAGGTCACATTCATCCACCTACACGTCATCAACAAGACACAAACGTCACTATTCTGCACTGAAGTAGAGAAAACTGTTCATGATCCATGTGACTGAAGTGAAGCACATCTCCACTCACCACAAAACACCACCACCAAAAACCTGGTCCTTCTCCTTCTCAATCTCCTCCTTAAAACAAGTCAGTTGTTCATGTTGTGGCTCCGGTACGAGAGGAACTTTAAAATCTCCAGGTGCTCGATGCTGCGTCCATGTTTGTTCAACTTGTGTAAACACAGAGACGCTCACTGCGGTTGACGTCGTCGTGTCTCCAGTGTCACATGTGGGACACTTTTGGACCGTTTAACGTTCACACAGCGGATCGAATACAAGTCGCATTTAACTGGAAATGTGAACGAGCTCGAAAAAACATCGGATTTCACAAAAAAATCGGAATTGAGCGTTAAACCCTGCAGTCTGAACGTAGACTTTGACAACGACACGACAGCTGCCCTCGAGCGACGACACGACCTGACAGTAGACAGACTAATAATAAAAGATTCATCCAGAATCAGCGGTGAATTGATCCAGATAAAATATCCTGTGTGTGTGACGGGAGCAGGGAGCCCTGATGCAGCTGCAGTTGGCCACAGTACCAGTGGAGGGCGCTGTACCAGCAGAGGGCGCTGTGTGAGTCTGAGTCTTACATAGAACGGCACCAAAGACTGACTCCTGCTCTTTCTGTAAACCCCCGGGGCCCGTCCGTGTGGGGTCAGTACCTTCGTGTCTTCCGTCTCCTTCTTCTCGGAGTCTGGAGCTTTAGGAGGGTCCGGATCTTTGCTCTGCTCCGGCTTCGGACCCACGTCTGAGAAAAGAAGCACACAGAGTTTAAAGAACGACCAGAATGTAACGACCGAAGAGAATATAAAAGACCGATCAAAATGTAAAAGACCGATCAAAACACAAAGAACGATCAAAACACAAAGAACGATCAAAATACAAAGAACGATCAAAATGTAAAGAACAACCAAAATGTAAAGATTGATCAAAATACAAAGAACGATCAAAATGTAAAGAACGATCAGAATGTAAAAGAACGATCAAAATGTAAAGAACGATCAGAATGTAAAAGAACGATCAAAATGTAAAAGAACGATCAAAATGTAAAGAACGATCAGAAAGTAAAGAACGATCAAAATGAACGATCAAAATGAAAGAACGATCAAAATGTAAAGAACGATCAAAATGTAAAGAACGATCAAAATGTAAAGATTACCGATAAAAGAACAAAAATGTAAAAGAACGATCAAAATGTAAAGAACGATCAAAATGTAAAGAACGATCAAAATGTAAAAGAACGATCAAAATGTAAAGAACGATCAAAATGTAAAAGAACAAAAATGAAAAGAACGATCAAAATGTAAAAGAACGATCAAAATCAAAATGTAAAGAACGATCAAAATGTAAAAGAACGATCAAAATGTAAAAGAACGATCAAATGTAAAGAAAAGAACGAATGTAAAAGAACGATCAAAATGTAAAAGAACATCAAAATGTAAAAACGATCAAAATGTAAAGAACGATCAAAATGTAAAGATTAAAGACCGACTAGAATGTAAAGAACGATCAAATGTAAAAAGAACAAAAGTAAAGATTCAAAATGTAAAGAACATCAAAGTAAAGCAAAATCAAAATGTAAAGAACGATCAAAATGTAAAGAACAAATCAAAATGTAAAGCGATCAAAATGTAAAGACAAATAAATGTAAAACATCAAAAATGTAAAGATAAAAGAACGATCAAAATGTAAAAGAACATCAAATAAAAACATCAAAATGTAAAGAACATCAAAATGTAAAGAACGATAAAATTAAAAATCAAAATGTAAAAGAACGATCAAATGTAAAGAACGATCAAATAAAGTAAAAGAACGATCAAAATGTAAAGAACGATCAAAATGTAAAAGAACAAATCAAAATGAAAGATTAAAGACATAGAATGTAAAAGAACATCAAATTAAAAGACGATCAAAATGTAAAGATTAAAGACTAGAATGTTGACTCAAATGTAAAGAACGATCAAAATGTAAAAGAAGTCAAATGAAACTCAAAAATGTAAAAGAACGATCCAAAATGTAAAGAACGATCAAAATGTAAAGAACGATCAAAATGTAAAGAACGATCAAATGTACAAAGAACAAAATGTAAAGAACGATCAAAATGTAAAGAACGATCAAAATGTAAAGATTAAAGGACCGAGCTAGAATGTAAAAAGAACGATCAAAATGTAAAGAACGATCAAAATGTAAAGAACGATCAAAATGTAAGAACGATCAAAATGTAAAAGAACGATCAAAATGTAAAAGAACGATCAAAATGTAAAGAACGATCAAATGTAAAGACCGATGGGCGAGGGCAGATTCCGTCATAAAATTCTGCCTTACAAAGTCCGAATGCTGTAACTTTATGTTTGGTCCAAAATTTGTGAAAAAATATCGTGAAAATTGAGCCTAAATCTTCTGTTCTCGGTCTTTGCATCATGAGACTAAAATAAGTTTTCGTGCAAAGGCCAAAGGCACAAACTGTTTTGTGTGTTTTTTTGTGATTTAGTTCATAAATATATTTTATTTTCAAATCCAATCTCTGACCTCCTTCTTTTTGTTGAGGCCTTGATACAGGGTCTAAATTCATTCAATAAATAAACCTCTGTATTCAATTATACTTCAGTGATCTTTAAAGTGAAATTATTGTGTGTATTTATCAGACTGTTCACACTAAACTGCAAAGTAAGTAAGTCTTTATTTATATCGCGCTTTTCAGACATTTTCTGTCCCCAAAGACGCTTTACAGAACATTGTTCAGCATTATTCATTCACTCTATACCAGGTGTTGGAGCCATGTGTCTTGTGTGTGCGTCACCTGTAGAGGGCGCCGTGTGGTAGGCTACATTAGGGAGGACCCCTCCTGTGCTCCACAGGTGTTGCAATCTGGTGAAGCACACAGTTTGTTGACCTCCATGCTTGGCGTCTTTGTACGATTTTAGATTCTTTTTATAATAATGAATTTTGGCCAATTAAGAAGCAATAAAGACTATTTTTATCTTAAGACTGGATTTGATTACTCAGACGCCAGAGACAAGAGAGCGCGTCACTTACTTTCTCCTTACCTGCAACTCTCAGCGGTCTAGTAGGATTTGGCCGCAACACCAGGTGATGGTAAACTACTATTGTAGCCACAGCTGCCCTGGGGCAGACTGACGTAACATTTATTTTGCCTGTTATTATAGAATAGAAATAGTTACTTTTTGTGTTATATCTATGTATTTACGTTTTTTTAAATGTATGTTCTAAGTGTTACTGTCCGAATAAATAAATATTCCAAAATATTCAAATCACTCACACACACACACACACACACACACACACACACCACTTTCATACTCGGCAATGTGGGTGAAGTGTCTTGCCTAAGGACACAATGATTGAATCGATTGTATTTAACTGACCTTGACTAACAACTGTTCATGGACCTGGAGCAGGTTTTGTGTTGATGGAGGAAACCGGAGGAAACTCATCCAGACACAAGGAGAAACACAAACTCCACACAGAAAACCCGGGGATCAAACCCAGAACCTTCTTGCTGTGAGGCTTGAGTGCTAAACACTCAGCCACCGTGCCGCAAAGTCACTTGTGTCAAACTGTGTAACTGTGTCAGTGTCGCTGCTCGATCCTGATCTGCACTAAACAGAAAATACAAAACTCTTCTATTTCATTTCAAACAAACTCATGACGACTGGACGTGTTTTTCTTATGATGGATGAAGCCTGAGGCCTTTGCACGACTCAGCAACTAGAGCCCCAAATACAGGCGAGTTTGAGCTGACGTCATTGTTATTAAAAGTCCGCGTTGCTGTTGGGAAATATTTTGGTCGGAGGCAAGAAACACGGTAGCGTCAAACACAGTGTGTAACCTCGTGTATTTCTCCCTGATAATGGTAAATTCCTGCTGCATTATCAGACGCACAAATAGAAGCACAGAAGAAGGAAAATGTCTTTTTCGTATTCTGAGTGAAAAGAACCACTAACGGTGAATTAAACGACTTTCAAACATCCGCAGAGCAAACGTAGAAGATCCTAACAAACCGTGGACTCAACAAGTTCAACAACACATCCAGACTCTTGGAGGTTTTCATCTTTTCTGCTGTGAATGGCCCAGGAGTTTCCACCAAGTCATTGTGGATGTCGCCCAAGTGAATATTTGTCCAGGGAGTTGGAGATTCTGACCAGAAATTTGGTTTGGTCCAGACTCTGTCGGGGTTGAAAAGGGTGATTTGTCGTCCGTCGATGTTTATGACCAATTTCTGGTCAAATGTTCTTGGGTCCTCTGCCGTTAGAGTGGAGAAATAACCGGGATCAATACCCTTTACGTGTTTTCTCGCTCCGTCCCTCATGTTCAATTAGTGTTTCTTGCCGCCGACCAAAATAATTCCCAGCATGCAACTTTTCCCAGCTTTTGTCAACAATGAAACTCGACTATTCTACTTTATTCTGGACAAAACAGAAACTTTGAATGTTTTTTCTTTTTCCTCAGTTTCACTCTGGAGAGTTCAGATCTTTTACCTTTGAAATGCAGAATTGTATTTGTTTTAAATTACCGTCTCTTTTGTCCTGAGTTTTTCCTTCTGTTTTCTTGCTGGCCACACTGTTCAGAGTTTCTGCTTTATCCTTAAATTTACCTTCAAAAACAAGAAATACAGAAATAAATACGACAAACACGTACACAAAGAAACAGGTTTAAATCAGTAAAGACATGACCTTTTAGATAAATATAACAGACAACATCACATAGATCATTATGGATCTTTTGCTGCTCACATCATCAACATCCTCTGTGTGTGTGATTCTAACTGGAGGCACTGCAGGCACTACACGACTATATTCAACCCACACTCCACAGACGAACAACAATAACTCACGTTTATGTCACAGATGAGCCTGTTTCTTTATGACTCGTGTATAACTGTGATATTTTGCATTTATATTACAATATTTGTTTTTTACTATTTTTACATACTCATCTTATTGACTCCAGTCTCTTGCTATTTTTTTGTTGCTACTTATTTAAAAGTTTATTACATTTTTTTATATTTTTTACTCTGTGTTATTGTAATATACTGTGATGTGTGACTCCTGTGGATCAGTAAAGTCTAAATCTAAATTTAATTTTAAGGTCTAAGTTCAACAGCGAAGTGGAAGGTCTAAGTCTGATGCTCTGTTAGACTTTAGTCTGAGTTTTATTTTAACACATTCTGACCATAAAGACCTGAGTTTAAACTCCAACCGGTGACAGGACCTGAGCTCTTAAACTCGTCCCTCTAAAGAACATTTACAGTTTTTCAGTCACTCTCAACTTTTAGTGTAAAATCAAACTCCTAAACACGACCATCCAAAACAGTATCAGCCTGTGTGTGCTAATGTGTGTACTGTGTCACCATGGTAACTGCTGAACATTTCATCATGCACATACATGTAAAACATCCCCAGTGTGACGTCTCTGTACAACACGAACTGCACACGCTCAGTGAGACACAGAGACAGAGAGACAGAGACAGAGACAGAGGTGCTTCTGATCTGATTATGATCAATCTGGACTTAGAGCCTCAAATGGGACACATGATAATCTGAGACACAAGGACAGAGGCGTCTCTCTGGCTCATGTCACACACTGAGACGTCACACACTGAGACGTCACACACTGAGACGTCACACACTGAGACGTCACACACACTGAGACGTCACACACAGGGACACAGAGGGACACAGAGGGACACAGAGGGACAGGATCCTACCGTCTCCCAGAGGGTCCAGTGTGTGGATCATGAGCTGGAAGATGGTGTTCCTCATGGTGCTGTTGTGTAAAGACGCAGAGCTCCCCCCACGCTGAAGAGACGGCTTCAACTGAGGAGACATGGACAAGAGACGTTTGAAATGAAAGCTCCAGTTAAAGTTGTGTTTGTTTCATAACCTTTTATTATTCGTCTGTTTACATCTGATCATCATCATGTGGGCGTCTTTACCTTCAGGCGGTTCTTGTCCTCCAGAATCGTGGGTCCCGGCTCCACAGCGTCACCGTTCACCTGGAACAAAACTTTCATATTTGGTCTGTTGCAGCTTGAGAAGTTCTGCTCTGCTGATAAATAATAATTTTCTATCAAACATGTTTTTATCAAACTGAAGATGAACACAGAGAACAGGAGCCTCCTGTTCCCTCGTTCTGTTTGTATTAGAACAAAATACAAAAGTGTTTTTCACCTTCTCCGGCTCCTCCAAAGCGATGACCTTCACAATCATCTTGTGTCTGTGCAGGAGGCCCTTCACAAACCTCTCGATCTGCACGTTGTACTTCATGAAGACCACGTACAGAGAGTAGCCGCCCACCAGCATCAGACTCTCCCACCACAGGATCACGTTGTCCAGGAAGAAGAGGATGAGGAGGATCAGGTCCAGGATGTAGAAGGACACGTCTCTGAAGAGCGGCCACCAGGTCAAGTGGAGCATCTCACGAGAAAACAGAGCGCACATCCCGATCACGAACAAGATGTTGAACACGGCCGAGCCCACGATGGTTCCGATGCCCACGTTACTGTGAGCGATGAAGACGCCGATCAGAGACGTGAAGAGCTCCGGAGCCGACCCTCCGGCCGCCATGAACGTGGCTCCGGCCACATCATCTGAGATGGCCAGTTTATCTGTGATCACCCCCAGAGCAGGAACGAAGAACTCGTCACAGACGATGGCCAGAGACACAAACATGTACATCATGCCCAGGATGTGGAGGAGCACCCAGCCCCGCCGACGCTCCTCGATACTGAACAGGTCCTCCGGGTAGTCCCCCTGAGCGTGAGGAGCGCCCCCTGGAGGAGACGGGCTGGACGGAGCTTCAGGAGGAGCGGGGAGCGGGGTGGGGGTCACAGGAGGAGGCGGGGGGGTCAAATATACACAGTGGATGAGAGTTTTATTAGAGGGACGAGGTGAAGCTGCAGGGGGAGGCGGGGTCTGTGTGGACGTGAATGTCTCTGTGGACGTCTCTGTCTCTGCTGTGCTCGGAGTCTGTCCAGGCTCATGTGAAACACCGTCTTCTGTCAGGTTCTCCTCTGGTCCCTCTGCTGACCCCTGCCCAAAGTCCAGGCCGGTCTGGGGCAGAGTGACGCCCGCCTGGAGCCTGGCACTGACCGTCAGCTGGTACAGGGCACAGAGACACACCCCCGAGAGCAAGAAGAGGACACGAGAGACCTGAAGACGCTTCCTACGACTGCACAACATCTCTGAAGATATCAACAGCAGCAGACGAGCAGACACACACAGCCGGTGGGCAGACGGGCAGACGGGCAGACGGGCAGGTGGACAAGTGCAGCTCTGCTCAGGTAAAACCCCACAAACCCGCTGCAGTCATGACACTTCAGCTGTCAACACACTCACAATAAATACAAACATACAATTAGTTATTAATTACATGTTAATTACACGTTAATAACCTGAGTATGACACATAAATGACACAGAGACTCACCTTTAGTGTCTGAGGTAAAACGCTGCATGTTTCTTGTGCGTGGAGCTCGTCGGTCTCAGTATGTAGGACAGTGCAGCGTTCACTCTGGATCAGCACAATGGCTAATAGCCGATCTGAGGCTAAGAGGATTACAACCATAGTTCTACTCTCACTTTAAAATCATAGAGGCTCAGTTCATCTTTTAGACACAGTTACACTTTATACACACAGAGAACAGCCGATCATTTACACACAACACAGAGGAAACAAACATGTTCATGTAGACATTTATAAACTGTCGTCAGTTTTACATTCAAATGTTCAAATGTTCTAAATGTTTAAAGCGCCTGGGAAAGGCTCAACTCAACTCAAACTCTGATTTAATCTGGACAAATAAAAACTGTTTGAAATATAAATTATACTTTTACACAAATCAAGAAGAAATTTGTGAAGAAAAGTTTAAAAATATGTTGAAGGAAGTCGAGAATCCAACACTGGTGACATCACACTGGGAGAAGTTTGTCCAAACATTTGGCATTTACACAAGAAATTTTTTCCCCAATATTTTATTAATATACTTATTTGGACAACACAAAGGTGTTGTATTTTTATTTGTCAAATCATAATTTCTGTGACGTTAGAGGAGTTTTGTCTCAGTGAACCACATGGTTGCTATGGTAAGTAAGTAAGTCTTTATTTCTAAGACTCTTTACAGAACATTATTCAGTATTATTCAGTATTATTCAGTATTATTCAGTATTATTCATTCACTCTGTACCTGCTGATGTAAACTACTGTTGTAGCCACAGCTGCCCTGGGGCAGACTGACAGAAGCTGCCATGCCACTCGGCGTCATCAGTCCCTCCAACCACCACCATCTCACACACCAGAGAAAGGCCCAGGCGACCCGGGAATCGAACCCAGAACCTTCTTGCTGTGAGGCATGAGTGCTAAACACTCAGCCACCGTGCCATGGTAACAGTGAGTGTGTTTACATGCACATCAATAACCCGGTTATGATCGGGTTTTTTGAGTGTCCCGGTTTCTTGATGGTGCATGTAAACACAGTAACCCGGTTTCCGTGTCCCGGTTATTAGAAACTGAGTTACTGTAGCTGGTTTATTCTGATAGTAACTGTGATACTGTGACATGTAAACACAGTATCCCGAATACTGCAACATAAAGTTGAGTCACATGTGTCCAAAAGACACTTTCCAGCCTTTCACCACAACAGTAGAGACATAAATAAATTGACCAACATAAATAAAGTGACAACATAAATAAAGTGACCAAACGAGTGAAATGACTGTAAAATAAAGAGCTGCGACCTGCACATGTGGTGCGACCTGCACTCGTCGTGCGACTGCACTGTGCGACCTCGTGCACTGCACTCGTGCGACCTGCACTCGTGCGACTGACGCACTCACTCGTGCGAAAAACGCTGAAAAACTAAAACATGAATTATATTAACTTTTATATTAATTTACCATCATTAGCGTCTCTTCTGTCACAGAAATAACACACATAATCCACAGAGTCGTGTTATTTAGTCCAAAAGAAACTGAACCACATCAGCGACACAAGCAGCGAGTTGTTTTTATCGCCGCTAACAGTTTATGCTAATTAGCCAAACGGTCTTAAGTTTCGTTTCTGTAAAACATAAACAAATGTGATCAGAGCTGAATGATCTGATCAAACGGGCTGATGTGTCTATAGTGTTTATGGTTTATATGTTGTAAAGTTGAGTTTATTTATTCTGCACAGTGGATTGTGGGAGATCTCGTAGCTCCTTAGCTTCTTATGCTAAAGGAGCTCACGGTTTGTATTTTTCCTGGTTTATTAAATTGATTTAAGTTCATTTTTGCTCTTGTGCATTTGTAAGATTATGTGAAGAAACCGGGACACTCCATTTGATCATGTCCACGTGGATATGAGTGTCCAGGTTTGTCAGAGCTCATGTAAACACAGTAACACGAACACTGACAGAACCGGGACATGGAGAATAACCGGGTTATTGATGTGCATGTGACGCTCTCACTGTTCCCTGTGTGATGTCATGATTTACAACAAAATCTGAATTTGAAATTTTGAATTGTATTTTTCATTTTTCTTTTTTTTTTTTTCATTTTTAGTAAAATCTTAAATATAATATTTTTAAACAGTGTTTTAGTGACTCGTGTGGTTCCACCTGCCTCAGACGCTTTAAGACATTTATTATAAAGGAAACTCTTGTATTTTCTCTAAATAAACTAAATAAAATAAACTGTATTCATTGTTTTACTGGACAAAAACATTTTTTCATCATAAATCAGACTTCGGGGCACAGGGAAACTTCATTATCAAAAATAAATCAGAACTCTACAAATACAAAAACACGTGTAATTACAGACAGTGCATCAAACTGATTTAAATGTTCTGTTCCAGGTTTCTGTACAATTCTGTAAATGTAAAAACAACAAACGAGCGACAAAAACAAAAGAATCTTCAGAGAATCTTCAAATAAACTTCAGATAATTCACTTTTTCTCCACACGTCCCCGTCTCCGAGCGACGCTTCTGTTCCATTTGTGCTTAAACTTCATATTTTACAAGCTACATTAAGTTTGTATTGATTCTTTGCGCTGACGTCGTGCGGGGGGAGTTCTACATGCATGTCTATGCCAGAATGTTCAGCAGTTTCCATCGTGACACAGAAAAGTTTTAAGATTGTCTGAAAACCAAAGATAATCTACAGAATAGATTTAAAGAGCAGGTGTTTGTTCGTGTGATCAGAGCCTCGTGGTCCTGTTCAGTCTGGTGAGTCAGGTCAGTCAGGTCAGTCAGGTCAGTCAGGTCTTTATGGTCTTTATGGTCTTGGATTGTGCTCAAATAAAACTCAGAGAAAATCACCCCCGAGAAAATTGATGACATCAGCTGCAAAGAATCAACAGGCAGGTTCACATTTTTCCTCCTTTGGGCCTGATGTGAGTAAAGTGAGCGGATTTTCAAAATAAAACACACAATAAAACCCGTCCCTGGTTTGTGGAGGTTGGTGATAGTAAAATAGTAAAACTGTTGTGCACTCGGCTCTAATGTGAGTCACTTTAGTCACATTTTCTTTGTGTTTTGTCGTTTTTAAGCAGATTTTCTGTATTTTACCCAAACAAATGTCAGTTTATGTTTCTCTTTACTGTCGCAGGATCAGATGGGTCCAAAATAGAGACACTGGGACATTTCTTGTATAAAACTGTGGAACAAATCAGTGGTTTTGTATAAATCTGCAGGGACAACTGGTCACTCGAGATTTGAGGTTAATTTAGTCCAGATACAGATTAGTTTTGGTCTTGTTCTAGTCCCAGTTTTCATGTCGTCTGAACGTAACAGTTTCACAGACGAGACAAGTGTCGTTCTGTTACACAAACTGGACCCTGTGAGCTTCAAGTCATGTTCTTATGATGTTCCCTTCTTAAAAACAGAGCTGGAGTTGTGTTTGTTTGAGTAAATCTTTATTCTGTTACATCTCCAAAGCTCCAAACGCTCTGCTCCCCCTTGTGATGTCATGAAGTGGTCGTTTTTCTGCTCCTTTTCCCTTTAGTTCAGTCGAGATCGGCGACTCCAGATGATTCTAGTGAAGCTGTGTTGGAGTTTAAAAACACAGTGGAGCACACAGTGGACATCACAAGGTGGAGCAGAGTGGAACGGGGAGGGTTTGTGTGATAAATATGTGGTTTCCTCGTCACAAATAGACCTGCAGTCGTGTTTTGTTTCATTCACATTAGAACAGAGAGAACAGCGTCACATGGGAACTTTAACCTTTTATATTTATAGCAGAGACATTTGTGTAAATCAGAGTGACCAGACGTCTTTATTTACCGTCTTTACAGTCCCAGTTTTGAGTCTGTGTCTCTGTCCCAACAGATTTATACAAAACAACTGATTTGTCCCAGTTTTATACAAGAAATGTCCCAGTGTCTCTATTTTGGACCAATCTGATCCTGCGACAGTAAAGAGAAACATAAACTGACATTTGTTTGGGTAAAATACAGAAAATCTGATTAAGAACGACAAAACACAAAGAAAATGTGACTAAAGTGACTCACATTAGAGCCGAGTGCACAACAGTTTTACTTCATTATGTTTTATTATGACCAACCTCCACAAACCAGGGACGTGTTTTATTGTGTGTTTTATTTTGAAAATCTCGTCCTGATGTGAACTCGTTCTTTATCCCGTTCCTCATGTGCACAGGACGTTGGCCAAATTCAATTAAACTGTTTCTATGGAAACTCTTGAAGTGATCAGAATGATAAAAAAGGTTTTAAAGTGGAGACAGACGGGAGCGGACGGGAGCGTCAGGCGCTGAGGTCCTGACAGTACGACCTGAAAACCCCGTGGTGTTTGAGCATCACACTCAGTAGAAACATGAGACAGTAAAGCAGCACGAGGACGAAGCCCGACATCCTCCTCATCCTCAGTTTACAAGAAGCAAAAGAAATGATCAAAAAGACGAGCGCCAAGAAAAACAACGAGACGAAACAGGCGAGTCCAGAGCTGCTGACGTCCAGGACGGTCCAGCCGTGGACGGCAGAGAAGAGCAGCCAGGACACGGGCAGTCTGCGGGGACACGGGGACAAGGGGACACGGGGACGGACGGGGAGGACGAGGAGGACGAGGAGGACGAGGAGGACGAGGAGGACGAGGAGGAGGAGGACGAGGGAGGAGAACAGGGAGGATGGGGAGACACGAGGAGGACGGGGGGGAGGATGAGAATGAGAGACGGGGAGGACAGGGAGGACGGGGACATGAGGAGGAGGAGGAGACACAAGGATGACGGAGAGGACAGGGAGGACGAAGAGGAGACACAGGGAGGATGCGGAGGATGAGGAGAGACAAGGAGAGACGAGGAGGACGACGAGGAGGACGAGGAGGACGAGGAGGAGACACAGGGAGGAGACACGGGGAGGACAGTGAGGAGTTAAAGTGTGTTCTAACAAATAAAATAATCATAATAAAGCGGTGGGTTTTATCCTGCGTCTTTTCAAACTCTAGAGACACTTTACACTTTTCTTCACTCACACTCTGGTCTCTACTGCAGCCACAGCCGCCCTGGGACAGACGGACAGAACAGAGGCTGCCAGTCTGATTTAACACGACTCTCGTCCAGTTACTGTGATCATGTTTTTATAAACACAGATTCTGCTGCAAAAAACACTTTGCCTCCAGCAGGAAAACAAAGATTTGCTAATTCCTTTATTCCCTTTGAACTTCGGCTCCTAAACACACAGACGTGAAACAGACTGAGCCAAGTGTTTGTTTATATATTTGTCTTTTATTGTTTTAATGTTGTTCTGTTTGGCCTTTGCATTTTGTGTCTCATTTACACTGACGCTCAGAACTGTTTGTGTTTTATGCTGTAATCTGGGACTGAACCAGAATTGAACCTTTTCTCTCGTCATACAGAGTGATGCTCAAAGGCACAGGGGCAGAGGGTGAGGCTCGGCTAAAACAGTGTCAAATTAAATAAATGCAGATTTTCTCCTCCACAGAAACACGACGCTCCTTCAAACGTTCTGTTTGTCTCCGTCTTGACTCTGACTTCACACTCAGATCAAATGTGAAATGTGAAAATGTTCTGGGGTCAGATTCTTTGTAGAAATCACACTGTTGTATTTGTGTTTAAGAAGAACATTATGACCTCTTGTATAAAACTGAGATTTTATATTTTATTACTTTTCTATTTTATTTTGACTTGTACATTTACATCTGGGTTCAGTCAAGTGTTAACGGAGGAAACAGGGTCAGATTTTTGACATTCAAATGTCTCTTATTCAGAAACTAGAGGAACTATTGAAATAAGTAAAGTATCAGAATGTAGGAAAGAGTTACACTCCAACAGGGTCAAGTTAAACCTGTGAGATTCTTTCAAGTTGTTCACAAAAAATTAAAAAACTCATGTTGGTAACGGAGGGAATGAAATATGCAGCACTTTTTGGTCAATAAATCCAAACAGTGATAACTCTTGGTTCTCACTTCCATATCCTTAACAAACTGGTTTGAATATTTGCTTCATATAGTTTTCTACCATATGGTACAAGATTAGGTTGAAAAACCTCTGACTTTTTGACTCATGAGATTTTTTATTAAGAAAGTTCATGGTAACGGAGGGAAAAGTAACGGAGGGAAAATTGTACAAACAAGTAGAAGGTGCAGGATTTTACATCATTTGTCGCTTTTTTCTTCTGAAAACTTTAATATTACTTCAAAATGAAAGAAACTATTTCTATAAAATATGTCAGTCCTTCCAACAACATTTTTATCATTTTAAATATATATATATTTTTAAAATCCTGTCCCTTCATCAACAGTTCAAAGATGGAATAACACAAGATATGATGAAATACAAACATTTATTTACATGATTTTTGGGTCTTTGAAATTTGGGAAATAATTTTTGTTCCATGTTTCATTCATGGTCTGTTTAAAACAGATGGAACTTTAGAACCAAAAATGGAACAGAAAAAAGGTCAACAGTTTGATAAACTCGAGTACATATGTATCTGTTCAATACAGTTTTATATCAGATGAATTAACTTAAATTTTTACCTCCGCCAAGGAGGTTATGTTTTTGCCGGCGTTTGTCTGTTTGTTTGTTTGTTTGTTTGTCTGTTTGTTGTTTGTTTGTTTGTTTGTTTGTCTGTTAGCAACATAACACAAAAAGTTATGGACCGATTTTGATGAAATTTTCAGGATTTGTTGGAAATGTGAAAAGGAAGAACTGATTTCATTTTGGGGCTGATCCGGAAGAAATCCTGGATTCTGGATCACTTTGAAATTTGAGTTAACATTGTGGTAAATGGGGCCAAAAATTTTGTTTCTCAATATCTGGGTTAATTATTGACCAAACCCCATGAAATTTGACTCAGGGATGGACAATGGGATCCTCTTTCATATTCCAAAGGCTGATCCAGATCTGATCCAGCAAGACTGATTTTATCGCAATTTATATAAAAATGGGGGTGGTCCTTGTCGTCCTCTCTCACTGCTTTTCTACTTGGTCTTGTTGTTTACTTCTGCTTGACTGGGCCCAGATGTATAATTATGTTTTATGTGACTCTTGCTTTTTTTTGCTTCTTATTTAGAATTTATTATTACATTTATATTTTTACTCTTTGTTTTTATATTTTATTGTGACGTGTGACTCCTGTGTCCAGATCATTTCCATGTGGATCAATAAAGTTTGTCTAAATCTAAGTTTAAAACCTCGGTCTTACCCCAGCGTGACCTCGTAGATGTTGCTCCCTAAAGCGATGGAGGTCGCCATGGCGCCCAGACCGCGGCGAGTCGTGATCAGAGCCGTGAGGAGCACGGGGAGGTTCACCTGAGCGCTCGCCTGCTCCAGGACGTGATCCGGGACGAACACGGTCTCTGCCACCTGAACAACAAACAACAACAACAACAACAACAACAATGATGTTTACTGTATTTTTCAGACGATAAGTGTGACTATTGTTGGTGGTTTGTGTGTTTCCTGTGACTTATTCTCCAGGACTAAAACAAGACTAAAACAGGACTAAACCAGGACTAAAACAGGACTGAACCAGGACTAAAACAGGACTAAACCAGGACTAAACCAGGACTAAACCAGGAAACCAGGACTAAACCAGGACTGAACCAGGACTGGGGACTAAACCAGAAACCAGGACTAAACCAGGACTGAACCAGGACTGAACCAGGACTAAAGGAACCAGGACTAAAACAGGACTAACTGTTTTCAATCCGAGTCTGGTCCTGTCTCAATCACAGTCTGGTAACAGTCTGGTCCTGGACCTGTTTCAGTCCTGTTTTAGTCCTGGTTCTAATCCTGGTTTTAGTCCTGGTTTTAAGCCTGGTTTAGTCCTGGTTTAGTCCTGGTTTAGTACTGGTTTAGTCCTGGTTTAGTCCTGGTTTAGTCCTGGTTTAGTCCTGGTTTAGACCTGGTTTTAGTCCTGGTTTAGTCCTGGTTTAGTCCTGGTTTAGTCCTGGCCTGGTTTAGTCCTTTTAGAGTCCTGGTTTAGTCCTGGTTAGTCCTAGTCCTAACAGTCCTGAAACCTGGCCTTTATCTTTTTTTTTTTTCATTCTTCACTTAAAAACAAAATTGAAAACTGAAAAAAACCCAAATCGCTGTCAAGAAAATCATTGTTTTTTGTTTTCTTATTTTTGGTTTTATTTTGAAAAAGGAATGAACGAACGACACACGGATCAGAAAGACCCGGATCATTGTAACTGGAGCAGAGTCTGAGTCTGACGACAGCGACACAGAAGAGTTTGTGTGGCTCTGTTTCCCTCCGGAGGTCGAGGTCGAGTTGTTCAGAAGTGACACGAGGATGAAGAACTGAAGTGATTTAGTGATTTGGAGTGAGACAGGAGAGTTTGTTCAAACTTGTTCTGTTCTGTTGTTTATAGTTTATCTGAAGAACTGTGAAATATGTGACATTAACAGTCTGTTCTTCTCTCTTCTGTTGTTTTTACTACAACTTCACTGAAAACAGGAAATGTTGGCTCCTGATCTCTCATTTTATCAAAGAAATTTTGCCCAAAAAGTCTGACTTATGTGTTTTCTTCTCCTTCATTCTGCATTTTTTTGGCAGCAACTTACAGTCCAAAAAAATCAGTATATTTATATGATCACAGTTTACACGTCCTGGTTCTGTCACCAAAGTTTCACAGTGCGGCATTAAACGCATCTGTTCCTATAGTTACAGGTCAGATCAGTGGAGCGGCCGACTCACAGGAAAAATGAAGTTATTTTTGAGCAATTTTTATTTTTTTTGTAATTGACCCACAGTGGTCAGGAGGGACTTTATTTGGTCCAGTTACAAATAAAACAAAGGTCTGAGGGCTTCATTTATTTATGTTAAATACTGGAGCTCGATCGATCAATTTCACTAAATTATAAAAAAAAAAAAAAAAGGGTAGTAAAAACTGGAACAGTTCGATGCAGCAAAACTTGAATTTCCCTCAGGATCAGTGAAGTGTCTCTGTCGCCCTCTAGTGGCTTTGTTCAAAACTATTTGTGTCTCTCTTCATTTGTCTATAAAATAATAAATAATAATAAACTTCCACAGGCTTTAGTTTGATGACCCCTGGTTTATTTGATCCAGGAATAAATCAATTCAGCTCTAAAATCAGAGTTAAACCAAACACTTCCTTCAGAATTAAGTTTAATTCTGAATCATCATTTTCAATAAGAATTAAGTGTTTACATGGACTTTTTTAAAAAGGAATTCATTTTTATTCAGAACTAAATTATTTTTATTTGTGTTTCAATCTCTCATGTGAACATGTCAGTTGTTCTGAGGTTCTGACCTTATGAGTCCACCACTGGATCAGGTACAGGAAGAGGCTCATCCAGACCAGGGACCCGAGCAGAGACAGAACCACGAACCTCCGGGAATCCTACGAAAAAAAAAAAAAAAAACAAAAAAAACAAAAAAAACAAAAACAAATGAAGTTTAAAGTGAATTTGGAGGGTCACTGTGTCCTGTCCTCTGCTCCTGGGACTGAGATCTTCAGCTGGAGGATCTCAGAGCTGCAGCATGAACCTGAGACGCACACAGACTCAGGGAGAACATCCACACTCCACAGAGACAAACCCGAGTGACCCGAGTGACCCGAGTGACCCGAGTGACCCGAGTGACCCGAGTGACCCGCGTGACCCGAGTGACCCGAGTGACCGAACCCAGAAGACGTTATAGAGTTTACAGTTTTAGAGTTTAGAGTTTGCGTGTTACCTGTTTGCGTACGTTGGGCAGAGTGATTTTAGAGTTTTAGAGTTTTAGGGTTTTAAAGTTTTAGAGTTTTAGAGTCTTAGGGTTTAGAGTTTGAGGGTTTCAGATTTTGTGTGGTACCTGTTTGCGGACGTCGTGCAGAGTGATTTTAGAGTTTTAGAGTTTAGAGTTTGTGTGTTACTTGTTTGCGGACGTTGGGCAGAGTGATTTTAGAGTTTTAGGGTTTTAGAGTTTAGAGTTAAAGAGTTTAGAGGTTTAGAGTTTAGAGTTACAGAGTTTATAGTTTTAGAGTCTTCGTGTTACCTGTTTGCGGACGTTGGGCAGAGTGATTTTACAGAGTTTTAGAGTTTCAAAGTTTCAGAGTTTTAGAGTTTAGAGTTTTAGCGTTTGTGTGTTACCTGTTTGCGGACGTCGGGCAGAGTGATTTTAGAGTTTTAGAGTTTTAGAGTTTAGAGTTAAAGAGTTTAGAGGTTTAGAGTTATAGAGTTTGTGTGTTACCTGTTTGTGGATGTTGGGCAGAGTGATTTCAGAGTTTAGAGTTTTAGAGTTATAGAGTTTAGAGGTTTAGAGTTATAGAGTTTAGAGTCTGTGTGTTACCTGTTTGCGGACGTCGGGCAGAGTGACTTTAGAGTTTTTTAGAGTTATAGAGTTTAGAGTTTGCGTGTTACCTGTTTGCGGACGTCGGGCAGGGTGATTTTAGAGTTTAGAGTTTAGAGTAGAGTTTAGAGTTATAGAGTTTAGAGTTTGCGTGGTACCTGTTTGCGGACGTCGGGCAGGGTGATCCACAGAGGGAGCAGTGGCGGCAGGTGCAGCAGGTGCAGCAGGCGGGCGCAGCGGGTCGCGGGGCAGCGCAGGGTCAGAGGTCGGAGCTCCTCCGGGACCTCGGCTCCGGTCTCGACCGGCTCCTCCGGCTCAGAGCCCGAGCGCCTCACGTCTTTGTGGCTCCCAGTGTGGTTTCGAGAAGCTTCGTCTGAGCCGTCGCCCACCGCCTCCTGCACAAGACACGAGTTTAAACCTTTGGTAGAAACGTTTACGTCCAGAGTTTATCGGGCGAAGGACGAGAGACGAAGGACGAGAGACGAAGTCCACGAGACGAGACACGAGACGAGACTGAATCTTTTTTTTTTTTTTTTTTTTTTAACTTGTTTTTATTAAATAATTTTGGTGCAAGCCACATAATTATGAAAATGACAATAAAGTGACAGTATAGATACAGTCACACACAGTCTCCTCATTCATCATTCATCATCTACACACACACACACTACAACAAAAATCCTACAAAAGATCATCATCCTTTTGAAATATCGGCCTGAACTGAAGATCATTTGTCCATGAATAAATCTGTCTTCATTTGTAACCTTGCAGTTATTTGCTCCATATGATCTATCCTTTATTTTATTTTTCCACTGGGTGATTCTGGGGCAGTGGCCTGAGCCAGGAGACCGTTATCATTTTTTTTGCAATTAAAAGTAAAATTTTTAACAAATGAAAATGGCTATTTGTTCTTAAGTCGTTTGGAAAAATTCCCAACAGAACAAGACATGGCTCTAATATAATTCTGATCCCCAAACAGTTTTCAATTTCACATTGCACGTCCCTCCAAAATGTTGTCAGTTTAGGACAATCCCAGAATATATGGGAATGATCCTCCACCAGACCACAGCCCCTCCAGCACTTATCTGAGGTTCCACCAAACTGACATGTAATAAACGGAGTTCTAAACAATCTAATTTTAGTTTTCCATTCAAATTCATTTAGTACTGGGCTGTTTGTAATTTTATATCCCTCCCGAAGTGTCCGATCCCAGTCCTCATCCTTAATTATTGTGTTCATTTCTAATTCCCATTTCTCCTTCATATGCAGTGTGTTTCTCTGTGGTAGCATCTTGTAATATTTTGAAGATAGACTGAATCTTTTTAAGACGAGATTTTTACATTATTTACCAAATAATGTCAAAGTCTGAGGTGTTCAGATTTAGTTCAGTTTAGCTTTTAATTAAATTATTATATTAGTTTTAAATTTAATTACTATTATTATTATTTTATTTAGTCTAAATCTAATTTAGACTTCCATTTTTATTTTTTATTTTTTTGAGGAGCTTTATGTTTTATGTTTCTGTTTAAACGTCTGTTTTTATGGATGAATCTCTGAGTTGGGGGCTGTTTTATTTTTAATCATTATAATTTTTCTGTCGCAGGTGAAGCTCTTCGTGCTTCATTTCAAATGTATGAAAATTCATTGTACAAATAAAGTTTCACTGATAGATTTTGTTTTCTTCTGTACTTTAACTTCGTGGGTTCTTTTTTTAAAGTCAGTACAGTAAAGTGGATTTATCTTGTTGATGTTTAAGTCTGCTGCTTGCGATGGTTTTACTCTTTAAAAAAGAAACCAAGAAGTTAAAGTTTGACTCTTTATGAATTATTGGTTTATTCATTTTGTCTTGGTTCTTGCTCTTATTTGATTTTACTAGTTTTCTTGTTTTAACGAAGACAAGTGGAGTTAATTCGAGTTTATTTTATATTTCTATTGGATTTGTTTTATTTGTTTTGTGCAGAACTTTGGAAGCTGTTTTTGTTTATGGTTTGGGTTTTGTTGAAATTATGACATAGAATTTCATATTAATATTTATATTTATCCATATGGAAAATTGATTATATATTATATATATTATATATATATATATATATATATATATATATTCAGTCATCAGGATTTAAAGTAGCGACTTAAATGTAGTTAATAAGGGAAACAGATAATCCTTAAAACAAAGACAATTCATTATTTACAGTAAAAAATATATATATATATAAATTACAAACACATTATTATTACATTATTATTATTGTTGTAATAATTATAATAATAAAAAAATTAAAAAGGGGGGAGAGAAAAAAGAAATGCCTTTAAAATGATGCTTTATGATTGTAAGAAATAGTAAATAATGATGAAAGGAATTTTAGTTAGTTATGTGACTAAAAATGTTAATTAAAAAATGAGAAGAAAAATCAACTGGCCAAAATATCGATATATAAGAGAATTTGTGGTGGGTGTTGCTCTACAATTTTGTGTTTTGTTTTTGTGTTGATTATTATATTTTGTTAAATGTTTTATTCTGTTGTTTTTAATTTAATAAAAAAAAAATGTTTTGTTTATGAAATGTGTTATAAAAATAAAGTGGTTTGGTCTTGTATTTCAAAGACAAAGTGACTGAGATAAACTTTGACGTGTGATCAAAAAAAACAAAAACAAAATCAAACCTGAAGATCCCGTGAGTCAGAATAATAATATTTCTAAGTTCTGTTGTGGGAAACAGATCGTTTACGTTCCACAGAGTCCAAACAGACAGAAGAACATCCACTTTGACCTAAACCTTCACAGAAGTCAGCGTGTGTTTGTATTTTCTCCGAGTAAACTCACCTTTCCGTGCTCGTTCATGGCGATCACCGTTCCTCTGTGTCTGTGCAGGAGGCCCTTCACGAAACCTCTCGATCTGCACGTTGTACTTCATGAAGACCACGTACAGACAGTAGCCGCCCACCAGCATCAGACTCTCCCACCACAGGATCACGCCGTCCAGGAGGAAGAGCACGAGGAGGATCAGGTCCAGCACGTAGAAGGACACGTCCCTGAAGAGCGGCCACCAGGTCAAGCGGAGCGCCTCACGAGAAAACAGAGCGCACGTCCCCGTCACGAACAAGACGTTGAAGACGGCCGAGCCCACGATGGCGTCCACCCCCGGCTTCTCCCCCGTCAGGAAGAGCCCCGCGAAGAACGCAAAGAATCTGGGGGTGGAACAGGCGGCCGCCACGACGGTCGCCCCCGCCACGCTCTGAGATAAGCCGAAAACATCTGCGATCACTCCGAGCGCAGGGACGAAAAACTCCCGCAGAAGAATCACCAGGGACGCGAACACGTAGACGATCCCGGCGACGTGTAAAAGCACCCAGCCTCTCCTCAGCTCCTCCACCGAGAACAAGTCCGCGGGGAACCTCTCCGCCGCTCTCGGGGGCTGCGTCGTCGCCGGAGGAGCAGAGGTGGAGGCGTCGGTGGTCTTGAACGTCTCGCGGGAGACGGTGGTGGGCCGAGGAGCGCTGGGGGTGGTGGAGTCTTCGGGCTGCGTGTCCAGGTCGCGTAAGAAGTTGGTTTCTCGCGTGGTCTGGGCGGTGGTCTGGGCGGACGGGGGGTGCAGCTCTTGGATGGAAGTGTCGTCCTCGTCTGGGCTTTTATTTGGGTTTTCCGTGATCACGTCGTTGGATCCGGCGCCGAACACGCACAGGAACATGGCGTAAAGGAAAAAGCACTTAGGTTTCCACTTCATCCTGTTTGTTTACGTCTCTCACCACAGTAAAGTCTCTGTAAAATGATCAGAACACAGGATTATACAACAACACCAGAGAACAGAGCAGCTTCACTCTCACACATCACAAACATGTGGACAGTGTTGGGAAGTTTACTTTTAAAATGTAATCCCCTACAGATTACAGATTACACAGACCAAAATGTAGTTTGTAACGTAATCCATTAAATTACTTAAAGTGAGTAATGTAATCTGATTACTTTGGATTACTTGATTTGCTGTAGAGAAACAAAGACGAGGAAATCTTCACATAAGAAGTTTTGTCTGATAAAAGAAAATGAAAAGTCCAAACTTTACTGAACCAAATTAAAAATATTATTGATAGAAAACGAAGAAACACGTCCACACAGCAGGATTTAGTCCTGTTAAATCCTGTTTTAGACCTGGTTTAGACCTGGTTTAGACCTGGTTTAGACCTGGTTTAGTCCTGGTTTATACCTGGTTTTAGACCTGGTTTAGACCTGGTTTAGTCCTGGTTTATACCTGGTTTTAGACCTGGTTTAGACCTGGTTTAGTCCTGGTTTAGTCCTGTTTTGGTCCTGGTTTAGTCCTTGTTTAGACCTGGTTTTAGTCCTGGTTTAGTCCTGTTTTAGTCCTGTTTTAGTCCTTGTTTAGACCTGGTTTAGTCCTGGTTTAGTCCTGTTTTAGTCCTTGTTTAGACCTGGTTTTAGTCCTGGTTTAGTCCTGTTTTAGTCCTTGTTTAGACCTGGTTTTAGTCCTGTTTAGTCCTGTTTAGTCCTGTTTTAGTCCTGTTTTAGTCCTTGTTTAGACCTGGTTTTAGACCTGGTTTTAGTCCTGGTTTAGTCCTGGTTTAGACCTGGTTTTAGATCTATTTTAGACCTGGTTTAGTCCTGGTTTAGTCCTGGTTTATACCTGGTTTATACCTGGTTTAGACCTGGTTTTAGATCTGTTTTAGTCCTGGTTTAGTCCTTGTTTAGACCTGGTTTTAGACCTGGTTTAGATCTAGTCTAGATCTAGTTTAGACCTGGTTTTAGTCCTGGTTTAGACCTGGTTTTAGACCTGGTTTAGATCTAGTCTAGATCTAGTTTAGACCTGGTTTTAGTCCTGGTTTAGACCTGGTTTAGTTTCCGGCAATGAGTGGAATTCCTGGAAAAAAAAAAAAAGGGGGATACAGCCCCAAATGTGAAAACAAGAAAATCCCGCTGTGTGATCCATTTATTTCAGCAAAGTAACTGTAATCCAATTCCCACTCACTGAAACAGTAACTGTAACTGAATCCAGTTACTCATCATTTGTACTCTGATTATGTAACTCTGGTACATGTAATCTGTTACTCCCCAACACTGCACATTGGTCACACATGACACAGATGCACAGCGTTTCAAAACCTTAAAACACTAAAGTGCAAAGTCTAAAAGAAGAGGCGGCTCGTGGAAACTGCTCAGAAACAGAATTTACATCATTTTACTGGAAAAAAATTGACAAAAACATCAGCAGACAGTTTTAGATGAGCTGAAAAAACCTCCTCCGCGCGTTTGGATCGACACAAAAACAACTACTAAACTTTTTATGCAACTTTCCGGGTCCTGGATGGAAAATTATGAGACTTTTGCTAAGAAGAAGGAGACAGTTGTGAAAAGTCCTACCTTAAGGCGTGTAGTTTTTTGCAGATGTTGAAGTCAAACAGCTCTTCTCTGCCCCCCGTGGACAAAACAAATAAGAGCGTTGTTTTTAAACCGAAACTCTTAAACAAATCTCAATCTTAATCTCAATTCAATCTAAATTCAGATAAATCCTCTGAACACTTTTAGGAGGAAACATTTCCTGGAGTCGACGTTTAGAAAGAAAATCTGCAAAACGAATCAACGCGGAACGTTTTGCAGAATAAACCGTTTCTAGTCGGAACAGAATCGTGGCGTTCACTCGGAGGAGTAAACAAAGGCGCACAAACGCGTGGAAATGTGTTTTTATTCTCTTTTTTAACACCGTACAGTTAAACTCTCACTTTAGCAAACGTATAAAACCAAAACGAGTGTAACTGTGTTATTTGAAGAGCGGCAGCATCGCGCAGGGACGAGGTTTAATTGAAAAGTGCCGTTTCCGGTGGGTCCGTGTAAAATCTGCGTCTGTTTTGTTTTATTTGTTTATTTCTTCCACATTTTTAACTCTCAGTTTGATATTTTCTCGTTTTTCAGTCTAAGATCGTTTAAGGAGCAGGTTATCAGAGTCAGAAACTGGGGCACGCTCAGGTTTGGGTGTTTGGTGTAAATAAAATAGTGAAAAGAGCGTCAGTGTCGGAGAGAATCTGAGGGACTTTTTTGGGCTTTATTTGTTCCTCACAAACACGGATCTGTGTGTTTTGGCAAAACAAATCACAATTTATGCTCCTCTGTTCTGTTGGCGGGATCAGATTAGTCAAAAACTGTGATAGACCTGGTTTAGTCTTAGTTTAGACCTGATGAAGTCTTGTTTTAGTCCTAGTTTAGTCCTTTTTTAGACCTGGTTTAGTCTTGGTTTAGTCCTAGTTTACGCTTAGTTTAGTCCTGGTTTAGACCTGATGTAGTTCTGTTTTAATCCTGGTTTAGTCCTGGTTTTAGTTCTGGTTTAGTCTTAGTTTAGACCTGGTTTAGTCCTGGTTTAGACCTAATGTAATCCTTTTTTAATCTAAATTTAGATTTTATGTAGTCCTTTTTTAGTTCTGTTTTAGACCTGGTTTAGTCCTGGGTTTAGTCCTGGTTTAGTCCTGGTTTAGACCTGATTTAGTCCTGGTTTAGACCTGATATAGTCCCGTTTTAGTTCTAGTTTAGACCTGGTTTAGTCTTGTTTTAGTCCTGGAAATTTCTTGTATAAAATTGGGACAAATCAGTGTTTTTGTATATATCTGCTCAAAACTGGGACTGTCCCGGATAAATCTGGTCTCCTGAGATTTTATTACTTATTTTTCTATTTTATTTTGACTTGTACATTTACATTTATATAATTATGTTTTATTTCACTCCCGTCTCTTGCTCTTTTTTTTTTTTTACTTATTTAGAATTTATTATCACCATTTATATTTTTTACTCTTTGTTATTATTTTATATTGTGACGTGTGACTCCTGTGAACAAATCTAAATCTAATTAAGTCTAAATTGTGTTTTTTTTCCTCCACAGTGTCTCCGTGTTTCTGGCTCGTGTGTTTGTGAATCGTTTGTGTTTCGCCCGTGTCCCCGTCGTCCCGCCGCAGGACCATGCCCACCGTGGTGCTGATGGACGTGTCTCTGTCCATGACGCGTCCCGTGGCGCAGGACGGCAGCGAGGAGTTTCAGAGGAAGAACCTGGCCGTGCACGGGCTCAACATGCTCTTTGAACACATGGCCTCCAACTACCGCCTGGAGTTCACCGCGCTCATGGCCTTCTCCTCGCTGTGGGAGCTGCTGGTGCCGTTCACCCGGGATTACAATGCTCTGCAGGTGGGTACGGGGGGGGCACAGGGGGGCAGGTGGGCACAGGGGTTTAACACAGGAGAGACGACCGTGGCACAAACCATTTTAATTTAAATAATTCAGTCTCTTTGTCCCCTCATGTTCTTTCCTTTGTGTTCAGTTGATTTACTTTTAAACGGCCTAGATTCAGTTTCTACGGAAGCCGAGAGGGGCCACGACAAACTCAAACGCCTCAAAAAATACAAAAAGCCACAACAGAAATGACCACGGGACTCTATTTTAATGCAAACGCCGCAACAAACGCAAATGCCACAACACATTAAAAAGCCACAACCCCAAAAAAGCCACAACACACCAAAAAAAGCCACAACGGAAATGACCGCGGGACTCTATTTTAATGCAAACGCCACAACAAATACCAACGCCACAACACAAACGCAAATGCCACAACACATTAAAAAGCCGCAACACATTAAAAAGCCACAACGGAAGTGACCGCGGGACTCTATTTTCTGACGGACCGTTTCACGTTGTTGTGGCTTTTTTTTTTTGGTGTTGTGGCTTTTTTTTTTTTTGGTGTGTTGTGGCTTTTTTGGTGTTTGGTTTTTGTGTGTTGTGGCTTTTTTTGGTGTGTTGTGGCTTTTTTGGTGTGTTGTGGCTTTTTTTGGTTGTGGCTTTTTTTGGTTTGTTGTGGCTTTTTTTGGTGGTTTTGTATTTGTTGCGGCGTTTGCGTTTGTTGTGACCCCTCTCGGCTTCTGTAGTTTTCTGCTCTAATGTTCTGTTCTATTGTCGTTTATACTGAAACTCAAACTCCCACAATCCTCTGCTCTGATCTGTTCTAATTATGGATGTAACAATAACCGAAATATCGTGATATCGTAGCGTCAAAGTTCTCACAATAATATCGTGGATCATCACAATATATCGTATCACAACATCTCTTTGTTTAAATGAAGAGTTCTGGTGCAGAAACAAATAAAAAAAACACAGAGGAACTACATAGACCAGGGGTGGACAAACTACGGCCCGGGGACCAAATGCGGCCCTTTAATCTTTTTAATTCGGTCTGCTGAACTTGAATAATGATAATAATATAAATATTCTAATCTAAATCTTCTCTCGCGTCTGTAGGTCCAAAAAACACGACAGATAAAAGTGAAACTCTGAATATTTGTTCCTGCGAGTGTTAAAGGTTAAAGGTCACACACGACTCTGTTCTCGGGTCGTTTCCTCGTCGCGCTCGGACCTGGAGTCACATAAACCCTGCAAACTGAAAACACTCTGTTCCACCTCGTGATGTCATCATGTGGTGATACAAGAAGTGCTCCACCGTATTTTTAAACTCCACACACCTTCACTAGAATCATCTGGATCATTTCAGTCCTGGAGTCGCCGATCTCGACTGAACTAAAGGGAAAAGGAGCTGAGAACATAAAAAAAAAAAGACCCGACCACTTCATGACATCACAAGGTGGAACAGAGCGTTTGGAGCTTTGAAGATGTAACAGACTCAGAATAAAGACACACAAAAACAAACACAACTCCAGCTCTGTTTGAGGAGGAACATTAGAACACGTTTAAATCTCAGAGTCGTTTTGTGAGATTGAGCAGATTCAAAAGTGATTCAATAAAAAGTGATGTTTAAATAAAATTGTGTGTAAATGTTTTAAATTGTACCGCTCTGTTGTGTTCGCAGGAGGCTCTGAGTAATCTGGAGGATTATGATAAGACGTGTTTTGAGTCGGCGCTTCACGGCGTCAGTAACGTGGTGCAGCAGGAGTGGGGCAACGCCTGTCCCTGTCAGGTCTGTGGAGCGGAGAGCACAACACACTCACATCTCTGTCCAACTCTCATGACGTCAGCAAGAATCAGAGCAGCTTCAGCCAAAAGGAAAAGGTTTTAGTGAGTTTAGTGAGCATTTCTCCAAAAAACAAACTCCTAAAGTCATGTTTTTTATTCAGTAAGTTTCGAGTCTGAGGGTCACAGCTTTTCTTTTCTCACCACAACTTCCTGTATTTTTGTATTTTTGCATTTTTCTTATCGACTTTTTCCACAAACTGTCACTTGACTGATGCAAAACGATGATAAATATTTAGTGCAGGTTGTTTTTCCCTTTTGTAACTCACATAATTAAAAATAAACACTCACAGAGATCCAGAATCTATTTATTTTTAAAGAATAAAAAATATGATATTCTCTGTGACTTTCAGTAGATTTTTACTGATCACCAAATAGTTTCTCTCGTCGTCTCGAGCTGCTGCTGCAGGAGCAGATAAACCTGATCAGGACGAACTCGAATACATCAGGCCCAAATTTAATAATACAGAAAAGTGCATTTTAATAAAACACAAATTCATCAAATTAATCATTTCTTAAATAAATATAAACTGGCTCTGAGCAAAACAATTACCATTTTGTAACAGTAGAGGGCGCCAAGTCAATTTAAAAAATAGGCAATATTTTCATTATCAAATGATTTTAGACCAATTTAAGTCAAACAGAAGATCTGAAGTTTCTCAACTAATATTTCAGAGTTCTTGAGCAGACATAGTTTATTTATGGGTCGTTGCAAATTATTACCTCCGCCAAGGAGGTTATGTTTTTGCTGTTTGTTTGTTTGTTTGTTTGTCTGTTTGTTTGTTTGTTTGTCTGTTTGTTTGTTTGTCTGTTAGCAACATAACTCAAAAAGTTATGGACCGATTTTGATGAAATTTTCAGGATTTGTTGGAAATGTGAAAAGGAAGAAGTGATTTCATTTTGGGGCTGATCCGGAAGAAATCCTGGATTCTGGATCACTTTGAAATTTTAGTTAACATTGTGGTAAATGGGGCCAAAAATTTTGTTTCTCAATATCTGGGTTAATTATTGAAAAAAATATTATTCAACATTTCTCTCTCAACAAAACACGCAAAACTTTCAAATTGAAAATAAATATCGGCTACAAATCTGAACTGAGTTTGGAGATCGTCACACACACACAAATCGAAATTGCGATTTAATTTGGATTTACTCCACAGGGGAGTAAATCTGGATCAGGTTTGAGGCGTGACGTGGGGCCAGAACATTTAAAGCTTTAAAAACAAATAATACAATCTTAAAATCAACTCTAAAATGAACTGGAAGCCGACGCAAAGATGCTAAAATTGGGGGAATGTGCTCACGTTTTTTTTTTTTGGTTCCAATTAAAAGTCGTGCAGCAGAATTTTGGACCAAATGTAAAAGAGAAAGTGCGTGGAGGCTGATGTCGGACAAAAGAGAGCAGATAAAAGCACGACCTGTAAATATGAGCTTTAACCTGCACTATAAATGTGATTACACTGTAGTTTGTACAGTGTTGGGGAGTAACAGATTACAAGTACCAGAGTTATGTAATCAGAGTACAAATGATGAGTAACTGTATTCAGTTACAGTTACTGTTTCAGTGAGCTGTAATTAGATTACAGTTACTTTGTTGAAATAAATTGATTACACAGAGGGATTTTCCTTTTTTTTCGGTAATTTCACTCATTGCCGGACGCTAAATCAGGTCTTAAACCAGGTCTAAAACCAGGTCTAAAACCAAGTCTAAAACCAGGTCTAAACCAGGTCTAAAACCAGGTCTAAACCAGGTCTAAACCAGGTCTAAAACCAGGTCTAAAACCAGGTCTAAAACCAGTCTAAACCAGGTCTAAAACCAGGTCTAAACCAGGTCTAAAACCAGGTCTAAAACCAGGTCTAAACCAGGTCTAAAACCAGGTCTAAACCAGGTTTAAAACCAGGTCTAAACCAGGTCTAAAACTTTGTCTAAACCAGGTCTAAAACCGGGTCTAAACTAGGACTAAACCAGGTCTAAACCAGGTCTAAACCAGGTCTAAACCAGGTCTAAAACCAGGTCTAAACCAGGTCTAAAACCAGGTCTAAACCAGGTCTAAAACCAGGGTCTAAACCAGGTCTAAAACCAGGTCTAAAACCAGGTCTAAAACCAGGTCTAAACCAGGTCTAAAACCAGGTCTAAACCAGGTCTAAACCAGGTCTAAAACTCTAAAACCAGGTCTAAACCAGGTCTAAAACCAGGTCTAAACCAGGTCTAAAACCAGGTCTAAACCAGGTCTAAACCAGGTCTAAACCAGGTCTAAAACCAGGTCTAAACCAGGTCTAAAACCAGGTCTAAAACCGGGTCTAAACCAGGTCTAAAACCAGGTCTAAACCAGGTCTAAACCAGGTCTAAAACCAGGTCTAAACTAGGACTAAACCAGGATTAAAATCAGGTCTAAAATCAAATCTAAACAAGGACTAATCCAAGATTAAACCAGGTCTAAACCAGGACTAAACCAGGTCTAAACTATGTCTCAAACAGGATTTAACAGGACTAAATCCTGCTGTGTGGACGTGTTTGTTCGTTTTCTATCAATAATATTTTTTAATTTGGTTCAGTAAAGTTTGGGCTTTTTATTTTCTTTTATCAGACAAAACTTCTTATGTGAAGATTTCCTCGTCTTTGTTTCTCTACAGCAAATTAAGTAATCCAAAGTATTCAGATTACTTTACTCACTTTAAATAATTTAATGGATTACGTTACAAACTACATTTTGGTGTGTGTAATCTGTAATCTGTAGGGGATTACATTTTAAAAGTCACCTTCATGTACTCTGAGCCTTGTCCGTTCACACGTTTGTCGTCCTCGTGGTGATTCCGCTCGTGTCCAGCAGATGGTGCTGGTGACCGACGGTTCTCTGGGGATCGGGAAAGGTTCTCTCCGTCACTCGCTCCAAACCCTCAAACTCCACGGAGAAGACAAGAAGTTCCCTCTGCCGTTTCCTTTCCCGACTAAACTCTACGTGATGTGTGTGGCCAACGCAGAGGAGGTAAAACTACAACTGTGTGAAAAAAACTACAACTGTGTGTGAAAAACTACAACTGTGTGAAAAAAACAACTAAAAAAACACAACTGTGTGAAAAAAACTACAACTGTGTGTGAAAAAACTACAACTGTGTGTGAAAAAACTACAACTGTGTGAAAAAAACTACAACTGTGTGTGAAAAACTACAACTGTGTGTGAAAAAACTACAACTGTGTGTGAAAAACTACAACTGTGTGTGAAAAAACTACAACTGTGTGTGTAAAAAACTACAACTGTGTGTGAAAAAACTACAACTGTGTGTGTGAAAAACTACAACTGTGTGTGAAAAAAACTACAACTGTGTGTGGAAAAACTACAACTGTGTGTGAAAAACTACAACTGTGTGTGTGAAAAACTACAACTGTGTGTGTGAAAAACTACAACTGTTGTGTGAAAAACTACAACTGTGTGTGTGAAAAACTACAACTGTGTGTGAAAAACTACAACTGTGTGTGAAAAAACTACAACTGTGTGTCTGTGTTTGTGTGCATGTGTGCGTTTACATGTGATTGTGTGTTTGTGTACATATGTGTGTTTGTGTACATGTGTATGTGTGCGTTAGTGTGTTTATGATTGTGTGTTTGTGTGTAACAGTTACAGATGACAGACTCGATGTTTGTGTGTGTTATGTGTTTGTGTACATGTGTGTGTTTGTGTGTTGTGTGTTGTGTTACATGTGTGTGTGTTTTTGTTGTTTATGATTGTGTGTGTGTGTTTATGATTGTGTTTTGTGTGTAACAGTTACAGATGACAGACTCGATGTTTGTGTTGTTGTGTGTTTGTGTACATGTGTGTTGTGTGTGTGTGTGTGTGTGTGTGTGTTTGTGTGTTTGTGTGTAACAGTTACAGATGACAGACTCGATGTTTGTGTGTGTTGTGTGTTTGTGTACATGTGTGTGTTGTGTGTGTTTGTGTGTTTATGATTGTGTGTTTGTGTGTTTATGATTGTGTGTTTGTGTGTAACAGTTACAGATGACAGACTCGATGTTTGTGTGTGTTTGTGTACATGTGTGTGTTTGTGTGTGTGTGTTTGTTTGTGTGTTTATGATTGTGTGTGTGTTTGTGTGTTTATGTTTGTGTGTAACAGTTACAGACGACAGACTCGATGTTTGTGTGTGTTGTGTGTTTGTGTTTGTTTGTGTGTTTATGATTGTGTGTTTGTGTACGTATGTGTGTGTGTTTTTGTGTTTATGATTGTGTGTTTGTGTGTTTATGATTGTGTGTTTGTGTGTAACAGTTACAGATGACAGACTCGATGTTTGTGTGTGTTGTGTGTTTGTGTACATGTGTGTGTTGTGTGTGTTTGTGTGTTTATGATTGTGTGTTTGTGTACATGTGTGTGTTGTGTGTGTTTGTGTGTTTATGATTGTGTGTTTGTGTGTTTATGATTGTGTGTTTGTGTGTTACAGTTACAGATGACAGACTCGATGTTTGTGTGTGTTGTGTGTTTGTGTACATGTGTGTGTTGTGTGTGTTTGTGTGTTTATGATTGTGTGTTTGTGTGTTTATGATTGTGTGTTTGTGTGTAACAGTTACAGATGACAGACTCGATGTTTGTGTGTGTTGTGTGTTTGTGTACATGTGTGTGTTTGTGTGTGTGTGTTTGTTTGTGTGTTTATGATTGTGTGTGTGTGTGTGTGTGATTGTGTGTTTGTGTGTTTATGATTGTGTGTTTGTGTACGTGTGTGTTTGTGTGTTTATGATTGTGTGTTTGTGTGTTTGTGTGTAACAGTTACAGATGACAGACTCGATGTTTGTGTGTGTTGTGTGTTTGTGTACGTGTGTGTGTGTGTTGTGTGTTTGTGTACATGTGTGTGTTGTGTGTGTGTGTGTGTGTGCGTTTGTGTGTTTATGATTGTGTGTTTGTGTGTAACAGTTACAGATGACAGACTCGATGTTTGTGTGTGTTGTGTGTTTGTGTACATGTGTGTGTTTGTGTGTGTTGTGTGTTTGTGTACATGTGTGTGTTGTGTGTGTGTGTGTGCGTTTGTGTGTTTATGATTGTGTGTTTGTGTGTAACAGTTACAGATGACAGACTCGATGTTTGTGTGTGTTTGTGTACATGTGTGTGTTTGTGTGTGTTGTGTGTTTGTGTACATGTGTGTGTGTTGTGTTGTGTGTGTTTGTGTGTTTATGATTGTGTGTTTGTGTGTAACAGTTACAGACGACAGACTCGATGTTTGTGTGTGTTGTGTGTTTGTGTACGTGTGTTTGTGTGTGTTGTGTGTGTTTATGATTGTGTGTTTGTGTGTTTATGATTGTGTGTTGTGTGTTACAGTTACAGATGACAGACTCGATGTTTGTGTGTGTTGTGTGTTTGTGTACATGTGTGTGTTATGTGTTTGTGTACATGTGTGTGTTGTGTGTGTTTGTGTGTTTATGATTGTGTGTTTGTGTACATGTGTGTGTTTGTGTGTGTGTTTGTGTGTTTATGATGTTGTGTGTTTGTGTGTTTGTGTGATTGTGTGTTTGTGTGTTTATGATTGTGTGTTTTGTGTGTTACAGTTACAGATGACAGATTCGATGTTTGTGTGTGTTATGTGTTTGTGTACATGTGTGTGTTGTGTGTTTGTGTACATACGTGTGTGTTGTGTGTGTGTTTATGATTGTGTGTTTGTGTGTAACAGTTACAGATGACAGACTTGATGTTTGTGTGTGTTGTGTGTTTGTGTACATGTGTTGTGTGTTTATGATTGTGTGTTTGTGTACATATGTGTGTGTTTATGATTGTGTGTTTGTGTGTTTATGATTGTGTGTTTGTGTGTTACAGTTACAGATGACAGACTCGATGTTTGTGTGTGTTATGTGTTTGTGTACATGTGTGTGTTGTGTGTGTGTGTGTGTTGTGTGTTTGTGTGTTTGTGTGTTTGTGTGTTTGTGATGTGTTGTTTGTGTGTTACAGTTACAGATGACAGATTCGATGTTTGTGTGTGTTGTGTGTTTGTGTACATGTGTGTGTTGTGTGTGTGTGTGTGTTTGTGTGTTTATGATTGTGTGTTTGTGTGTTTATGATTGTGTGTTTGTGTGTTACAGTTACAGATGACAGATTCGATGTTTGTGTGTGTTATGTGTTTGTGTACATGTGTGTGTGTGTGTGTGTGTTTGTGTGTTTATAATTGTGTGTTTGTGTGTTTATGATTGTGTGTTTGTGTGTTTATGATTGTGTGTTTGTGTGTAACAGTTACAGATGACAGATTCGATGTTTGTGTGTGTTTATGATTGTGTGTGTGTGTGTGTTTGTGTGTTTATGATTGTGTGTTTGTGTGTAACAGTTACAGATGACAGATTCGATGGAGAACCTGGAGGAGCTTCTGCGTCTGAGTGGAGGAGACGGGCAGATCTTCACGGTGGAGGGACAGTTGTGTATGAAGAGCGTCCAGGCCATGTTTGGGTGAGACTTGATCTCAGAGCTGAGGTCTCCAACCACTTTTCCTCTGCTGAGCTCCTCGACAAACGAAAACGTCACAGAGCTGCTCAGTTTAGACGACAAAAAAGAAAAGAGCCTCATGTGGGAACAGTTTGATGCCCATAAAACATCAACACAATTATTATCCATTTATTAGTGCACAAAGATAGTTAATAATTATACAGTGGTAACAGACATTTGAACTAAATTATTTTTTATTTTTTCAGCACAATAAGTATAATTCATAAATCCCTTGGTGAGTTACTTTGAGTTACCTGTAGGTGGAGAGAGCTACACGTAACTCCAGAGGCACTGGTTGGAGACCCCTGATCTACAGTGTGTTGGTATTTTTGAGAGTTTGGGTGAAAACAAGAAGAATTAACAACCAAAAGTGACAATTTAACACAAATTTAACACTAAACAAAAATCCTACATTTGCATAATCGGTATGTTTATGTCAAACTGACTCTGAACTTTAATCCATGTTCTGATGTTCTAGTGTTCCTGGTCACACACAGAGCTGGAGTTGTGTTTGTTTGAGTCTTTATTATGAGTTTGTTTTCATCTCCAAACGCTCTGCTCCACCTTGTGATGTCATGAAGTGGCAGTTTTCAAGTTCTCAGCTCCTTTTCCCTTTAGTTCAGTCGAGATCAGCAACTCCAGGACTGAAAAAATGATCCAAATGATTCTAGTGCTTCTAGTGTGTGGAGTTTAAAAACACAGTGGAGCACTTTCTGTATCACCACATGATGACATCACAAGGTGGAACAGAGTGTGTTAAACGTGTGAATGAAACAAAACCCAACTCCAGGTCTGTGTGTGACCAGGAAACCACATTAGAACCTTTAAAAACCTGTTTCATTTCTGTCTAGATTCTTGTTTCACGTGTTTATTTGTTTGGCTTTTATTTTGTTGTTAAAGTATTTTTGTTTGTGATTTCTGTTCCGGTTTAAATCACAGAAAGCTGATCGACCACGCCTACTCCCCGTTCCACGCCGTCCTTCACTGTGGAAACCTGTCGTCGGACGTTCAGGTGTTTCCTCGTCCTGAGCCCATCATCGTGGACGAGGAGGTGGAGCCGATGCCCCGAAGCGTCAGCTCAGGTCAGACTCAGGATCAGAACAACTCCGTCACGTCAGAGATTCTGCAGAGTTATTTACAGTTCTGTTTAATGTTTAATATGTTTTTTGTTTTTGTTTTTTAGATCTGGAGATTGTTGGATTCGTTGAAATCGCCGACATCGCGAGTCCTCCTGTTATTTCCAGACACTTGGTTTTGCCGATCGCCGTAAACAAAGGTCAGAGTGAGTTCAGTCCTCACAACGATCTATAAAACAATAATATTTAATACAGATTAAATGATGTTAAACTGCAGGTTTCTGTTCTAATACGGTGAGATCTTGGTGTTGTGCTCTTTTGTTTGAGGAGGTTTGTAACTCACGTAATAAAAAATAAGCACTTACAGAGACCCAGATGGCGCCCTCTACTGTTTAAACATGGTAATTGTTTTTGCTAAAGCTACAACAATCAGGGGCCAGAGAGTCAGAGCCAGTTTATATCTATTTAAAAAATGATAAATTTGATGAATTTGTGTTTTATTAAAATTCACTTTGATGTATTATTAAATTTGGGCCTGATGTCTTTGAGTTCGTCCTGATCAGGTTTATCCGCTCCTGCAGCAGCGGCTCGAGACGACGAGAGAAACTATTTTGTGATCACTAAAAATCTGTTGAAAGTCAATCACTTTTTTTTTTTTTCTTTAAAAATAAATAGATAAAGGCAAATTCTGGATCTTGGCGAGTGCTTATTTTTTATGATGTGAGTTACAAATCTCCTGAAGAGGGAACAACACTTGGGTCTGATCACAAACAGAAATGACTGCAGCCGTGAATTTCTCTTTTGGAGATTTTCATGGTAAAATTCAACATGATCAAAAGTCAAACGTGTGTCCTGCCCGAGTCTGAGTCTGAGAGTCTGAGAGTCTGAGAGTCTGAGAGTCTGAGAGTCTGAGAGTCTGAGAGTCTGAGAGTCTGAGAGTCTGAGAGTCTGAGAGTCTGAGAGTCTGACATCCTGACATCCTCACAGTCTGGACCCTGAAACACACTGACAGTCCAGACATGTTCTGGAATAAACAGACGTGAGTGGCTTTGGGCAGATCTGCTCCGTGTGACATCTGCATTTACATAAAGTTTTATTTTTGTGCGTTTATGTGCTCACATGTTTGGACAGGGACACATTAGAGTTTAAGTTCTAAGTCAGTAAGTCAGCCTTTCTTTATACAGCACCTTTCACAGATTAAAAAAAAAGACAAAGTGCTTCACAGAACAAAGAACAACATGAACAAGAACAGAGGAATTACTCTGTCAACTAAAAGCTCGTCTACAGAGCCGAGTCTGTCTCGAACCCGGGGACATTCCATAATTTGGGGGCCACTGCCTGAAAGTTCACATCCCCCCAGTTTTAAATCTGTTTTTTGGTGTAGGGGCAGTGAGTCCCTGATGTTCTGGGGCCTGTTCGTTTAAAGCTCTGTGTCGCTGCTCTGGTGTTTGCCCCATGAAAACTCAAATCAGGACAGACAGAGAAAATGTCTCTGAGTCCAGTCAAGCAGTAACGGAGGGAAACAGATTTTTGACATTCAAATGTCTCTTATTCAGAAACTAGAGGAACTATTGAAATAAGTAAAGTATCAGAATGTAGGAAAGAGTTACACTCCAACAGGGTCAAGTTAAACCTGTGAGATTTTTTCAAGTTGTTGACAAAATATTTAAAAACTCATGTCGGTAACGGAGGGAATGAAATATGCAGCACTTTTTGGTCAATAAATCCAAACAGTGAAAACTCTTGGTTCTCACTTCCATATCCTTAACAAACTGGTTTGAATATTTGCTTCATATAGTTTTCTACCATATGGTACAAGATTAGGTTGAAAAACCTCTGACTTTTTGACTCATGAGATTTTTTATTAAGAAAGATCATGGTAACGGAGGGAAAAGTAACGGAGGGAAAATTGTACAAACAAGTAGAAGGTGCAGGATTTTACATCATTTGTCGCTTTTTTCTTCTGAAAACTTTAATATTACTTCAAAATGAAAGGAAACTATTTCTATAAAATATGTCAGTCCTTCCAAGAACATTTTTATCATTTTAAATACTTTTTTTTTTTTTTTAATCCTGTCCCTTCATCAACAGTTCAAAGATGGAATAACACAAGATATGATGAAATACAAACATTTATTTACATGATTTTCAGGTCTTTGAAATTTGGGAAATAATTTTTGTTCCATGTTTCATTCATGGTCTGTTTAAAACGGATGGAAAATGGTACAGAAAAAAGGTCAACAGTTTGATAAACTAGAGTACATATGTATCTGTTGAATACACTTTTATATCAGATGAATTAACTTGAATTTTTGTCTTGTTGTTTACTTCTGCTTGACTGGGCCCCTCACATTTACATAAACACCTTTAAATAAATGCAGAAAACAGTAGATTTACAGTGTTTGCAGATACATCACCAGCAGGAGTTAAGTTACGCTTCTTTAATTTGACGTCTTTTTCTTTACACCTTTTTCTATGTTTCTCTCTATCGTCATTTCTCTCTTTTGTGGCTACTATTTCTCACTCTGTTTATTTCCAGAACGTAACGGTAAATCGTTTTTTCAAAGAAAATATCAAATGAATAACTGTGGTGTCCTGACACCTCTGACTTATCACCCTGAAAATAAATATAGAGACATTATCGTCACCTACACTCTGTAAGTACAAACCAGGATTTAGCAATGAACTCATAGTTTAACAGGAAACCAGAGCAGTGAAGATAAAACTGGTGCGACGTGAGTTCTCCTGTAGCTCCTGTTAAAAATATCACAGCTGCGTTTTGTACAAATGTAGAAGCGATAAAACAAGTAAAAAGAGAATTACAGAAATCTAAACGAGATGAATTAAAAGAGTGAACAATCATTTCTAGATCAGCGTTGGAGAAACTTGGTCTGAGTTTAGTGAAGTTCTGAAGATGATAAAAACAGTAGAAACTGATTCTACTCACCCATTTTTATACATATTTACACCTGCAAGCAGTGTTGTGGAGTAACAGATTACATGTACCGGAGTTATGTAATCAGAGTACAAATGATGAGTAACTGTATTCAGTTAGTTACTGTTTCAATGAGTAGTAATTGGATTACAGTTACTTTGTTGAAATAAATGGATTACACAGAGGAATTTTCCTGTTTTTACATTTGGGGCTATATCCCTTTTTTTTTTCTGTAATTCCACTCATTGCCAGACAATAAACCAGATCTAAACCAGGTCTAAACCAGGTCTAAACCAGGTCTAAACCAGGACTGAACCAGGTCTAAACCAGGTCTAAACCAGGCCTAAACCAGGTCTAAACCAGGACTGAACCAGGTCTAAACCAGGTCTAAACCAGGTCTAAACCAGGTCTAAACCAGGTCTAAACCAGGACTGAACCAGGTCTAAACCAGGTCTAAACCAGGACTAAACCAGGACTGAACCAGGTCTAAACCAGGTCTAAACCAGGACTGAACCAGGTCTAAACCAGGCCTAAACCAGGTCTAAACCAGGTCTAAACCAGGACTAAACCAGGTCTAAAACCAGGTCTAAACCAGGTCTAAACCAGGTCTAAACCAGGACTGAAACCAGGTCTAAACCAGGACTAAACCAGGTCTAAACCAGGACTGAACCAGGTCTAAACCTAAACCAGGTCTAAACCAGGTCTAAACCAGGTCTAAACAGGCCTAAACCAGGTCTAAACCAGGTCTAAACCAGGACTGAACCAGGTCTAAACCAGGACTAAACCAGGTCTAAACCAGGCTAAACCAGGACTGAACCAGGTCTAAACCAGGCCTAAACCAGGACTGAACCAGGTCTAAACCAGGACTAAACCAGGTCTAAACCAGGTCTAAACAGGTCTAAAAACAGGACTACATAAGGCCTAAACCAGGACTAAACCAGGTCTAAACCAGGACTAAACCAGGTCTAAACAGGTCTAAAACCAGGTCTAAACTAGGTCTAAACCAGGACTAAACCAGGTCTAAACCAGGACTAAACCAGGTCTAAACTAGGTCTAAACTAGGACTGAACCGAGGACTAAACCAAAATTGAACCGCACAGTGACAAAAAATGTTCAGTTTTTTAGATTAACTAATTTAGTTTCATAAAAGAGACAATTCATGGAGACTTTTCAGCTGGTTCTTCTCAAACTACAGACTACAGCGTACAGCAATTTACAGTGTAGGTTAAAGCTCCTGTATCACACAAACCTGACTCTTGTGAGGTGTGTGGAGTTTAAAAACACAGTGGAGCACTTCCTGTATCACCACGTGACATCACAGGGTGGAACAGAGTGTTTTGAGTTTGAGAACAGAACCTAAATGTGCAGGTTTGTGAGTTAAACGTGTGAATGAGGAAACAGCTTTTTGACACAGTGTAAAAGTGTCATTAAAGCCACAGATTAACGACAGGATGTTTTTGTCATTTCTCGTTTGCCCACTAAATATTTATCATCGTTTTACATCAGTCAAGTGACAGTTTGTGGAAAAAGTCGATAAGAAAAATGTAAAAATAGAGGAAGTTGTGGTGAGGTGTAAAACGGAAAAGCTGTGACCCTCAGACTCGAAACTTACTGAAAAAAACACAACTCTGTGTGTTTGGTTTTTGGAGAAAAGCAGCGTTAAACTCACTAAAACATAAAAGTTGAACAGAGATGTGAGTGAGTTGTGCTCTCCGCTCCACAGACCTGACAGGGACAGGCGCTGCCCCACGTCTTATCATACCGGAAAATACCAAATAAGAGCCGGGACGTTTATTTGTTTCCCAAACTTTTTTTTTTCTGGGGATCCATATTTTAAAAGTCACAAACCTTCGCGTCAAAGTCCATCGACATTATTCATAAATGACAAAATAAATTTGGATTTTTTTCATTGTTGAACATTAATGAGGATATTTTATTGTGACTGACTGATCGTGTCTCTGAACAATAATATTAATATTCCTCAGTCATCAGAGTTTCCCACAGAAAATTGGTTTGGTGAGGCGGTGCTGTTGAAAAAATGCAGAGCTGAGGTGTGGAGCCTAGTGACGGGCATTCGATGAAATTTTCTTAATTGATCGTCGGGAGAATTAACGTTCGATTATCGATTAATCATTAATGTTTTTATATTAAAATGATCATCATCATTATTACTATCTGCACTAATCTGCATAAATAAATTCAACTTTATGACATATAAACATAACGACTCTAGAGCCACATCAGCTGTTTGACATTATAAATTCAGTTTTGTACAAGTCTCACAGAAACTAAGCTTAAAACCACATGACTCATTTGCATAAACTAAGTGAAGGGGGGAAAAAATGGAATATAGGTTAGTGTGACCAGATTTACGTTTGTCAAAACCAGGACAGCGTACGGCGGGAGGGGGGCGGGGCCTCGTCATCCACATTGAGCGACTCTCACCTGGAAAAACCTTTTCAAATCCTGGTTAAATCCACATTTGTGCTTCGGTTCGTTACAGACTGACCCACTGTTTGTGTCTCGCTCCTTCTGATGCAGAGACACATGTACACACCTGTTTGGTCACACTACACTAAGCAAAGCAACCTACATTCGGTTTGTTGATTCAAAATGGACATAATCAATGAAATTCTTAATGATCAATTAA
>NW_026571152.1:44401817-44444317 GCF_026225935.1 Boleophthalmus pectinirostris | reverse complement strand
AATCTCTGTCCATTATTCACCACAGGCTGGACTTTTAACGGTGCCATAAATAACCAATAGAAGATAAAGATTCGTGCTGATTTCCCAGGGCCACACGCACGAGTGGAAGAGTCTGGGCTCATATCTGCAGAAGCGGAAGCATCAGTGATAATATCTGATCATTTAACATTATTTTCCCAAAAAAAGGAGGTTTAGGTTCGGTTCAGTCGCTTTCTTCGTACCTGCAGGTAAATTTGCTCTGCAGATTTGAGCGGCAGGTTCCACATTTCACATTTCATTCATCCACAAAACGCGTATAAAAACACAATTACAATTAAAGTTTTACAGAGCTCCAGAGCAGAACGATTTGTTCCATAAACAGTTAAACCAGGAGATGGCAAAGTGATCAGAGGCCTAAAATAGAAGAGTGGTTTGATATAATATGAAGTATTTATAATATGGAAAAACTCACCGCTTCACTTAGATTGGAAGGTCATAAATTTTAAAAAAAAATGGAAAGGATGGTTACACTATATTAAACAACATAGATCTGACTTTGTGTAGAACCTGTGTGATTGTCCGGAAAACAAAGACTGAATTTACACCCCAGTTTAAAGCTACAGTGTTTTATTTTATTTATCTATTTTTTGTATTAATTACCTGTTCTTATGAAAGTTACATTACAGTTTGTGCAAGTAGAAATGAGAAATGTGGAAATGCCGAACTAGGGACTTTGGACATTCAGAATTGACTTAATATGGACAATTTGTAAATTACTTTGTTTGCTTAATTATCATGTAAATCCACATTGTGAAAAGACAATAAAATACAAATGAAAAAAAACAACAAACAGTTAGTTAAATTCATCCATCACACTTGACTAAAATCACAATAAATATTAAATAAGTTTTCCAAGTTGTTAGATAAATCGATGACAGTTTATTCATAAATACGTCAGCAGCCTGAACAAAATGCCTTTTGAAACGATTCGTTCCAGATCTTGGGACTAAAAGCCTCAGATGGAAGCAGCTGAAGCTCTGAGTTTATTGGGCGGCAGTGGTTCAGGTGGTGGAGCATTCGCCCACTGATCTGAAGGTTGGTGGTTCGATTGCAGCTCTCAACATAAACATCACAGGTTGAGCGTCAGATCCACTGACCCACAGGTTGGTGGTGTGACTTCCAGCTCCCACAGATGAATGCTGCTGTTGTGTCCTTGGGCAAGACACTTAACCCACCTTGCCCACAGTGTCTGTGTGCACTGGTGTGTGAATGGGTGAGCTGTTCCTTGTTGTAAAGAGTTTTGAAACTTGAAGGTGGAAAAGCGCTATAGAAAAATGTGACCATTTATCATAAAAATACGTTTTCTGTTTTTTCTCCACCAACTGCAACTTTATAAACTCACTTCAGTCAGTCTGTGTTGTTTTTAACCCTCACTCTCTCCTCGGGGTCACACTGACCCGAAGAAACTTTTTTTTTTCTTCCCGCTCTCTTGGGGCGGGTCAATCAGACCCAAAAATGTATTTTCTCGCCTGGTGAGAATTTTTTTGAAAATTAATTTTTGGGTCTGATTGTAAAGAGCTTTGAGTCTTGAAGGTGGAAAAGCGCTATAGAAAAATGTGACCATTTACCACTGGATGTTTCACGTTTTTTAGAATCCTCTGGGTCGTCTGTGAGTGTCCTGAGTCCAGAGAGTCCAGCGCCTCTGAGGAGGAACAATCACCAAACTCGCCCGTTTCACCGACTGATTCAGGAGGTTCTTGTTTTTAGCAGAGACGCTCCAAACCACCAGACAAATGAAAACATTCAAACTGATTCCATAAACGTTTCATAGAACAGTGTCGTCATGGTTCTGTCCACACGGGAAAAGGAAAACTTTCTCTGACAGTGAAGACGCTGGTGCCTCTTTTACACACAGAACAATTATCGTCAAAGCTCAAATTTTGAATCAATGAATGTTCCAAGATATTTATGAGTCACACGCTCACTGACGGCTCCTTTATCTTCTTTTAAGCCGTAGTTTCTCTCTCAGCCTCGTTTCCATGTCGGTCGTTTTGTGACATGTGCAGGACTCGGCTCCAGGGTCGACTTGGGCTCGGTTCCATTTCCACAAATGTTGCTCCTCAGGATGTTTAATAATCTGGTAAAGTTTCACGCTTGTCCCATAAAAGTGAACAATCAGGCACTTTTTTGGTCCTTACAGCTCCACTCTGTTCCACCTCGTGATGTCAGCAGCTGCTTTTCTCTTTAGTTCAGTCGAGATCGGCAAGAATTCACCAAACGATTGTAGTGAAGGTGTGTGGAGCGCTTCTTTATTCCTCCTCATGATGTGTTTCTGGTTTGAGAGAAGAAGGAGGAGACGACATTCTGACGTGGACCGGGTGGTGTGCAGAATCTGGGAGCGATAAGTTCTCGTAGATCACGTGTCGAGCTCCGTCACTGACCTCGTGTGTGTGTGTGTGTGTGTGTGTGTGTGTGTGTGTGTCCTGGAGCAGAGGTGGACGAGGTGAGCACAGGAGCCTCGGAGGAGCTGGAGGAGGAGGCCTCGTCCAGTCAGATGGCCGGAAAGAGTCCCAACTTCTGCGTTCTCCTCCACGGCAGCCTGAAGGTCGAGGGGATGGTGGCTCTGGTCCAGCTCGGGTTTGTCTCCATGTTCTGCTGGTTTTTATGTCTCCTGTCCTCACCTGTCCCTCACCTGTCCCTCACCTGTCCCTCACCTGTCCCTCACCTGTCCCTCACCTGTCTCTCACCTGTCCCTCACCTGTCCCTCTCCTGTCCCTCACCTGTCCCTCTCCTGTCCTCTCCCTGTCCCTCCCCTGTCCCTCACCTGTCTCTCACCTGTCTCTCACCTGTCTGTCCCTCACCTGTCTCCTACTTGTCCCTCACCTGTCCCTCACCTGTCCCTCACCTGTCCCTCACCTGTCTCTCACCTGTCCCTCACCTGTCCCTCACCTGTCCCTCACCTGTCTCCTGTCTCCCTGTCTCTCACCTGTCCTCTGTCCCTCTGTCCCTCACCTTTCCCTCTGTCCCTCACCTGTCCCTTGTCCCTCACCTGTCTCACCTGTCTCACCTGTCTCTCACCTGTCTCTCACCTGTCCCCCTGTCCCTCACCTGTCCCTCCCTCTGTCACCTGTCCTCACCTGTCTCTCCTGTCTCCACTGTCTCACCTGTCCTCACCTGTCCCTCACCTGTCCCTCCCTGTCTCTCACCTGTCTCCCCTGTCCCTCACCTGTCCTCACCTGTCTCTCACCTGTCCCTCACCTGTCCCTCACCTGTCTCCCTCTCCCTGTCCCTCTCACCTGTCCCTCACCTGTCCCTCACCTGTCCCTCACCTGTCCCTCCCTGTCTCTCACCTGTCCCTCCCCTGTCCCTCACCTGTCCCTCACCTGTCCTCTCCTGTCCCTCACCTGTCTCCTCTCCCTGTCCCTCACCTGTCCCTCTCCCTGTCTCTCACCTGTCCCTCACCTGTCCCTCACCTGTCCCTCTCCTGTCCTCTCACCTGTCTCTCACCTGTCCCTCCCCTGTCCCTCACCTGTCTCTCACCTGTCCTCACCTGTCCCTCACCTGTCCCTCACCTGTCCCTCACCTGTCTCCACCTCCCTGTCCCTCACCTGTCCCTCACCTGTCCCTCACCTGTCTCTCACCTGTCTCTCACCTGTCCCTCACCTGTCCCTCACCTGTCCCTCTGTCCCACTTGTCCCTCACCTGTCCCTCACCTGTCCCTCACCTGTCCCTCACCTGTCCCTCACCTGTCTCTCACCTGTCCTTGTGTTTCAGGCCGGAGTGGTTTGGGATGCTTTATTCTCAGGCCGACAGTAAAAAAAAGTCCAACCTGATGATGTCACTGTTTGAGCCTGGACCTGAGCCTCTGCCGTGGCTCGGGAAGATCTCACACCTGGGACCCATCTCAGGTGAGTCGCCCGCAGGAGGCGCTGGGTCCAGGTGAGTCGCCCGCAGGGGGCGCTGGGTTTAAGGGGGTTGGGGGGCAGATTCTCCTCATCATGTTTTTTGAAGTACAGGTGTGTGCACGAGGGAATGGAGCAAATTCTGGTGAATATTGGGAATTCTTTTTAAAAATGTGGAAACATAAATCCATCCTCAGATTTCAAGATGGATTGTTTTTCGTTTCAGTCGTCCCATTGTTGCAGTTCAGTTTATCCTAAAGATCTAATTCTTGTAGTTTTTAGTCCTTTAAAGAGTTTTTGCTTCTGCATCAGAAAACTCAGATAAAAAGTGACACTTATGACCCTAAGGACATAAATGTCCTCTTACAAAAACAGATTCTTTCAAAAGGGCAGTTAAAGGGTTAAAATTCTGATGATTTTTGTAAATGTGAAATTCAGATCTTTGGATTTAATCAGAAATGTTGTAAAAAAGTTTACAGCTCTTTTTGTTGCTGGACATTTGTGTCAGAGTTGCGTTTCTTCACTTTGGTCGTGTTTTACATCAGACACAAGAGGAAGTCGTTTCACTTTTGTCTGAAGCTTAAACCTAAACTGATTTTAAAGAATATTTTTCTTCGTCAATAATAAACAGGAGGTTTTATGTGAATAATCAACAGAATCATAAATGTGGTCAGTGTCACTACAGCTCCGTGTAAATACTTTTATACTTTTATTTATACTTTGAAATAAACTTTGTTGATGATGGAAGTGACTTTTATCAGTAACATTTGTTGTTGTTGTTTTTCCTTCCACAGAAGCTCCGGAGAACCCGTACGGAGAAGACGACAGTAAAAGTCCTTTTCCCGTTCAGCCTCCGGTGAAACGCAGCTACGCCCAGAACGTGACGGTGTGGATCAAAGCCAGCGGACTCCAGGTACAAACACACCTGCAAACATCTGGATCAACTCTGTGGAACGTTCTAACTGCAGCGTTTTCATTCTTGGGTCATGTTCAGACGGACGTGCAGAAGATCCTGAGGAACGCCAGGAAACTACCAGACAAAACTCAAACGTTCTACAAGGTCAGACATTTCCCCGACGTCTTTGTGAAGAGTCTGATTCAGTTTGTGGTTTTAAACGTTCTGTGTCTTAAAGGAGCTGAATCGTTTGAGGAAAGCCGCTTTGGCGTTCGGGTTCTGGGAGCTGCTGAAGGGCGTGGCCGACCTGCTGGAGCGCGAGTGCACCCTGCTACCGGACTCCGCCCACCCCGACGCCGCCTTCCAGCTGTCGCACGCCGCCCAGCAGCTCAAACTCGCCAGCACCGGGGACTCGCAGTACGCCGCCTTCGACCACAACATCGCCCCCATGCACACGGACTTCTCCAGCTGAGCCCACGCACATAAGACTCCTCCAACGACGCACACGGACTTCAACCGACGCACACGGACTTCAGCCGACGCACACGGACTTCAGCCGACGCACACGGACTTCAACCGACGCACACTTCAACCGCGACACGACTTCAACCGACGCACACGCACACGGACTTCAACGACGGACTTCAGACACACGACGACACACTTCACGGACCGACTTCAGCCGACGCACACGGACTTCAGCCGACGCACACGGACTTCAGCCGACGCACACGGACTTCAACCGACGCACACGGACTTCAGCCGACGCACACGGACTTCAACCGACGCACACGGACTTCAACCGACGCACACGGACTTCAACCGACGCACACGGACTTCAACCGACGCACACGGACTTCAACCGACGCACACAGACTTCAACCGACGCACACGGACTTCAACCGACGCACACGGACTTCTCCAACCAAACTGACTAGGGATGGGCATTCGATGAAATTTTCTTAATCGATCGTCGGAAGAATTAACGATCGATTATCGATTAATCATTAATGTTTTTCTATTAAAATGATCATCATTATTATTACTATCTGCACTAATCTGCATCAATAAATTCAACTTTACGACATATAAACATAACGACTCTAGATCCACATCAGCTGTTTGACATTATAATGTGTTTAATTCAGTTTTGTTCAAATCTCACAGAAACAAAACTTAAAACCACATCACTAATTTACATAAACTAAGTGAAGATAAAACTCCAGCTCTTGTGTCGCTGATGTGGTTCAACTTGTGTTGGATTAAAAGACATGACTCAGGTGAATACAGGTCAGTGTGACCAGATTTGTGTTTGTCAAAACCAGGACAGCGTACGGGGGGAGGGGGGCGGGGCCTCGTCATCCACATTGAGCGACTCTCACCTGGAAAAACTTTTTCCCACTGGACACAGAAACATATGTGCTGCTTTATCCACTGTGCACATGGACTCACACTTGTCCCAACGCAACGGAAAGTGTGGAATTTCTTCTACAAATCCTGGTTAAATCCACATTTGTGCTTCGGTTCGTTACAGACTGACCCACTGTTTGTGTCTCGCTCCTTCTGATGCAGAGACACATGTACACACCTGTTTGGTCACGACACACACACATACATTCAGTTTGTCCATTAAAATGAATGGAATCCATGAAATTCTTAATGATCAATTATCGATTAATCGACGAGTCATGCCCATCCCTAGAACCGACGCACACGGACTCCTCCAGCCGACGCAGCACCAGAACCACATGTTTGGACACTTTCAGTTGTTTCTTCTTTATTTCCTGGATTCTTTACACTGAAGCATCAAAACTATGAAGGACACATGTGAACAACCAAAAACAACTCAAAATACTTTGTTTTAATGAAAAAAATGAACTTTCCCCTTTGCTTTGGTTTGCACTTTTGGCATTTTTTTTACCACGACACGGCTCAGCTGTGAACTGAAAACCATTTCAGGGACTTTATCCTGAAGCACGAGGGTTTGAGCTGCACAAAGCAAAGGGTGAATATGAAATCTAAAAAAACGGAACTGTTTTCGTTGCTGTATATTTCCATGTATCTTCATAAGTTTGTTTCTCTACATTTTACACACAGAAGACAAACAAACAAACAAACTCTGAGGACGTGTGACGTGTCCAGACTTTAAACAGTCGTGTAAATGTCAGAGATGAAAATGGAACTTTTTGTATTTAAACCTGATGTTTGTGTCATGAAACAGTCGCCCTCTGATGTTAAACTTGTACATATATTTTTATGTTTTGTATAAACTTTTCGACACATTTACAGTGTTTGTTGTGTTTATTGTTACAAAATACTTGGATATTCAGATTTAGTACCAGATTTTTATAAAAGTCTGGTACTTTGAACACACACTGGTCATGAAAATGTCCTGAAACTCATCAGATCTTTATGTTAAAAACACAAGTTCAGTCCTAAAACAATTTCACATTTTCAAATATGAATCTAAAAACATAAACCGCAGTGGAGTTAAGATCCATGGGCTTTCTTCTTCTTGGCACTGAAGCGCTTCCTCCGCTGTTTGGACAGATGTTTGAAATTGATAAAAAGACCTGCAGAGCGAAAAAAACACCTGATGATTGAGATTCACAAACACGGACGATAAAATGTTAAAAATGGAGCATGTGGAGCTCACCCACAAACATGACGATCAGATAAATGTAAAGGAAAGAGGAAAACTTGATGGATGTTCCCACGGCGTTTGGCAGCGGGAGACTGAAGAGTCGAGTCTCGTCGAAGATGGGGATGGACTGAACCACGGCCACGGCTGAAAACAAACACACACAAACACACACAACACACACACACACACACACACACACACAGAGAGTCACAAACGAGCAGAGAAAAGTCTGAGTTTAACATTTGAATAAAACGAACCTTCAGCTAAAACTCCCAAAGGATAAAGTGGGATCCAGACGGTGTATCTGAGCCAAGTCAAGAGCCGCCACTGTGTGTGCAGACACGCCAACATGTAGAAGGGATACCTGCAACACACACACGCAACACACACACGCACAATCAACACACACACGCACAATCAACACACACACACATCAACACACACACGCACAATCAACACACACAATCAACACACACACACACAGCAACACACACACACGCACAATCAACACACACAACACACACACACACACACACGCACACACACAACACACACACACACACAATCAACACACACACACACACACACAATCAACACACACACAATCACACACACACACACACACACACACACACACACACACACACGCACAATCAACACACACAATCAACACACACACACACAACACACACAGCACACATCAACACACACATCAACACACACACGCACACAACATCACACACACACACACACACGCACAATCAACACACACACGCACAATCAACACACACACACAACAACATCAACACACACACGCACAATCAACGCACACACACGCACAATCAACACACACAATCGCACAATCAACACACACACGCACAATCACACACACACACACACAACACAACACAATCAACACACACACGCACAATCAACACAACACACACACACACACACATCAACACACACACGCACAATCAACACACACACACAATCAACACACACAATCAACACACACACGCACAATCAACACACACACACAATCAACACACACACAACGCACACACAACACACACACAATCAACACACACACGCACAATCAACACACACACGCACAATCAACACACACAACAATCACACACACAATCAACACAACACACATCAACACACACAACAATCAACACACACACACACACACACAATCAACACACACAACAACACACACACACGCACAATCAACACACACACACACAACACACAACACACAACAATCACACACAATCACACACACACACAACACACAACACAATCAACACACACAATCAACACACATCAACACACACACGCACAATCAACACACACACACGCACAATCAACACACACACGCACAATCAACACACACACGCACAATCAACACACACACACACAATCAACACACACAATCAACACACACACAGCACAATCAACACACACACATCAACACACAACACACACATCACACACACGCACAATCAACACACACACACAACACAATCAACACACACACACAACACACACACAATCAACACACACAATCAACACACACACGCACAATCAACACACACACACGCACAATCAACACACACACGCACAATCAACACACACACGCACAATCAACACACACACACAATCAACACACACACACACACATCAACACACACATCAACACACACACACACACACACACACACAAATCAACACACACACAATCAAACACACACAATCAACACACACACAATCAACACACACACAATCAACACACACACAATCAACACAACACACACACAATCAATCAACACACACACACATCAACACACACACAATCAACACACACACACACAATCAACACACACACACATCAACACACACACGCACAATCAACACACACACAATCAACACACACAATCAACACACACACGCACAATCAACACACACACGCACAATCAACACACACACACATCAACACACACAATCAACACACACACACACACACACAACACGCACAATCAACACACACAACACACAATCACACACACACACACACACAACACACATCAACACACACACACACACATCACACACACACACACACACAACACACACACATCAACACACACACACACACGCACAATCACACACACACACACAAATCAACACACACAACACACACACACACGCACAATCAACACACACACACACACATCAACACACACACACACACACACACACAAATCAACACACACAATCAACACACACACGCACAATCAACACACACACACACAATCAACACACACACAACACACACACAACACACACACACACACACACAATCAAACACACACACACACACATCAACAACACACAACATCAACACACACACACACACACACACACACATCACACAACACACACAACAACACACACACAACACACAACACACACACAACAACACACACACACAACACACACACGCACAATCAACACACACACGCACAACACACACACACACACAACACATCAACACACACACACAATCAACACACACACGCACAATCAAACACACACACACACACAACAAACACACACACACACAATCAACACACACACGCACAATCAACACACACACACACAATCAACACACACAATCAACACACACACGCACAATCAACACACACACGCACAATCAACACACACACGCACAATCAACACACACAATCAACACACACACAATCAACACACACGCACAATCAACACACACACAATCAACACACACACACACATCAACACACACACACACACACACACATCAACACACACACGCACAATCAACACACACACACACACACATCACACACACATCACACACACACAATCAACACACACACACATCAACACACACACACATCAACACACACACACACACACACACACAACACACACACACACACACACAATCAACACACACACAACACACACACACATCACACACACACACACACACACACACACGCACAATCAACACACACACGCACAATCAACACACACACACACAATCAACACACACACACAACGCACAATCAACACACACACGCACAATCAACACACACACAACACACGCACAATCAACACACACACAATCAACACACACACGCACAATCAACACACACACGCACAATCAACACACACACGCACAATCAACACACACACACACAATCAACACACACACACAATCAACACACACACAATCAACACACACAATCAACACACACACGCACAATCAACACACACAACGCACAATCAACACACACACACATCAACACACACACACGCACAATCAACACACACAACATCAACACACACACACACACACAATCAACACACACACACACACACACATCAACACACACAATCAACACACACACAATCAACACACACACAATCAACACACACACGCACAATCAACACACACAATCAACACACACACAAATCAACACACACACAATCAACACACACACACACAATCAACACACACACACAATCACACACACAATCACACACACACACACACACAATCAACACACACACGCACAATCAACACACACACACACACACACACACAATCAACACACATCAACACACACACGCACAATCAACACACACACACAATCAACACACACATCACACACACACACACACACAACACAATCACACACACGCACAATCAACACACACACAATCAACACACACACACACACACACGCACAATCAACACACACACAATCAATCAACACACGCACAATCAACACACACACAATCAACACACACACACAATCAACACACACTCAACACACACACGCACAATCAACACACACACAATCAACACACAATCAACACACACACGCACAATCAACACACACACAATCAATCAACACACACACAATCAACACACACACAATCAACACACACACGCACAATCAAAGCACACATCAACACACACACATCAACACACACACAAGCACAATCAACACACACACAATCGCACAATCAACACACACACATCACACACACACACATCAACACACACACAACACACACACACACACTCAACACACACACGCACAATCAACACACACACGCACAATCAACACACACACACAACACACAATCAACACACACACGCACAATCAACACACACACAATCAACACACACACGCACAATCAACACACACAACAACACACATCACACACACACACACATCAACACACACACACACACACACATCAACACACACACGCACAATCAACACACACACGCACAATCAACACACACACGCATCAACACACACACGCACAATCAACACACACACAACACACACACACACACACACACACGCACAATCAACACACACACGCACAATCAACACACACACACACACACACACAATCAACACACACAACACACACAATCAACACACACAACACATCAAACACACACACAATCAACACACACACGCACACAAACACACATCAACACACACACAATCAACACACACACGCACAATCAACACACACACACACAATCAACACACACACAATCAACACACATCAACACACACACAACACACATCAACACACACAAACACACACACGCACAATCAACACACACACACACACACACACACATCACACACACACGCACAATCAACACAACACACACACACAATCAACACACACACGCACAATCAACACACACACAATCAACACACACACACACACACACACACACATCAATCAACACACACAATCAACAACACACAATCAAACACACAAAACACACACAATCAACAAACGCACAATCAACACACACACAATCAGAAACAAACACTTTCTCCTGGACTTGAGTCTCACTCAGTTTTAAAGGACTTGAGCTGAACTAGAACAGGTCAGAAGATCTGTGCAGTTAAACCGGACCAGGACCAAGACCAGGACCAAGACCAGGACCAGGACCAGGACCAGGACCAGGACCCGGACTCGTTTAAAAAAGAGAAGTGCAGGGAAATTATAAAAATATGTTTTCTGTTTTTTCTCCACCAACTGCAACTTTATAAACTCACTTCAGTCAGTCTGTGTTGTTTTTAACCCTCACTCTCTCCTCGGGGTCACACTGACCTGAAGACACTTTTTTCCTTCCCGCTCTCTTGGGGCGGGTCAATCAGACCCAAAAATGTATTTTCTTGCCTGGCGAGAAAATTTATTTGAAAATTAATTTTTGGGTCTGACTGAGCCGCCCCGAGAGAGCGGGAAGGAAAAAAGTGTCTTTGGGTCAATGTGACCCCGAGGACAGAGTGAGGGTTAAAACTGCAACAACAGAATTAAATTAAACATATGACAAAAACAATCTAATAAAAAATAATAAAACAATAAAACATTACTAAAAATAGAACCTAATAAACACAATAAAACATAATCTAATAAAAACAAAATAACATCTGACCAAAAACTAAATCGAATAAAAATAAAACAACATAATTAAAAACATAATCTCATAAAAACAATCAAACAACATGACAAAAAACAATCTAATAAAAACAAAACAACAAACGACTAAAAGCATCAGCTACTAAAAATAAAACAAGACTAAAAACTGAATCTAATAAAATGTCAACGTCTCAAACTGTCAAAAACTAAAGTTGAACGAGAAGAGATTTGAAAACCGCGACAGAAGAGATTCACGTCTAACGTGTAAATGAAGCTCTCGCTCTTTTTTTCCCATCTTAAACCTTTTTTCTTGTCTCCACGGCAACTGCAGATCATTCTACCACAGACGTGCGTGTAGAAACCCCCCCTCAGCAGCTCCTCACCTGAAGATCTCGATGGCGCTCCACAGGAAGAAGACGAAGAACACGACGGGTTTGTTCTGCATTTCCTCCAAACTCCCCAAGACGACGAAGAGGATGAAGTTTCTCCCGACGACCTGCGGGAAAAAAACACAAACACGTCACAGAAAGAGCGAGACAGAGAGCGAGGGACCGTGTAAAGCTCCAGTCAAATGAAGCTCATGAGGCCAGCGGGTTACAGGAGTGAATCTGGAGCTGGATTCCACGTGTCCAGTCGTGTCTATGCGATTCACGACGTCATCGATTTGATGAATCCGCCCACAACTTAAATGTCAAACTGGAGCGATCGGCAACGAAAACAAACGGCACAGGCTCATGATCTACAGGCCTGTCCTCCAGAGACCTGAACCAGGACTGGACCAGGACTAATCTTGGACTTGAGAGAACCCCGAGCCCGTGGAGCAGGGTGTCCGAAAAGCGCGATCGGGCGACGTGGAGCATGAAGCTCTGCACTCATCCTTTCACCTGCGGTCACCTGACGGTCTACACGGGCCCAACACTCAGTCCTGGTTCAGTCCTGGTTCAGTCCTGGTTCAGTCCTGGTTTAGTCCTGGTTTAGTCCTGGTTCAGTCCTGGTTTAGTCCTGGTTCAGTCCTGGTTTCAGTCCTGGTTTAGTCCTGGTTCAGTCCTGGTTTAGTCCTGGTTTAGTCCTGGTTTAGACCTGGTTTAGTCCTTGTTTAGTCCTGGTTTAGATCTGGTTTAGTCCTGGTTTAGTCCTGGTTTTAGAGTCCTGGTTTAGTCCTGGTTTAGACCTGGTTTTAGTCCTGGTTTAGTCCTGGTTTAGTCCTGGTTTAGTCCCTGGTTTAGTCCTGGTTTAGACCTGGTTTAGACCTGGTTTAGTCCTGGTTTAGTCCTGGTTTAGTCCTGGTTTAGTCCTGGTTTAGTCCTGGTTTAGTCTGGTTTAGACCTGGTTTAGTCCTGGTTTAGACCTGGTTTAGACTGGTTTAGTCTGGTTTAGACCTGGTTTAGACTGGTTTAGACCTGGTTTAGTCCTGGTTTAGTGGTTTAGTCCTGGTTTAGTCCTGGTTTTAGACCTGGTTTAGTCCTGGTTTAGTCCTGGTTTAGTCTGGTTTAGTCCTGGTTTAGTCCTGGTTTAGTCCTGGTTTAGACCTGGTTTAGTCCTGGTTTAGTCCTGGTTTAGTCCTGGTTTAGTCCTGGTTTAGTCCTGGTTTAGACCTGGTTTAGACCTGGTTTAGTCCTGGTTTAGTCCCTGGTTTAGTCTGGTTTAGTCCTGGTTTAGTCCTGGTTTAGTCCTGTTTAGCCTGGTTCAGTCCTGGTTTACCTGTTTAGTCCTGGTTCACTGGTTTGTCTGGTTTAGTCCTGGTTTAGTCTGGTTTAGACCTGGTTTAGGTCCTGTTCTGTCGGAATAAAATGTCCAGAGCAGAACAGTTTGTTCCATAAACAATTAGTTAAATTCATGTATCAGACTTGGCAAAAAATCTGAATAAATATTAAATATATAAAAACACGATTATTTCAAAACAACCGAACAAAAACTGAGATAAACAGACACAGTTTATTCATAAATCTGACAGCAGCGCGAACGAAGCTCCTTTTAAAACGATTCGTTGTAGATCTTGGGACTCGGCAGTTCTGTCTGTGGTTCTGTGGTTCTGTCTGTGGTTCTGTCTGTGGTTCTGTCTGTGGTTCTGTCTGTGTGGTTCTGTCCGTGGTTCTGTCTGTGTTCTGTGTTGGTCTGTCTGTGTTCTGTCCTGTGTTCTGTGGTCTGTCGTGGTTCTGTCCGTGGTTCTGTCCGTGGTTCTGTCTGTGTGGTTCTGTGTGGTTCTGTGTTCTGTCTGTGGTTCTGTCCGTGGTTGTGTCTGTGTGGTTCTGTCTGTGGTTCTGTCTGTGGTTCTGTCTGTGGTTCTGTCTGTGGTTCTGTCTGTGGTTCTGTCTGTGGTTCTGTCTGTGGTTCTGTCTGTGGTTCTGTCCGTGGTTCTGTCTGTGGTTCTGTCTGTGGTTCTGTCTGTGGTTCTGTCTGTGTCTGTGGTTCTGTCCGTGGTTCTGTGTTCTGTGTGTTCTGTCTGTCGTGGTTCTGTCTGTTCTGTCTGGTTCTGTCTGTTCTGTCTGTGTTCTGTCCGTGTTCTGTCTGTCTGTCTGTGGTTCTGTCTGTGGTTCTGTCTGTGGTTCTGTCTGTGTTCTGTCTCTGTCTGTGGTTCTGTCTGTGGTTCTGTGTTCTGTCTGTGGTTCTGTCTGGTTCTGTCTGTGGTTCTGTCTGTGGTTCTGTCTGTGTGTTTCTGTCTGTCGTGGTTCTGTCTGTTCTGTCTGTGTGTTTGTCTGTGGTTCTGTCTGTGGTTCTGTCCTGTGGTTCTGTCTGTGTGGTTCTGTCCGTTCTGTGGTTCTGTCTGTGTTCTGTCTGTGGTTTGTCTGTCTGTGGTTCTGTGTGGTTCTGTCCGTGGTTCTGTCCGTGGTTCTGTCTGTGGTTCTGTCTGTGGTTCTGTCCGTGGTTCTGTCTGTGGTTCTGTGGTTCTGTCTGTGGTTCTGTGTGGTTCTGTCTGTGGTTCTGTCTGTGGTTCTGTGTGTTCTGTCTGTGGTTCTGTCTGTGGTTCTGTCTGTGGTTCTGTCTGTGGTTCTGTCTGTGGTTCTGTCTGTGGTTCTGTCTGTTCTGTCTGTGGTTCTGTCTGTGGTTCTGTCTGTGGTTCTGTCTGTGTGGTTCTGTCTGTGGTTCTGTGGTTCTGTCTGTGGTTCTGTCTGTGGTTCTGTCTGTCTGTGGTTCTGTCTGTGGTTCTGTCTGTGGTTCTGTCTGTGGTTCTGTGGTTCTGTCCGTGTGGTTCTGTCTGTGTTCTGTCTGTGTCCGTGGTTCTGTCTGTGCTGTGGTTCTGTCCGTGGTTCTGTCTGTGGTTCTGTCTGTGGTTCTGTCCGTGTGTCTGTTCTGTCTGTGTTCTGTTGTGTGTGTCTGTCTGTGGTTCTGTCTGTGTCTGTTCTGTCTGTGGTTCTGTCTGTGGTTCTGTCTGTCTGTGTGGTTCTGTCTGTGGTTCTGTCTGTGTGGTTCTGTCTGTGTTCTGTGGTTCTGTCTGTGTTCTGTCTGTGGTTCTGTCTGTCTGTGGTTCTCTGTCTGTGGTTCTGTCTGTCTGTGTGTGTTCTGTCTGTGGTTCTGTCTGTGGTTCTGTCTGTGGTTCTGTCTGTGGTTCTGTCTGTGGTTCTGTCTGTGGTTCTGTCTGTTGTTCTGTCTGTGGTTCTGTCTGTGGTTCTGTCTGTGGTTCTGTCTGTGGTTCTGTCTGTGGTTCTGTCTGTGGTTCACCTGGATGAGGGTCGGGGCGACTCCTGTTTTGACCAAACCAAACGCTGCGTTCAGAACCTCCAGCGACGCCAGAGTCTGACAGAAGAACATCACGTCTGAGGTGGAGTGAAACGTGTCGTACAGGAAATCTGCACAAGACACAGTTGAACACAACAAACAGTGGAGGGTTCAGCACCTGCTCGTCTCCATGGAGATGTTATCTGCTTGGTTTAGAATATTCCACAGTAGAGATGAAAGCGTCTGTCACCAGGGAGACGAGCAGGTTACAGCTCTACAGATTACATGTACTCAAGTTACATAATCAGAGTACAAATGATGAGTAACTGGATTCAGTTACAGTTACTGTTTCAGTGAGTGGGAATTGGATTACAGTTACTTGGTTGAAATAAATGGATTAAACAGAGGGATTTTACTGTTTTCACATTTTGGGCTAATACCCCTTTTTTTTTTTGTTTTCTTCCTTTATTTCCACTCATTGCCGAACAATAAACCAGGACTAAACCAGGACTAAACCAGGACTAAACCAGGACTAAACCAGGTAAACCAGGACTAAACCAGGACTAAACCAGGACTAAACCAGGACTAAACCAGGACTAAACCAGGACTAAACCAGGTCTAAAACAGGATTGAACAGGACTAAAGCTGCTGTGTGGACGTGTCTCCTCATTTTCTATCAATAATATTTTTTATTTGGTTAAGTGATGTTTGGGCTTTTTTATTTTCTTTTATCAGATAAAACTTCTTAGTTTTTTCTTAATTTCTTAGTCTTTGTTTCTCTACAGTAAATCCAGTAATCCAGAGTAATCAGATTACATTACTCACTTTAAGTAATTTCATGGATTCCGTTACAAACCACATTTTGAGATGTGTAATCTGTAATCTGTAGGGGATTACATTTTAAAAGTAAACTTCCCAACACTGATTACAGGTCAGATCTGTGGAGAGGCGTCCCCCCCGTCCACAGAACGACTGATGTGTTTTTGAGCAACAGAAAAACCTTTAATACATAAACGCCGGCCGTATGTGTTTAATGTCACAACATGGAACTTTCCAGGAAGAGCAACAGCATCTCCATGGAGACAAGCAGGTACCGGACCCTCCGCTAGAAAAGTTCCGCAGTGCAGCTTTAAAGTTGTTACCTTGTCCGATTAAAACCACACGCAGCGTCATGTTCACGAAGATCCACGAGAAACCGAGAAACTGAACAAGATTATAAACCAAAAGGAACCCGGTTTTAAAGTTTGAAAGAACTGAAAGATAAAAAAAACAAAACAATATTAAACAAATATTTAAAGTAGAAATCTATATTTTTTTTAAAGTAAAACTAAAGCGTAAGAGTTTGATGAGACTGCAGTACTCACAGTGACTCTGCTGTCGAGGCGGTTTGGTTTTTCTCCGCTCCTGAAGAAGAAAAAAAAAACAGTTTAATGATTTTTGCACGAAGGAACACGAAGACTCTGCTTGGAATGTTCCAGAGTGCAGCATTAAACCCTGTGTGTCATTTCAACTACAGGTGTGATCTTTATCCCCCAAAATATTCCTCTTCACACAAACTTCATGAAGCAACAGAGACAAACTGATAAATGAAAACACTGAAACTCCTGAAATAAAAAGAAAAAAAACGAAGAATCCAGTGAAACCGTTTTAAACAGAACAGATTTTTAAAAAGTCGGAGCTGCAACAAATAAACATCAGAATGAACCAATGATCAACCACAGAACTCACTTATTCACTTATTCACTTATTCACAGATCTGACCTGATCACCACAAAAACACCTCAGATGTTTCACTTTTACAGAAAAAAAAACTGCCCACGATGAAACTGAGCCCAAAACTCACGGCTCCATTTCTCAGACGCTGAACTCAGAGGATCTGCTGATTATTGTGACAGGACCAGTCTCCTCCTCAAAGATCTGAGCGTTAACGTAACTCTCGTGGGACCAGTTTGTCTCCAGGCAGACACAAGGTTAATGCTCTACTGTGGAGTTTTCCAGGCAAAGCCATAACTTCTCCAAGGAAACAACAACAAGAAAAACATCATAATCAGTGTTTCCCATGAACAGAAACCAGGCTGGACCCTCACAGTCTAAACACAAACGGGAAGCACAATATCAGGTCAAATAAATGATTCTTTCTGTTCGTGGTGTTTTTGTGAACATAAAGAAGTGAAAACTGTATTTCCTGCACTATAGTTAAGTACGACGGAGTATAAGAGTCAGATTAAAAAATAAAAAAAGATGCTGGCGCTACGAGAATAAAGTCATTTCAAAGTTATATTATGAGAATAAAATAAAATCAAAGTCAAAGTGAAAAATGCGGCAGAAGAAGAAACTTGTTTTTCAATATAAAAACCAAAAATAAGAAAACGAACAATTTTCTTCATTATTTGCTCCTCCGGACTGAACCAGGACTAAACCAGGACTAAACCAGGACTAAACCAGGACTAAACCAGGACTAAACCAGGACTGAACCAGGACTAAACCAGGACTGACTAACCAGGACTGAACCAGGACTGAACCAGGACTGACTGAACCAGGACTGAACCAGGACTAAACCAGGACTGAACCAGGACTGAACCAGGACTTGAACCAGGACTGAACCAGGACTAAACCAGGACTGAAACCAGGACTAAACCAGGACCAGGACTAAACCAGGACTGAACCAGGACTGAACCAGGACTGAACCAGGACTAAACCAGGACTGAACCAGGACTGAAACCAGGACTGAACCAGGACTGAACCAGGACTAAACCAGGACTAAGGACTAAACCAGGACTGAACCAGGACTGAACCAGGACTGAACCAGGACTAAACCAGGACTAAACCTGGACTAAACCAGGACTGAACCAGAACTAAACGAGGTGCGGGACCAGATCGGGACTGAGACCAGGATTGAGACTGGGAGCAGGACCAGGACTGAAAATGGTTTAGTCCTGGTTTAGTCCTGGTTTAGTCCTGGTTCAGTCCTGGTTTAGTCCTGGTTTAGTCCTGGTTTAGTCCTGGTTTAGTCCTGGTTTAGTCCTGGTTCAGTCTGTATGCGGCGCAATATTCCCACATCACATTTTAAAGTCATGGAAATGCTGTTTCCCATTTCCGTGACTTAAACCAGGACTAAATCAGGACTAAACCATTTTCAGTCCTCGTCTGTTCCCGGCCTCGGTCCTGGTCTGGTCCCGGTCTCAATCCTGGTCTTTCTGGTTTGGTTCCGGACCTGATTTAGTCCTGATTCTGTAGGCTACTTTTTCAGTCGAATGAACAAATGATACACGGATTCTTCTCCTTTACAAATGCTCCAAATTCTCCACTCGTTCAGACTTTCTGAGCAGCTGAGATTCTCTTAATATTACCACTTTATTTTGACTATGACTTTATTCTCATGAAATTACGACTTTGTTCTCATAAATTTACGACTTTATTCTCGTAAAATTATGACTTTTTCTGGCTTCGACTTTATTCTCATAATATTACGACTTTAATGTGGAAATATTAAATGTTTATTCTCGTAGCGCCAGCATTTTTTTTTTTTTATCTGATCCTTTTACTCTTTCTGTACTTAAGTCTCCATCAAAAAACGACCGCGCGCCACAATCCAGAGCTCCCCATACCCGAACCCACTCAGGTCCCAGCACGACTTCAGTAAACTACAAACACACAAACACACAAACACACACGGAGCAGACAGCGACCGCACACACACACTCATCACTCCACACCGACGAGGAACGGAACCCAGGAACAAACTGAAAAAAGCCACGAGTGCAACGTCCTGCTTCAAGACTCGACTGAACAACTGAGTCACTGCGAACACGGCGACAATCCAGCGACAGACACTACTCCCTACACACCACAACTGAACACACCCAGAGTCACCGTGAACAAACAAACAAAACCACTCACACATCACACTGTTCTGTTTCATTTAAAGTCCCACACCGTTTATTTGGGAAAAAAGTTCCCCTTATAATCCAGAGCGACTAATAGTGCGGAAAATACAGTATATTCATATAAAGAAGTACAGATGTTAATACAGAAGTACAGATGTTAATACAGAAGTACAGATGTTAATACAGAAGTACATATAATCATACAGAAGTACATATAATCATATTTTATTGTAGTTTTCACATGTTTTCTGTATTTATGTATATGTTTCTGTTTCTTCTGTGTTTCTTGACTTTTATGTGAAGCACTTTGTTCAGCTGAAGTTGTTTTAAATGTGCTGTAGAAGTAAACTTAAACTGAATTGAATATAGAAGTACGTCCATTTGTACAAAAGTAAATATATTTGATGTAGAATCACAGTGTTTAAGTTCAGCAAAGCTAAAAAGTGACATTTAAACCCCTAAATATTGTATTAAATAAAGGGATCCAGCTGTGGAGGGTTTGAGAGTTTTAGAGTCTGAGCCTCAGAGTTTTAGTTTCCGCCTGAAAAACTCAACATGAAACACGTTTAAACGGCAGTAGAAGAAGAACATGTTCTTACTTTCTCTTGGATTTCCATCTCGGCGTCGGACTCGTCGATCCAGCGGTCGAAGTCTGGAGCGAGGAACACGGGTTTGCGCTGGTGAGCGGTGAGGCGCCCCCACCAGGACGGACGCAGCTTCTGCACCGTCACGTTCACCTGCCGCTGAGTCGACCTCACCTTCACCTGAACACAGAAGAACAACTGAGCTCCTGTCACTGTGGACGCACCTGCCCCTGCACCTGCCCCTGCCCCTGCACCTGCCCCTGCACCTGTCCCTGCCCCTGCCCCTGTCCCTGTCCCTGCACCTGCACCTGTCCCTGCACCTGCACCTGCCCTGCACCTGCCCCTGCCCCTGCCCTGCACCTGCCCTGCCCTGCCCTGCACCTGCACCTGCCCTGCCCTGCCCCTGCCCTGCACCTGCCCTGCCCCTGCACCTGCCCTGCCCCACCTGCCCCTGCACCTGCCCCTGCACCTGCCCTGCCCCTGCACCTGCCCTTGCACCTGCCCCCACCCGTCCACTGCAGGAACCCGACAGCTCTGCTCTGTCTGAAGCTCCGTTACTCAACTTAGACTTTAATCTGAGTTTTATCTGAACAATCAGACCATAAACATCTGACCTGGTTAGAACTTCAACAGGTGAACTGCTCCAAACAGGAACATGAAAACAGCTAAACCACAGGTGTCAAACATACGGCCCGGGGGCCAGATCCGGCCCTCCAAGACCTTTAATCTGGCCCTCGGCTGATTTTCTACTAAAACATCTGAATTATATTTTCTACTAAAATGTTGTTAATTTTCTGTGGTGTTTATCACAGCAGCGTCTCCAGCGTCTCTGTACGTGGCCCCTCCCACCAGAGCAGCACAAATGAAGACTTGTCTCTTTCCAAACGCTCTTAAAGGACGATCGTTTTGACTGTTGACCGTGACACCCTCATCAGAAAAATGTCCAACATGAGAAAAGTGGAGCCGAGTGCAGGATTTTACAACAAAAATGGACTTATTCTATTTACAGACAAGTTCATGTTCAAACTTTGTGTTGAAATTGTATTTTTCTTAAAGTTTCAGGTTGTTCATAATATTATAATATTTTGTAAAAGAAAGAGTTCATCAATTCAAAAAGATTTGTGTAATAGATTTGTGTTTCTCTGCACAAATATTTGAACTTATTGTTATTTTTGGGGTTTATATGACATGAGTTTTCTGATCCGACCCCCGGAACAAAATGAGTTTGACACACCTGATCTAAACACTTTTTTATCTGTGTCACTGTGGTAACTGCTGAACATTCTGCCATAGAGACACATGTAGAACACCCCCAGTGTCACTGCAAAGTATCAACAGAACTTTCTAAAACAGAACTCTCTATTTCTTTTCATTTTTAACATATTTTTCAGCTTTTCTTGTCGTTTATTTTCTTGATTTGTGTAAAAACTATAATTTCTGTTTACAAAAGGTTTTACCCGACAACGTAAGGGTTCAGTCAAGTGTTAACGGAGGAAACAGGGTCAGATTTTTGACATTCAAATGTCTCTTATTCAGAAACTAGAGGAACTATTGAAATAAGTAAAGTATCAGAATGTAGGAAAGAGTTACACTCCAACAGGGTCAAGTTCAACCTGTGAGATTCTTTCAAGTTGTTCACAAAATATTTAAAAATCTCATGTCAGTAACAGAGGGAATGAAATATGCAGCACTTTTTGGTCAATAAATCCAAACAGTGATAACTCTTGGTTCTCACTTCCATATCCTTAACAAACTGGTTTGAATATTTGCTTCATATAGTTTTCTACCATATGGTACAAGATTAGGTTGAAAAACCTCTGACTTTTTGACTCATGAGATTTTTTATTAAGAAAGTTCATGGTAACGGAGGGAAAAGTAACGGAGGGAAAATTGTACAAACAAGTAGAAGGTGCAGGATTTTACATCATTTGTCACTTTTTTCTTCTGAAAACTTTAATATTACTTTAAAATGAAAGAAACTATTTCTATAAAATATATCAGTCCTTCCAAGAACATTTTTATCATTTTAAATACTTTTTTTTTTTTGAAAAATCCTGTCCCTTCATCAACAGTTCAAAGATGGAATAACACAAGATATGATGAAATACAAACATTTATTTACATGATTTTTGGGTCTTTGAAATTTGGGAAATAATTTTTGTTCCATGTTTCATTCATGGTTTGTTTAAAACGGATGGAACTTTAGAACCAAAAATGGAACAGAAAAAAGGTCAACAGTTTGATAAACTCGAGTACATATGTATCTGTTCAATACACTTTTATATCAGATGAATTCACTTGAACTTTTGGTCTTGTTGTTTATTTCTGCTGGACCAGGTCCTTAAGTAGAAATAAAAGAATAATAAAAGCACTTATGAACTTTAAATCATATTATTACACGTACGATCTGACTTTTGTCTGGGTAAAGTAGTTCTGGTTTTCAGTTCAGTTCGTCTCTTCCTCTTCTGCTGCTCAGACGTTTTTATCACAACGTTTCTTTATCTACAAAACTCCCGTTGGGTTTGTTTCTGTGTTTGTCTGAATGGACTGAAGCGTGAGAAGCTCTCACCTCTGAGCCGACGGCCTGAAGCAGCTCCAGACTGAAGCTGTACTCGTCGTGACCCTTGGCACCGTGTCCCTGAGCTTCACACACAGACGCCGTTATCAGGAAGAACACGATGTCACAATAATGTTCACATAAACACACTCACCACGAAACTCCAGAACCTTCTCCTTCACCTCAACGTCAATGTTCTGCAACGAAACAATGAGAAAAGTTCAGATTTAAGCTCCAGAAACACAAAAAAAACCCTCACTTTTCTAACGATTAAAACATGTTCAAACACAACTAAAAGCAGGACTAAACCAGGACTAAACCAGGTCTAAACCAGGACTAAACCAGGACTAAACCAGGACTAAACCAGGTCTAAACCAGGACTAAACCAGGTCTAAACCAGGACTAAACCAGGACTAAACCAGGACTAAACCAGGTAAACCAGGACTAAACCAGGACTAAACCAGGACTAAACCAGGACTAAACTAAACCAGGAAACCAGGACTAAACCAGGACTAAACCAGGGACTAAACCAGGACTAAACCAGGAACTAAACCAGGACTAAACCCTAGGACTAAACCAGGACTAAACCAGGTCTAAACCAGGACTAAACCAGGACTAAAACCAGATCTAAACCAGGACTAAACCAGGACTAAACCAGTAAACCAGGACTAAACTAAACCAGGACTAAACCAGGACTAAACCAGGTCTAAACCAGGACTAAACCAGGTCTAAACCAGGACTAAACCAGGAACTAAAAAAAAACCAGGACTAAACCAGGACTAAACCAGGACTAAACCAGGTCTAAACCAGGACTAAACCAGAAACTAAAAACCCAGGGACTAAACCAGGACTAAAACCAGGACTAAACCAGAACTAAACCAGAACTAAACCAGGACTAAACCAGGACTAAAACCAGGTCTAAACCAGAACTAAACCAGAACTAAACCAGGACTAAAACCAGGACTAAACCAGGTCTAAACCAGAACTAAACCAGGACTAAAACCAGAACTAAACCAGAACTAAACCAGGACTAAAACCAGAACTAAACCAGAACTAAACCAGAACTAAACCAGGTCTAAAGCCAGAACTAAACCAGGACTAAAACCAGGACTAAAACCAGGACTAAACCAGGAACTAAAGACTAAACCAGAACTAAACCAGACTAAAACCAGAAAACTAAACCAGAACTAAACCAGGACTAAAACCAGAAAAAAAAAAAAACCAGAACTAAACCAGAACTAAACCAGACTAAAACCAGAACTAAACCAGAACTAAAACCAGGACTAAAACCAGGACTAAACCAGAACTAAACCAGGACTAAAACCAGGACTAAACCAGAACTAAAACCAGGACTAAAACCAGAACTAAACCAGAACTAAACCAGGACTAAACCAGGACTAAACCAGAAAACTAAAACCAGGAACAAAAACCAGGACTAAACCAGGACTAAACCAGGACTAAACCAGAACTAAACCAGGACTAAAACCAGGACTAAACCAGGACAAAAAAACAAAACTAAACCAGGACTAAAACCAGGACTAAAACCAGGACTAAACCAGAACTAAACCAGGACTAAAACCAGAACTAAACCAGGACTAAACCAGAACTAAACCAAGACTAAAAGCAGGACTAGACCAGGACTAAAACCAGGACTAAACCAGAACTAAAACCAGAACTAAACCAGAACTAAACCAGGACTAAAACCAGAACTAAAACCAGAACTAAACCAGGACTAAAACCAGACTAAACCAGAACTAAACCAGGACTAAACCAGACTAAACCAGAACTAAACCAGAACTAAACCAGAACTAAACCAGGACTAAACCAGGACTAAAACCAGGAAAAACCAGGAAACCAGGACTAAACCAGGACTAAAACCAGGACTAAACCAGAACTAAACCAGGACTAAACCAGAAAAACTAAACCAGAAACTAAACCAGGACTAAAACCAGGACTAAAACCAAACTAAACCAAGACTAAAAGCAGGACTAGACCAGGACTAAACCAGGACTAAACCAGGACTAAAACCATGTCTAAAACCAGGTTCAGAATCACAAAACAACACTCACTCTTCTAAGATGAAAACATGTTCTAACAGAACTGGAGTCGTGTTTATTTCATTCACACGTTTATTTTCACTCTTTATTTTGAGTCTGTCTTCATCTCCACACCTCCAAACGCTCTGCTCCACCTCGTGATGTCATGAAGTGCTAGTTTCCAAGTGAACGGCTTTACCTTTAGTTCAGCTGAGATCGACAAAGAAAGAAATTCCAGAGCTGAAAAAAATGCTCCAGATGATTCTAGTGAAGGTGTTTGGAGTTTAAAAACACAGTGGAGCACTTCCTGTATCGCCACATGATGACATCACGAGGTGGAGCAGAGCGGAACATTGAGGGTTTGTGCGTTAAACGTGTGTGAATGAAATAAAACACGACTCCAGGTCGGTTTGTGAAAAGTGTCGTGTTGTTGTGTAAAAAAACTGAACTCGTCACGACTCTGGTTTCCTTAAAGCTGCACTGCGGAACTTTACCGTCGAGGCTCCACCACCTGTTTGTTTCCATGGAGATCTTTTATTGCTTTGGGCTGGATGTTCTGCTCGTCTGCGTTACAAAAGCAGAACGGCCGGAACATCGCGTTTGGTCAAAACTAAGTTCCTCCTTCGTGGTGTGAATAAGCATGTCACGTCCCTTCGACCTTATTTGTCACTTCCTGTTCTCAGTCTTTGTGTCATGAGACTAAAATAAGTTTATGTGCAAAGGCCAAAGGCACAAACTGTTTCGTGTGTTTTGTTTGTGGTTTAGTTCATAAATATATTTTATTTTCATATCCAACTTCTCACCTCCTTTTTTTTTTTTTTTTTGTGGTCTCGGCTCAGAGTCTGAACACATTCAATAAATAAACCTTTGTATTCAGTTATACAATGAGGAAAATAAGTATTTGAACAATCAACTTCTCCCACTTAGAAATGATGGAGGGTCTGAAAGTTTCATGGTCGGTGCATGTCGACTGTGAGAGACAGAATCTAAAAAAAATAATCCAGAAATCACAATGTCTGATTTTAAACTATTTATTTGTATGATACAGCTGAACATAAGGATTTGAACTAGGGATGGGCATGATTAATCGATTAATCGATAATTGATCATTAAGAATTTCATGGATTACATTAATTTTAATGGACAAACTGAATGTATGTTTGTGTGTCGTGACCAAACAGGTGTGTACATGTGTCTCTGCATCAGAAGGAGCGAGACACAAACAGTGGGTCAGTCTGTAACGAACCGAAGCACAAATGTGGATTTAACCAGGATTTGTAGAAGAAATTCCACACTTTCCGTTGCGTTCGGGACAAGTGTCCAGTGGGAAAAAGTCTTTCCAGGTGAGAGTCGCTCAATGTGGATGACGAGGCCCCGCCCCCCTCAAAAACTCTGGAAGTGTGAGTTCAGGCTCCAGCCAATCAGAGAAGAGACAGACATTCTGTGTTGGCGACGATTCCCGAGATCGAGGATTTAAAGTCTGAACAAAGAGAATGTTTGGTGAATTTGATCTCGGGGAAAGACGTTATTGTTCTTCTTCCTACAGGATTTGGAGCTTTACAAACGTCACGACCAAACAGCAGCGACTGGTTAAATTTTAAAAAGTCCACGTCTACTGTCGAGTGAACGAATCCTAATGCTGCAGGTCACACAGTTTCCACCAAGTGAAACAGAGTGAAACCGTCTGATGAATCAGTCTGGACAAAAGCAAATAATAATGATTGTGTCAGTTTGTGCCTTCGCTCTTTGTGTCATGAGCCTAAAATAAGTTTTCGACAGAACAGGAAGTGACAAATCAGGCCAAAGGGACATTTTGAGCTCAATATTTTTCACACACTATAGAAACTAGAGCCGGAACTATTCTACTTTAGTCTGAACAAAACAGAAATTCTGAAGTCATTTTTCTCAGTTTCAGTCTGGAGCGTTAACGTCTTTTGCATCTGTTGTTGTTGCTGTTGTTGTTGATGTTTTTCAGGTTCTAGAACTTGATGATTTATTTTTAAATCTCCAAAAGTTAAACTCATAAATGTTGAACTTGGTATTTTCAGTAAGTGACTAAAACAGACCTGGGCCTTGTGCAGCTCCGGAGCCACATTCGGTCTTTTAGTCGACTCTGACTGGCTCATTTAAGCTCATTTGGAATCACAAAATATTATGGATGTAACAAACAATAACTTAAATATGGTGATATCGTATCGTCAGAAGTCTAACAATAATATCGAGAGCCGTCACAGTATGTCAGATTATAAGTTTCTTTGCTTAAATACATTGTTCTTTAGTAGGAACAGTTTATAAACATCAGGAACTACATTTCCCATGATTCATTTCAGCACAAACATGAAGAAACATGTTTTTTACTTGAATTCTTGAGATTCTGACATTAATACTTCACACCAAAATCTTGTCGAGGTATTTTAAAGTTTAAAAAATTGCCACTCCAAAATATCGTAATAAATATCGTACAGAGAGATTTGGAAATGTTACATCTCTACAAAATAAACATGTTTTATAATTTAACCTCATGCCTGGACTAAAGCTGCATTACTTTTATTTAAGAGGTGTTTTTTATTCACTTAAAAATGATGTACTACATGAATCAAAACGTGTGCGATCAATTCATATTCTGCAGAATTGAGTTCAGAATTTTGGCCTCCGCAATATTTTCTGTTTCTCATGTGGCCCCAGGGAAAAAATAATCACTAACCCCTGAACTAAACCGTAAAACTCTCTGTATTCCAACGTGTAGGGACGGACATTTGATGAAATTTTATTAATTGATCGTTGGAAGAATTAACAATTGATTTTCAATAAATCATTAACGTTTTTATATAATAAGCATCATTATTATTATTCCTATTACTAATCTGCATAAATAAACGCAACTTTACAACATATAAACCATAAACACTCAAGATCCACATCAGCCCGTTTGACATTATAATGTGTTTAATGCAGATTTACGCAAGTAGAAACTAAACTTAAAACCACATGACTCATTTACATAAACTAATCGCTCTGATAAAAACAGCTCTTTCCTTGTGTCACTGATGCGGTTCAACTTCACAACTCAGTGGAATAAGTCTAAGTTCAGTCTGCAGGTTTAACGCTCAGTTCAGATTTTTGTGTGAAATCCGATGTTTTTTCGAGGTTGTTCACATTTCCAGTTAAATGTGACTTGTATGTGACTCCAGTGTGAACATTAAACGGTCCAAAAGTGTCCCACATGTGACACTGGAGACACGACGACGTCAACCGCAGCGAGCGTCTCTGTGTTTACACAAGTTGAACAAACATGGACGCAGCATCGAGCACCTGGAGATTTTAAAGTTCCTCTCGTACCGGAGCCACAACATGAACAACTGACTTGTTTTAAGGAGGAGATTGAGAAGGAGAAGGAGCAGGTTTTTGGTGGTGGTGTTTTGTGGTGAGTGGAGATGTGCTTCACTTCAGTCACATGGATCATGAACAGTTTTCTCTACTTCAGTGCAGAATAGTGACGTTTGTGTCTTGTTGATGACGTGTAGGTGGATGAATGTGACCTGACCGTTCACACTCAAGTCACATGTTAAAGATCAGATATGGATCAGTTTCAGGAGCACAGATCCAAGTGTCCTGGGTCACATTTGAAAAAATCGGATCTGTGTGGTTCAGACGTCATGAAAAGATCAGATACAGGAACATAGAGACAAAAAACAGATTTGGGTCACTTCAGGTGCAGTGTGAACGCAGTCTATGAGTGTTCTCTCTTTGCCAGAGGGATGATGATGATGGTGATGATGATGGTGAGTGTGTTCTGTGTGTGTGTCGTGTTGGAGATGGTTCATGTTTTCAGAGATCATTGGAGTAACCAGGATTGTGTGTTTACATGCACCATGACCAAACCGGGACACTGATGTGCTGTAAACAAACAGAGTGGTACAATAATCTCTAAGGAGGAGCCAGAGCCAAAACGTTGGACTGAGGCCGCAGCTCCAGTGTTTGTGTCAGACGCAGCTTCATATCTAGAAACCTACATTCGGTTTGTCAGTTAGAAATGAACGTCATCGACAAAATCCTTAATGATCAATTATCGATTAGTCGACTAATAAAGCCCATCCCTATCAGCATCATTTTGTATTTTAACCGTTTAAATTTTAGCTGCCCTCATCTGTTTTCATTAATATTGGCTTATAAATAGAACTCTGTGACGTCATCTGAAGCCCACGAGTAACAATCTGCATCTCCATGGAAACGTCAACAAATGGGTGACGAGATTTTCAAAATAAAACACTGGGACGTCCCTCTTGTTTGTGGAGGTTGGTGATAATAAAATAGTGAATCAAGTGCAAAATTAAGTAAAACTGTTGTGCACTCGGCTCTAATGTGAGTCACTTTAGTCACATTTTCTTTGTGTTTTGTCGTTTTTAAGCAGATTTTCTGTATTTTACCCAAACAAATGTCAGTTTATGTTTCTCTTTACTGTCGCAGGATCAGATTGGTCCAAAATAGAGACACTGGGACATTTCTGTATAAAACTATCAGTGGGGTTTTTTTGTAAATATGTTGGGACTTTGGACACAGGCTCAAAACTGGGACACAGTCTGGTCCCCCTCGAGTCACCAGGTCAAGTTACAGGTCAGATCTGCGAAGAGGCGACCCTGGTTCCAGTAATAATGTGTGTTTTTAAGATCTGTAATGAAGTAAATATCAGACAGAAGTTTAACTCTGTCCCGTGTTACGTTCTGAATGATCATCACAGTTTCGTGGAGAGAAGCGGGTGACGGGAAAAGTTACGCAGTGCACCTTTAAAGTTAAAAGCAGGGGCTCGGTTCCGGTGGTCTCGCGCTGCCTCACCTGTGCGTCTGTCAGCTCCACGCGCAGGTAAAGCTCCTCGTGCCGCTGGGCCCAGAACACGAGTGGCGTGAGCGGCATACTTCGCGTTTTTCACCAAACTCTGTCGCTGTGATCAGATTTTCAAATAAATGCGTCAGTTAAAGTGTTTTTTTGTGTCTTTATCTTCTGAAGCACGCGCTGGAAGAAAAGTATTAACCAGAATATTCCACAGTCTGAACGTGCGCGCTCGCCATCTGTCAGGGATTACGTGCTCGTGCCCGACAGGAAGGAAACGGGTTTGGTCCAGGGGGGCGGGGCTTAGAAAAAAAATCTACTGTAACCATGACAACGCACTTTTAAACAGGGTTTTTTCTGTTTACCTGAGCTGCCAGGTCTAAAAAAAATGACTTTTTTGAGAAGACGAAACGAAATAGACCTAAAATTATAACAAAACACAACCAGATTTTCTTTTACTTTCTGTTGAAGCCTCAGAATAATAATTTTTCCTCCAAACACACCTACAAATGTTGTTTTTTGTTGATATATATTTGTTCGGGTTATGTGATCATAGACTGAATTTATCAGTAGATGAGATCAAACAAAACTTAGTGTGTTTACATCTGCGGATTATGAAATTAATTTAATTCTTTGGGAAATACAGCACCAGAGACCTTATATAAATGATAAAATAATAAATAAAAATAAATAAAATAAAAATACAGCACCAGAGACCTTATATAAATAATAAAATAATAAATAAAAATAAATAAAATAAAAATACAGCACCAGAGTCCCGATATAAATGATAAAATAATAAATTAAAATAAATAAAATAAATATACAGCACGGTTATTTAGCTTTGGGTGACGTAGAACGCTATAAGCCCCGCCCCCGCACTAACAGCCGAGTCTCTGATTGGCTGATTTCGTTGTTTACGGAAGTGCTGGATGGAAGTGAACAGAGAGACTCTGAGACACGAGAGCATGCAGACTCACGAGAGCGACTCTGCTTCAACAAACAGTTTAGAGCGAAAGAGTTTAGAACAGAAGAGTTTAGAACAGAAGAGTTTAGAGCATCAGAGTTTAGATCAGACTCCTGGCGTGTTCCGTGTCCTCGTGGGAGTGACAGGGAGCGTGGCGGCTTTGAAACTTCCTGTTTTGGTGTCTGAACTTCTGCAGCTTTCAGGGGTAAATCTGAAGTGACCTCAGATGTTCCTCAGGTCCTGTCTGTGTCCTGTCCCGTGTGTAGAGCAGAGGTCTGTAGATCTGTGCAGTACCACAGTTTGGTGTGTGCAGTTGTACTACAGACTACAGTAAATGTTTGGACACTTTTCAACTTTGTTCCATCTTTATTTCCATGATTATTTTCACTGTAGATTCTCACTGAAGCATCAAAATTCTGAGTGACTTTGGGCTGAGGATCAGTAAATACTAAAACATACTTTACTGTGAAACTAAAAGTCTTTGTTCTGTACAAAGTTCTTATCCTCGTGGATACGTCCTGGATCATTAAATCAGACGATACGATCATCAGTACAATACATCAATAATCAAACTCCAAAAAACACATAATTGGTTATAGATTTGTGTCTGGAGTGAAGGAAGTCTGGGAGTCCCTGCTTAGGCTGCTGCCCCCACGACCCGGCCCCGGATAAGTGGAAGAAGATGGATGGATGGATGGGTTATAGATTTAAAAATGTAAAAATATCCACGCTTTGCTTTGACCTTTGCACTTGTGTCTTCACCCTGAGGCTGTGACGTGAAAACTAAATATCTGTTTCATATATTTGATGTTTTCTGTGTTTATATCAAATGTAGAAGTCGTAAACATGAAGAAGGAAAACAGAACGAGAAGCTGTGTCCAAATATTTGACTGGTCCTGTTATAAACTGAATATTATTTTATAAAGTCTATGGGTGAATCCACTGGGCGTTGCTGTGGTCTGCACTGTTCTAAATTCTAAGTTAAATGTTAAATTGTTGTTACTTTAATTTTATATTTAAAAAGATGCACATTTCAGTGTTTTCCTGAATCAAAACAAACCTGCTCCTGATCCAAAAGTGATGAGTTCATTCACCAAACCTGGATCTGTGGTCAGATCTTCTTGGACTTGGACCCCACATCCTTCTGTTCTTTGTGTTTAATGAGCTGCTGTAATAACGTGACTCATGTGGAGCGTTTGGGTTTGTTTCTGTAGGTGGACGTCAGAGTCGTCACCACAGAACACGCCAAACACTTCTACAGCGCCGCCGATGTCCCAGTGAGAATCTACAGTGACTCAGACGAATGGGAGGTAAAATCAAACTCATGATTCACAACAAATGTCCCTGAAAATGTCATTTACTGATTAAAGACACACTGTGTCACTTTTCTGGTGGAGGGTCTGTCGTCCTGTCTGCTCCTGAGTGTTTTTATTGCCCAAAAACCCTTGAAAAACTTTAGCATTATTACTGTGAGCGCCGCTCCACAGATCTGACAATAAACTTGGGTTGGTGGCATCACCTGTTTGTTTCTATGGAGATGGAGCAGTTTAATGTTAAATATGGAACATTTCAGACAAAGCAGCTGCGTTTCCATGGAGACCAGCAGGAGGTGAACCCTCCACTAGAAATATTACATAGTGCATCTTTTTATTCAGGCAGGTAGAAATAAAATTCATACTTTGGGCAGTTCTGTGGCACAGCAGGGGGCAGAGGTTAAACGTGTCACATAAACGGTGTCGTGAGATCTCTGTTGTAGATCTGGACCCTCTGACCTCTGACCCTGTGTTTTCTCTCTTTGGTGCTGTAGATGTGGACTCGCCGCTCGGACCCTGTGCTGCACATCGAGCTGAGGCGTTGGGCACAGCTTTTTGTCATCGCTCCTTTGGACGCCAACACGCTCGCTAAAATCTCCAATGGAATTTGTGACAATCTCCTGGTACGACGCTTCACAGACACATTCATGTGAGTTTAAACTGAACTTTAACCTTTCGTGTGCACAGACGTGTGTGGTGAGAGCCTGGGACACCAGCCGCCCGCTGCTCTTCTGCCCCGCCATGAACACCGCCATGTGGTCGCACCCCGTCACCGCAGAACACGTGTCCAGGCTCAGGGCCTTTGGTTACAGAGAAATCCCCTGCATCTCCAAGAAGCTGGTGTGTGGAGACGAAGGTGAGTTCAGTCTGTGGTGGATTCACTGACACTGCGTTCTAACCTCACAGTGCTCAGGCACAGCTCCGGGGGCGGGCGCAGTACCACCCCCAGAGCGGGCGCGGCGCCGCTCTGGGGGCACAGGCTCCTGCGAAAGTTTCCCCACAGGCTTTTCAGACACAGAGCTAAACTTGCTCCATTTCCATTTTAAATCTCATAATGATATTTTTGTTTGTGTTTTTCGTTAACCTTTGAAAATTCAAATAAATTCAAATATTATTCAAATCATTTTTGTACTTGGTTTCCTCATCACAAACAGACCTGGAGTTGTGTTTCATTCTCACAAACCCTGCAGATCACATCCAGTCTGACGCTCTGCTCCACCTCGTGACGTCATCATGTGGCAGTGCAGGAAGTGCTCCACTGCGTTTTTAAACTCCACACACCTTCACTAGAATCATTTGGATCATTTCAGGAACTGACAGTCTCTAGTCCTGCCACTTCATGACATCACAAGGTGGAGCAGAGCGTTTGGAGTTTTGGATGAAACAAACACAACTCCAGCTCTGTTTTTGAGGAGAAACATTAGAACATTAGCTTTAAATTAGCATTAGCATTAAAGCTCACAGGAGTTTGTTTTATGTTTTATCTTTTCTACCTGGTCTTGTCAAACCACCTGCTCTGGTCTGTAGAACTTTTACTGTAATGGAAATTCTTGTAGGAAAATGTTTTGCTCAGAGAGTTCGGGCCCTGCGCTGTGGAGCTCCAGACAGTTGGCCACATTTAAGGATTCATTTGTTTATCAGGATTTATTTGCATACAGGAAGAGCAGCCACAGTTACAGCAGCAGCAACAGCAGCAGCAGCAGCAGGAGTTGTAAATGATGTTAATGTCCCTGCGAGCGAGTTTCTGTTTTTAAATCGGTCACAGGCGTTTTAATCTCTTCATTTCGTCGTCAGCAGGATTCTGTCGGACACTTCTGTTCAAGACACTTTCTCACTCGACCACAAGGGGTCACAAACCAGCAGACGAGGCACAGTCACACAGAAAGAGGATGTGAAAGCAGGTCTGAAGGCGTTTGTGTCGTGTATTGGCCTAAAGAGGAATGAAGTAGAAGCACGAAACAGAGGAAGATTTTAACACTTCAGTCTGAAAACGGCTACAGTTTATCACACAAAACAGACGCTCGTGAACTTTAAACCACGTCACAATGTTGTTCCTTCCTCAAAAACAGAGCTGGAGTCGTGTTTTGTTTAATTCCCACACGTTTGAGTAACTCTTTATTATGAGTCTGTTTACATCTGCAAAGCTCCAAATGCTCTGTTCCACTTTGTGATGTCACGTAGTGGTAGTTTTTAAGTGAACAGCTCCTTTAACAGTCTCTTCTGAACTAAAGGTAAAAGAAACTGCAGGGCTGAAATGATCCAAATGATTTTAGTGAAGGTGTGTGGAGTTAAAAACACAGTGGAGCAATTCCTGTATCACCACATGATGACATCACGAGGTGGAACAGAGTGTTTTAACTCTGTTTGTGATTAGGACAGGACATTAGAACAGAGAGAACAGTGTTGGACAGAACCTGTAAAAATGAGGAGCACATGTGAAGTCGGGGCTTTGGGCAGGTGTGGGTCGTATCTCCATGTTTAGTGAACGCCAAAAGCTGACCAGTGTGAACCGAAACTTCTAGCACCAAGAACATTTTCCACCATTTACAGACTCAGCATCAGCAGCACATCCTCTGTCACAGAGAGAACACTCATATTCCACCGAGTCGTGTCCTTTAGGTCACGTTTACACTGAAACAAATCACCGTATCACTGTGTCGGAAACGATCTGCGTCCACACTCGTCGTTTCTGTGTCCGCAGGTTTTCCCTATCCACAAAACTTTGAGAATATTTGTTTTTATTTTACAGAAATGAAACTTAAACCACATGATTCATTTCCATAAACTAATGTGTGATAAAAACTGTTGTTTCTTGTGTCTGATGTGGTTCAGTTTGTGTTGGACTAAAGGACACAGAGACTCAGTGGAATATGAGTGTTCTCTCTGTGACAGAGGGGTGTTCTCTCTGTGTCAGAGGGGTGTTCTCTCTGTGACAGAGGGGTGTTCTCTCTGTGTCAGAGGGGTGTTCTCTCTGTGACAGAGGGGTGTTCTCTCTGTGTCAGAGGGGTGTTCTCTCTGTGTCAGAGGGGTGTTCTCTCTGTGACAGAGGGGTGTTCTCTCTGTGTCAGAGGGGTGTTCTCTCTGTGTCAGAGGGTGTTCTCTCTGTGTCAGAGGGGTGTTCTCTCTGTGAGAGGGGTCTCTCTGTGACAGAGGGGTGTTCTCTCAGAGGGTGTTCTCTCTGTGTCAGAGGGGTGTTCTCTCTGTGTCAGAGGGGTGTTCTCTCTGTGTCAGAGGGGTTTCTCTCTGTGTGACAGAGGGTGTTCTCTCTGTGTCAGAGGGGTGTTCTCTCTGTGTCAGAGGGGTGTTCTCTCTGTGACAGAGGGTGTTCTCTCTGTGACAGAGGGGTGTTCTCTCTGTGTCAGAGGGGTGTTCTCTCTGTGACAGAGGGGTGTTCTCTCTGTGTCAGAGGGGTGTTCTCTCTGTGTCAGAGGGGTGTTCTCTCTGTGTCAGAGGGGTGTTCTCTCTGTGACAGAGGGGTGTTCTCTCTGTGTGACAGAGGGTGTTCTCTCTGTGACAGAGGGGTGTCTCTCTGTGTCAGAGGGTGTTCTCTCTGTGTGACAGAGGGGTGTTCTCTCTGTGTGTCAGAGGGTGTTCTCTGTGACAGAGGGTGTTCTCTCTGTGTCAGAGGGGTGTTCTCTCTGTGTCAGAGGGGTGTTCTCTCTGTGTGTCAGAGGGGTGTTCTCTCTGTGTCAGAGGGGTGTTCTCTCTGTGTCAGAGGGGTTTCTCTGTGTCAGAGGGGTGTTCTCTCTGTGAGAGGGTCACAGAGGGTGTTCTCTCTGTGACAGAGGGGTTTCTCTCTGTGTCAGAGGGTGTTCTCTGTGTCAGAGGGGTGTTCTCTCTGTGTGTCAGAGGGGTGTTCTCTCTGTCAGAGGGGTCTCTCTGTGTCAGAGGGGTGTTCTCTCTGTGTGACAGAGGGTGTTCTCTCTGTGTCAGAGGGGTGTTCTCTCTGTGTCAGAGGGGTGTTCTCTCTGTGACAGAGGGGTGTTCTCTCTGTGTCAGAGGGTTTCTCTCTGTGAGAGGGTGTTCTCTCAGAGGGGTGTTCTCTGTGTCAGAGGGTGTTCTCTCTGTGTCAGAGGGTGTTCTCTCAGAGGGGTTCTCTCTGTGTCAGAGGGTGTTCTCTCAGTGTCTCTCTGTGTCAGAGGGTGTTCTCTCTGTGTCAGAGGGGTGTTCTCTCTGTGTCAGAGGGGTGTTCTCTCTGTGAGGGTGTTCTCTCTGTGTCAGAGGGGTGTTCTCTCTGTGTCAGAGGGGTGTGTCAGAGGGGTGTTCTCTCTGTGTCAGAGGGGTGTTCTCTCTGTGTCAGAGGGGTGTTCTCTCTGTGTCAGAGGGGTGTTCTCTCTGTGACAGAGGGTGTTCTCTCTGCGTCAGAGGGGTGTTCTCTCTGTGTCAGAGGTGTTCTCTCTGTGTCAGAGGGTGTTCTCTCTGTGACAGAGGGGTGTTCTCTCTGTGTGTCAGAGGGGTGTTCTCTCTGTGACAGAGGGGTGTTCTCTCTGTGTCAGAGGGGTGTTCTCTCTGTGTGACAGAGGGGTGTTCTCTCTGTGTCAGAGGGGTGTTCTCTCTGTGTCAGAGGGGTGTTCTCTCTGTGTCAGAGGGGTGTTCTCTCTGTGTGTCAGAGGGGTGTTCTCTCTGTGTGACAGAGGGGTTTCTCTCTGTGTCAGAGGGGTGTTCTCTCTGTGTCAGAGGGTGTTCTCTCTGTGTCAGAGGGGTCTCTCTGTGAGAGGGGTGTTCTCTCTGTGACAGAGGGGTGTTTCTCTCTGTGACAGAGGGTGTTTCTCTCTGTGTCAGAGGGGTGTTCTCTCTGTGTGACAGAGGGGTGTTCTCTCTGTGTCAGAGGGGTGTTCTCTCTGTGTGTCAGAGGGGTGTTCTCTCTGTGACAGAGGGGTGTTCTCTCTGTGTGTCAGAGGGGGTTTCTCTCTGTGTGACAGAGGGGTGTTCTCTCTGTGTCAGAGGGTGTTCTCTCTGTGTGTCAGAGGGTGTTCTCTCTGTGTGTCAGAGGGGTGTTCTCTCTGTGTCAGAGGGGTGTTCTCTCTGTGTCAGAGGGGTGTTCTCTCTGTGACAGAGGGGTGTTCTCTCTGTGTCAGAGGGGTGTTCTCTCTGTGTGACAGAGGGGTGTGTCAGAGGGGTGTTCTCTGTGACAGAGGGGTGTTCTCTCTGTGTCAGAGGGGTGTTCTCTCTGTGTGTCAGAGGGGTGTTCTCTCTGTGTGTCAGAGGGTGTTCTCTCTGTGTCAGAGGGGTGTTCTCTCTCTGTGTCAGAGGGGTTTCTCTCTGTGTCAGAGGGGTGTTCTCTCTGTGACAGAGGGGTGTTCTCTCTGTGTCAGAGGGGTGTTCTCTCTGTGACAGAGGGGTGTTCTCTCTGTGTCAGAGGGGTGTTCTCTCTGTGTGTCAGAGGGGTGTTCTCTCTGTGTGTCAGAGGGGTGTTCTCTCTGTGACAGAGGGGTGTTCTCTCTGTGTCAGAGGGGTGTTCTCTCTGTGACAGAGGGGTGTTCTCTCTGTGTCAGAGGGGTGTTCTCTCTGTGAGAGAGGGTGTTCTCTCTGTGTCAGAGGGTGTTCTGCTGATGCTCAGTCTGTTCTGTGTTTCTGTCGTGTTGTTGGTTCATGTGAAACTTTTCACACATTATACGTGTGCAGGTGGTGCACACAGACACACGTTTATGTGAATGGACACATATTCTTTGATGAACTTGTGGAGCTGGAGGCATCAGATCGTTCCGTCTCTGGAGATGTTCTCCATCAGATTAATGTGAACGAACACTGTACACACAACCAACACCACTCACATACACACTAGTGTGAACGGGGCTTTAGTCCAACAGAAACTGAACCACATCAGCGACACAAGGAAAGAACAGTTTTTATCACAGACATTAGTTTATGTAAATGAGTCATGTGGGTTTAAGTTTAGTTTCTGTAAGATGTAAACAAATGTGTCAAAGCTGAATTAAATAAATTATAATGTCAAACAGCTGATGTGGATCTTGAGTCGTTCTGTTTATTTGTTGTAAAGTTTAGTTTATTTATGCAGAAGATTTTAATGAATAATCTGCTGCAGTGTAGAACTGAAAAGTGTTTGGAATCGTTGGATTTGAGCTGCAGTGGATTGTGGGATTAAACCTCAGAGCTCCTCACGCTGGTGAAGAACATGGATCTGTTCAAAACAGGAACCTGCTGAGGTTCCTCTGCTGAAGGAGCTCGTGGTTCTGTTAATGCAAACACGAGATGGAGCTGAATTGGTGGAATTTGGCAGATTTGTTTTTGTAGAAGTTTTTGGGGAGTTATTTTTATTATTATTATTTTATTTTAGTTATTTTTCCTGTACAGATATCGAGATATAACAAAATATATCAAGAAATATTTTTTGTTTCATATCGCCCAACCCAAGGTTAGGGTTATGGCGTAAGACGTTGGCGTGTGACGTTGGCGTGTGACGTTGGCGTGTGACGTTGGCGTGTGACGTTGGCGTGTGACGTTGGCGTGTGACGTTGGCGTGTGACGTTATGTGACTCTGAGCCTGTTTTCTTCTGTCGCAGGTAAAGGTGCCATGGCAGAGGTGTCGACGATCGTCTCTGTGATCAAACAGTACCTCCACCTCCAAGAACCTGACCACCCCAGAACACATGACTCCGACGCACACATGACACACATGACACACACGACACACTCGACACACACGGGACATCGCACACACCCAGAGTCAACAGTAAAACAGGATCAGGATGGTTAGAATAATTGTCGTACAGTGAAAGAGCTGAGGCCAAACCGGCTGAAAACAAACAGACTCGAGGAGAAACATCTCACTCTTCACTGGGCCGTTCAATATTTGCTCTTTGTCTTTGCTCTTATCAATGTCTTTGTTTTACACAGTATGACTTTAAACATGTTTATCGAGTGGTTATTGATGGTTAAGTCTGTGTGAGGCTTTAGTCAGAGCTTTATTTTAACACTCGGCGCTTTGTCGCCATCGCGGCTTCGCTCTGTCCATTTGGAAAGACTTTGGCGCCAACAGAGGCTCAAGAAGCTCGAAAGTCTGTAAGAAAAACACGAATAGTGAGTAGGAAAAGCATGAAAATGTTTTTAAAAGGTCAAAGTTTTCCTCAAACAGACACTCAGAAAACTTGTTAAGTCTCTTCTGACTTTTCTGAGTCGTTCAAGTAAAATTCCTCACGTCAATTTCTGCCACATTGTTCTGATTCTTGTCGGTTTTGTCAATGGGTTCTTCTGTGGGTTCGTCTGTGGGTTTGTCTGTGGGTTCGTCTGTGGGTTCGTCTGTGGGTTTGTCTGTGGGTTCGTCTGTGGGTTGTCTGTGGGTTCGTCTGTGGGTTTGTCTGTGGTTCTGTGGGTTCATCTATGTCTCTGTGGGTTTGTCTGTCTGTGGGTTCGTCTGTGGGTTCGTCTGTGGGTTCGTCTGTGGGTTCTGTGTCTGTGGGTTCGTCTGTGGGTTTGTCTGTGGTTTGTTGTGGGTCGTCTGTGGGTTTGTCTGTGGGTTCATCTGTGGGTTCGTGTGGTTCGTCTGTGGGTTTGTCTGTGGGTTCGTCTGTGGGTTTGTCTGTGGGTTCTGTGGGTTCTGTGGGTTCGTCTGTGGGTTCGTCTGTGGGTTTGTCTGTGGGTTCATCTGTGGGTTCGTCTGTGGGTTTGTCTGTGGGTTTGTCTGTGGGTTCGTCTGTGGGTTTGTCTGTGGGTTCGTCTGTGGGTTTGTCTGTGGGTTCGTCTGTGGGTTCGTCTGTGGGTTTGTCTGTGGGTTCTGTGGGTTTGTCTGTGGGTTCGTCTGTGGGTTCGTCTGTGGGTTCTGTGGGTTCTCTGTGGTTCGTCTGTGGGTTTGTCTGTGGGTTCGTCTGTGGGTTTGTCTGTGGGTTTGTCTGTGGGTTCGTCTGTGGGTTTGTCTGTGGGTTCGTCTGTGGGTTCTGTGGTTCGTCTATGGGTTCGTCTGTGGGTTCTGTGGGTTCTGTGTCTGTGGGTTCGTCTGTGGGTTCGTCTGTGGGTCTGTGGGTTCGTCTGTGGGTTCGTCTGTGGGTTCGTCTGTGGGTTCGTCTGTGGGTTCATCGGTAGGTTTGTCGGTGAACGGTACAGACACATGGTTTAGATTTAGCGCCTCCTGTCTCCTTCCTTCACAAACTGCATCGGCGTGAAGGATATTAGGTCGTACACTGTAAATATAAACGGACAGAGCGAAATCGCCAAAAGAAGTGAGCGTGTGCGCGCGTCCAGCTCCATCGACTCATTTTGGTCTTAAATGTTTGTTTTAACTCTTTAGCTCTACATGATCCTGGGGTTTTTATTTCACTGTTTTGTCCGTAAATAAATTCCTATTTACTCCTAAAGTGAAAGCTTCTGTAACTGCTGGCCTCAATGAGCTTCCTTTGGAGCCAGACGCTGTGGTGACGTCACACTCAGAAAACTTCTTCACACACTCACACACATGTTGGAGTGTGTGGATGTAGATGTGTGTTTCAGTGCCCTGTTCAGACGACAGCTCCAGAGGTCACAGTGAAAGAGCCATGGACCTCAGATGGACCTCAGATGGACCTCAGATGGACCTCAGATGAAGCTCAGGTGGACCTCAGATGGACCTCAGATGAAGCTCAGATGGACCTCAGATGGACCTCAGATGGACCTCAGATGGACCTCAGATGAAGCTCAGGTGGACCTCAGATGGACCTCAGATGAAGCTCAGATGGACCTCAGATGGACCTCGGTGTAGCTCAGAGAACATGCTGGACTGGTTTGTGTTTGTTTGTCACTGTAGTGTTGGACAAAAACATCTTGCGTCATTTTCAGTTTGGCCTCATTCCTGGATCCTGGAGGTCACTGTCCTCTTAGATGTTGTGTTCAGAATGAGTGTAAATAGATTTTATTTTGTGTGTCACGCCTGATTTGTCTCTAGGATCATGTGGAACAGTTTAATCTGAACATTTTAAGACCAAAATGATGAGCCTGACAGCAGCAGCTCCAGAGAGACGGACCGTGTTTTTTTTCTACAGAACGTGACTTGGAACCAGAGTCAGTGGAGCCTGGAGCGTGCCCATGTTCACTTCCTGTGTGAAACGCAGCGGCTCGTGGGTCAGTTTTGTCCATTTACACAATCTAAGGTCTAATGCTGAATCTTTCAAGTTTTGCCAAAGTAAAATAAAAACTAAAATACACATCTGAGAGCTGCTTTTTGCTTTCTGTCAGTTTCACATGTATTTTCAGTGAAGTGAACTTCTCCACAGCAGATCCTCCTCAGACTGTGACGCTGAGCTCCTCCTCCTGTTGAACGCCCATATTAGACCATTTCCTGATTTGTTCTAATGTTGTTTCCTCATGACAAACTGACCTGGTTGTGTTTTATTTCACTCACACATGTTTAACCCAGAAAAGCTGCACATTTAACTCGAGTTCTTCTCTCAAACTGAAAACTCTGTTCCACATTCTGAGGAGGTCACAGCGTTAGAACATGACTAAAGCTCAGAGTCAGTTTCTCGTCTTCAGGGCCTTTCCTTCTCGCTGCGTACTTTGTTCCTTTTTTTTTCTTTAATATAGAAGTCCAGGGTTGAGTCAGGTCCTTCATATCAGACTTTATGCCTCCTGTGTTCACTTTTACAGCCGTTATACAAACCTGTTGTCATCCGTTTCACTCTTTGGTCAATCATTAAATATTTTCTTGTTGTAAACATTGCACTTCAGCCACAGAGTTCTGTCCTTCTGCCCCGTCCACCGCCTGAAACAACCGCCTGAAACAACCGCCTGAAACAACCGCCTGAA
>NW_026571152.1:44374317-44399317 GCF_026225935.1 Boleophthalmus pectinirostris | reverse complement strand
TGTTTTGCAAGTGTCAAGTCTTTCACCTCAAGTCCGAGTCAAGTCCCAAGTCCAATACAGACAAGTCCAAGTCGAGTCTCGAGTCACTGATCAATAAGTTCAAGTCAAGTCCAGGTCGTCTGCTTTGGGCTTCAAGTCATTTCAAGGCTTTAAACCAAAGTTCCAAATATAGTTTTGATTTTTGCAATTTATATGAATTTTAAGATAAATTGTGCTTAAAAAGTCACGGTATATTTATACATGAGTATTTATATAAGAGCTGTAGAAAATAATTTAGTAAATTTTTCCTTTTTAAACGTCTTGACAAAATCTTAGAGTGAATCATTATGTTCAGAACAGAAACACTTCAGATTTAAAAGAGCTTCTCACATCACAGGCCTCAAGTCCGAGCCAAGTCCCAAGTCATTGACCTTCGAGTCCAAGTTGAGTCCAAAGTCTGAGTCCATTTTATCAAATCTCAAGTCCTAAAAGTGGTGACTCAAGTCTGACTCACATCCAAGTCACGACTCGCAGGTCCCACCTCTGCTCACACTTCTGATTCCACCGCGACGCCTGAATATTTGTGTTTTTGTCCCTGTCGAGCCCAAAGACCAGAACAACTGAACCTCACACTTTACTCACACTGACAAAACTGTGTCTCTGTGTGATGTTATATTTTATTACTTATTTTGAGTTGTACATTTATGTTTATGTTTTTTTTTATTTTTTTTTATTTTTGGTGTGTGAAAGGTGTGTGTGTTTATAAGATTGATTTTCCTGTTCCTTTTGTTCCTGCAGCAAAGACGAGATAAATAATTGTAGACATATTTATTTATGTTCATTGACAGATTTATTGTTGTTGTTTTTGTCTTTAAACTGATGCCAACAAAAGAATGAGCAATAAATATATTTTTTAATTACATTTATATATTTATGCAATATTTGACTCATGTCTCTTGTTTTTTTATTGCTTCTTATTTAGAATTTATTATTTACATTTATATTTTTACTCTGTGTTTTTTTGTTTTTATATTTTATTGTGATGTGTGACTCTGGGAACAAATCATTTCCCTGTGGATCAATAAAATTTGTCTGAGTCTAAGTGTGTTTGTATCTCTGTGTGTCTCTGTGTGTGTGTGTGTGTGTGTGTGTGTGTGTGTGTGTGTGTGTGTGTGTGTGTGTGTGTGTGTGTACATGGAGGCCTGTGATTGGCTCTCGTGTCTCTCCGTTCTGACCTGTCGCGCTCTGATTGGCTGTGAGGCTGTTTTGGCTCAGAGGAACATTACATCATCAGAGTCACATAACGGACAGGTCACATGACCAAACGGCTCCTCCTGATTCTGTGTGAGCTCTGCTCTCAGACTCCTGGTGATGTCATCATGTGCTGATACAGGAAGTGCTCCACTGTGTTTTTAAACAACACACACCTCCACACCTCAGACTCAGACCCTCAGACTCAGACCCTCAGACTCAGACCCTCAGACCCTCAGACTCAGACTCAGACCCTCAGACTCAGACTCAGACTCAGACCCTCAGACTCAGACTCAGACTCAGACCCTCAGACCCTCAGACTCAGACTCAGACTCAGACCTCAGACTCAGACCCTCAGACCCTCAGACTCAGACTCAGACCCTCAGACTCAGACTCAGACTCAGACTCAGACTCAGACTCTCAGACCTCAGACCAGACTCAGACAGACCTCAGACTCAGACTCAGACTCAGACTCAGACTCAGACTCAGACCCTCAGACTCTCAGACTCAGACTCAGACTCTCAGACCCTCAGACTCAGACTCTCAGACTCAGACCCTCAGACCCTCAGACTCAGACCCTCAGACTCAGACTCAGACTCAGACCCTCAGACCTCAGACTCTCAGACCCTCAGACTCAGACTCAGACTCAGACCCTCAGACTCAGACCCTCAGACCCTCAGACTCAGACCCTCAGACTCTCAGACTCAGACTCTCAGACCCTCAGACTCAGACTCTCAGACTCTCAGACCCTCAGACCCTCAGACCCTCAGACTCAGACCCTCAGAACCCTCAGACCCTCAGACTCAGACTCTCAGAACATCAGGAGGAACATTAGAACATTGGAACCTGAAGCTCACAGGAGTCGGTTTGTGTGATAAACTTTGCTGTTTTAAAGACTTGATATAAAACCTGGTTAAGTGAAAATGAACAGGATTTTCCAGCTGCTCAAGGATCATTCTTAAACCAATAAAATATAAAAAGTAGGTCGATAAATGCACAAAGAAATCACACAAGTCGTGCACAAAGTCGGTCAAAATACTTCACACATTCAGATTTTGAGAGTTTTTTTTCTGCAGTGTTTTTTTTTCTTCCTGAGACAAAGAAATAATATTTGTCTTTCATATTTTCATTGAATTGTCGGTCGTGAAAACTGGAGCGTTGAGTTTTGTTTTGACAATGAACCGACGGAGCAATTATGCCCAATTAAAGCCGGTGACAAAGAAGAGTAAACGGTGGCTTGGTTGTGTTGGCGCGGTCGTTAGTTCGGGCGTGGGTCAGATTCCTTTAAGAAGAGGAAGAGCAGGAGATGATGTAAGTCTGGATCTGCCTCAGGGACGGGAGTTTCATCAGAGCGCCTCCCCACAGATCCGACTGTCACGGGCACTCAGCGGCCGCGCTCCATCTGGTAAACAAGTCCACCGTCACCTGGGCTCTTTGTCTGCCAGGGGAGGTTCTGGAGGAGCCGGGGGAGGTGCCCGAGGAGCCGGGGGAGGTGCCCGAGGAGCCGGGGGAGGTGCCCGAGGAGCCGGGGGGGAGGCTCGGGACGGACCCCCAAAAACGTTTCAAATGCAACGTCGTGTTTCCAGCACATTTTACAATCAAAATCTGTTTTAAATCATGAAATAAGAGCAAATATTTCAAAACATAAAACGGAATAAAAATCAAATAATACGACAAAGTGTTTAGGAAACTTTTAATTAGGTGTTTGCAAAAATATTGAAATCTCGATATATCACCAAGAGGATCGATTCTTTTTGGTTTATTTCACAAAATGATTTAGTTCAAGCTTCAGTTTTGTTGTTTGTTTAGAGGAAGGAAACTCATTTATGCGACACATTTGACATTTTCACTGTTTTGATGATTAAAATGTTTGTGTTTCATATGAACTTTGCACAAGAAGAAGTGATTTAACAAAGACTTTAGATTTTATTTTTATTGAACTGTGTTGAATCGAAAGGTCAAAAGTTTTAGAACAGCCTCGTTTTTTCCAGTTATTTATCACAATTCAAGTCCAAAGAGTCGCTTGAAATTGTTCAAAAGTAAAAACTGAACAGACAGAGGTTAAAAAAAAAGATAAAAGAACAAAACACAAGTCGACGCTCTGCCAAAACCACCTCAGGAAAAAAGAACAAGACGGTAAAGTTTGAAAAGCTGGAGTGTCCAGACTTAAACCCATCGAGCTGAAGACAGAAGAGTGAAGCAACCGACAACTGCCACATGTTTATGGAAACTTCTGCAACAGACTCAGGAAGAACTTTCTCAACAATATTTGGTTTCTGTTGTAAAAAAGAACGAGCTACGAGTGAGTTCAGACGTTCTATCTGACAAAGGTCGACACACACGACAATCGAAAGTTCAGAATACGTTTTGGTCAACAGGAAACAGAAAAATATATATATCGTATTGGAAACTTCTGAAGGACACCCAGAAATAACCATCAAAATGAACAATCCTCTGTTCTAACGTTGTTTCCTCGTCACAAATTGGAGTTGTGTTTCGTTTCGTTTACGCAAACCTGCACATTTAGACTTTAGATTTCTTCTCTCAAACTGAAAACACTCTGAAAACAAACAAAAATGCGTCTCTGTGTTCGGAGTCCAGACCTGGAACTTGTTCAATCCTGATTTTCAAAGTTGCCGAGTGTTTCTAAATGTAAGAAAATGTACGAGGATAAAATAATGATGGACAATGTGACTAAGGAAAATGTTTAAAGTGAAAGAGAGAAACTGTAACATGTACACGGCTCATTTGGTTTTTGGGGATTGATTATTATTATTTTATAAATGTTTAATAGATGCATCATAAATGTCAGACTTCTGGTCATCGTGCAGGTCACACTGGGAAGGATTCTCCAAAAAAGTGAGGATCAAACCTGCATGTTTGTTTTCCCAGTGGGACGTGTCTATTGTCAAAGTCGATCTTTTCAAGTCTTTTGAACCATTTCACTTTTGTTTCTGGTTCTGATATTGTCATATTTTAGTTTTGGGATTCGGACGTCGTAATTGTTGTGGTTGTTGGATCCAAACAGCGGAAAACGACTCGAGAAATGTGTTTGTGAACTTCATAAATGCAAAGTGAATCAGATGTGTGTGACTCAAACCTCCGTTCAAACTGTTTCTCTTCCCAACGGAATTGAAAAATAGTGAAAGGTGAAGGTGATGGGCAGGATTGATCCACAGGAAGAACCAAAAAGGAAACATTTGTCTGACTAAGAAATCATCCCGAGTTTACAGAGAACATTTTGTATGTAAAATCCCGTTTGTTAATGTAGAGGAGCAGAAGACAAACAGACTGAGCTGCACTTTCTTGTTCTTGTGGTTTTACACAAACATCACGTCTTGGTCTTTGCAGTGGAAGGTGTTTCTTGGTGAACAGTTGGAGACTTTCACTTTGGTGTTGACTTTTTAAATTTGTAACCGAGGTTGAACGAAGGATCAGGATTTTGTTTTGTTGTTGCTCCACATACAAAATGTTCTCTGTAAACTCGGGATGATTTCTTAGACAAATGTTTCCTTTTTGTTTCTTCCTGTGGATCAATCCTGCCCATCACCTTCACCTTTCACTATTTTTTCAATTCCGTTGGGAAGAGAAACAGTTTTAAACGGAGGTTTGAGTCACACACATCTGATTCACTTTTGCATTTATGAAGTTCACAAACACATTTCTCGAGTCGTTTTCCGCTGTTTGGATCCAACAACCACAACAATTACGATGTCCGAATCCCAAAACTAAAATATGACAATATCAGAAGTGAAATGGTTCAAAAGACTTGAAAAGATCGACTTTGATAATAGACACGTCCCACTGGGAAAACAAACATGGAGGTTTGATCATCACTTTTTTTGAAAATCCTTCCCAGTCTGAGCTGCACGATGACCAGAAGTCTGACATTTATGATGCATGAATTGGTAAAACTCCGTCCTGCCTCAGCTCATTACTGCACATCCACAGCTCCACACTGCTCCAACACACACACTCACACACAGTTCGTTTTTACCTTTGTCGACTTTTAAAAACTCCAGAGGATTTTACAGGATCATTGCACATGTTTTTAACGCTTTTATATCTTTAATCTGCAGATGTTTCATTGTCTTATATCTGTATTCACTGTTTCATCTTCTATTTGACGCGTGAGTGTTTCTCTTTGTGCTTTTGTTTTATTCAGCCTCTGGTTCAGGTCGTCAGTGTAAATGAGAAGATGTTCTCAACCGACTTACCTGGCAAAATATTGAATAAATAAAATTAAAATTACAAAAGAAATGTTTAATGTTTTTCTGTTTCGATGTGTGACAGGAGCAGGTTTATGAGTTTGATTTTCTTCCTGTTCCTTTTGTTGGATGGTTGGAATATGTTTTTATGTTCATTGTCTTTAAATTGATGCCAACAAAATAAAAGCATGAGCAATAAATAAAAAAATAAAATACAGGAAGTGCTCCACCTTGTTTTTAAACTCCACACACCTTCACTAGAATCATCCGGATCATTTTTTCTGTCCTGGAGTCGCCGAATCTCGACTGAACTAAAGAGAAAAGGAGCTGAGAACATAAAAAAAACAACTACCACTTCATGACATCACAAGGTGCAGCAGAGAGTTTGGAGCTTTGGAAATGTAACAGACAAATAATAATGATTTACTCAAACAAACACGACTCCAGCTCTGAGTGTGACCAGGAACATCAGAACATGAGAACGTGAAGCTCACAGGAGTCGGTTTGTGTTTCTACATCTGGTCCTGGTCCAGCAGAAATAAACAACAAGACCAAAAATTCAAGTGAATTCATCTGATATAAAAGTGTATTGAACAGATACATATGTACTCGAGTTTATCAAACTGTTGACCTTTTTTCTGTTCCATTTTTGGTTCTAAAGTTCCATCTGTTTTAAACAGACCATGAATGAAACATGGAACAAAAATAATTTCCCAAATTTCAAAGACCCAAAAATCATGTAAATAAATGTTTGTATTTCATCATATCTTGTGTTATTCCATCTTTGAACTGTTGATGAAGGGACAGGATAAAAAAAAAAAAAGTATTTAAAATGATAAAAATGTTCTTGGAAGGACTGACATATTTTATAGAAATAGTTTCTTTCATTTTGAAGTAATATTAAAGTTTTCAGAAGAAAAAAGCCACAAATGATGTAAAATCCTGCACCTTCTACTTGTTTGTACAATTTTCCCTCCGTTACTTTTCCCTCCGTTACCATGAACTTTCTTAATAAAAAATCTCATGAGTCAAAAAGTCAGAGGTTTTTCAACCTAATCTTGTACCATATGGTAGAAAACTATATGAAGCAAATATTCAAACCAGTTTGTTAAGGATATGGAAGTGAGAACCAAGAGTTATCACTGTTTGGATTTATTGACCAAAAAGTGCTGCATATTTCATTCCCTCCGTTACCGACATGAGTTTTTACATTTTTTGTCTTGAACTTGAAAGAATCTCACAGGTTTAACTTGACCCTGTTGGAGTGTAACTCTTTCCTACATTCTGATACTTTACTTATTTCAATAGTTCCTCTAGTTTCTGAATAAGAGACATTTGAATGTCAAAAATCTGACCCTGTTTCCTCCGTTAACACTTGACTGGACCCTGTAGCTTCTTTAAACTCTGCTGGTTTTAAAGATGTGAAATAAAACCTGGTTTAGAGAAAATGAACTGAATTTTCAACCAAAATATTCAAAGTAGGTCGATAAAGAGACGATGTGAGTCACACGAGTCGCACACAAAGTCGTTCAAAATGCTTAAAATCTCAATAAAAACAAACCAAAACCTAAACTTTTTTAAACTCCACACACTTTCACTAGAATCATCCGGATCATTTCTTCTCGTCTGAACTAAAGGATCTGTTTGTAAAATGTTTTAAAGTTCACACGAGTCGTTTTGTGTCCTCGGATCTTTAACGTTCTATAATTCTTCTTCTTCTGTTTTAATAAATCGTTGAGTGTTGTGGTTCCAGGTGTTTTATCACAAACACGGCTGCAGAGACTCTGGAGGTTTGGCCCCGGGGCCCGGAGGATGGGGCCACAGTCCCGGGGGCCTCGGCTTTGGGGGGGCCCTGGTGTTGCGTTGTCATGGAAACCGGAGGACGAGCAGATGACGGCGAGACACGAGGGAACGAGACGAGGAGGAAGAAGAGAAACTCAGACGCCCAAGATCCACAGAGTCACCGGGAAAAAACTGACAACGACAAATAAACAAAGAAATAAAAACAACGAGAAATAAAATCTACAAAAAATAAAGAAAGTGAAATAAATCAACGACAAATAAAAACGACAAATAAACAAAGTGAAAAAAAAACAACGAGAAATAAAAACAAACTGAAATAAAATCAAAGACAAATAAACAAAGTGAAATAAAAACAAACTGAAAAAAAACCTGATAAATAAACAAACTGAAATAAAATCAACGACAAATAAAATCAAAGAGAAATAAACGAAGTGACATAAAGTAAACGAGGAATAAAACTGAAACTGAAATCAAATCAAAACTGAAATAAAAATGACAAATAAACAAACTGAAATAAAATCACAGAGAAATAAACAAAGTGAAATGAACAAACTTAAATAACGTCAAAGTGAAATAAACAAATGAAATAAAGTCAACATGAAATAAACAAACTGAAATAAAGTCAAAATAAAACACATTTAAATAAATTAAATCACAGAGAAATAAACAAACTGAAATTAACTTACGAAACTTAAATAACGGAAAAGTGAAAAAAACTAATGAAATAATCTCAAACTGAAATAAACAAATTTAAATAAAGTCAACTGAAATAAACTTAAACAATGTCAAAGTAAAATAAATTTAAATGTCAACATCAAATAAACAAACTTAAATAACGTCAAAGTGAAATAAACAAACTTAAATAACGTCAAAGTGAAATAAACAAACTTAAATATTGTCAAAGAGAAATAAACAAACTTAAATATCGTCAAAGTGAAATAAACAAACTTAAATATCGTCAAAGAGAAATAAACAAACTTAAATAACGTCAAAGAGAAATAAACAAACTTAAATATCGTCAAAGAGAAATAAACAAACTTAAATATTGTCAAAGAGAAATAAACAAACTTAAATATCGTCAAAGAGAAATAAACAAACTGAAATAAAGTCAAAATAAAACACATTTAAATAAATTAAATCACAGAGAAATAAACAAACTGAAATTAACTTACGAAACTTAAATAACGGAAAAGTGAAAAAAACTAATGAAATAATCTCAAACTGAAATAAACAAATTTAAATAAAGTCAACTGAAATAAACTTAAATAATGTCAAAGTAAAATAAATTTAAATGTCAACATCAAATAAACAAACTTAAATAATGTCAAAGTGAAATAAACAAATTCAATATCGTCAAAGAGAAATAAACAAACTTAAATATCGTCAAAGTGAAATAAACAAACTTAAATATCGTCAAAGAGAAACAAACAAACTTAAATATCGTCAAAGAGAAACAAACAAACTTAAATATCGTCAAAGTGAAATAAACAAACTTAAATATCGTCAAAGTGAAATAAACAAATGAAATAAAGTCAAAATAAAACACATTTAAATAAATTAAATCACAGAGAAATAAACAAACTGAAATTAACTTACGAAACTTAAATAACAGAAAAGTGAAAAAAACTAATGAAATAATCTCAAACTGAAATAAACTTAAATAATGTCAAAGTAAAATAAATTTAAATGTCAACATCAAATAAACAACTTAAATAACGTCAAAGTGAAACAAACTTAAATATCGTCAAAGTGAAATAAACAAACTTAAATATCGTCAAAGAGAAATAAACAAACTTAAATAACGTCAAAGAGAAATAAACAAACTTAAATATCGTCAAAGAGAAATAAACAAACTTAAATATCGTCAAAGAGAAATAAACAAACTTAAATAACGTCAAAGTGAAATAAACAAATGAAATAAAGTCAACATGAAATAAACAAACTGAAATAAAGTCAAAATAAAACACATTTAAATAAATTAAATCACAGAGAAATAAACAAACTGAAATTAACTTACGAAACTTAAATAACGGAAAAGTGAAAAAAACTAATGAAATAATCTCAAACTGAAATAAACAAATTTAAATAAAGTCAACTGAAATAAACTTAAATAATGTCAAAGTAAAATAAATTTAAATGTCAACATCAAATAAACAAACTTAAATAACGTCAAAGTGAAATAAACAAACTTAAATATCGTCAAAGAGAAATAAACAAACTTAAATATCGTCAAAGTGAAATAAACAAACTTAAATATCGTCAAAGTGAAATAAACAAACTTAAATATCGTCAAAGAGAAATAAACAAACTTAAATATCGTCAAAGTGAAATAAACAAATGAAATAAAGTCAAAATAAAACACATTTAAATAAATTAAATCACAGAGAAATAAACAAACTGAAATTAACTTACGAAACTTAAATAACGGAAAAGTGAAAAAAACTAATGAAATAATCTCAAACTGAAATAAACTTAAATAATGTCAAAGTAAAATAAATTTAAATGTCAACATCAAATAAACAACTTAAATAACGTCAAAGTGAAACAAACTTAAATATCGTCAAAGTGAAATAAACAAACTTAAATATCGTCAAAGAGAAATAAACAAACTTAAATATCGTCAAAGAGAAATAAACAAACTTAAATATCGTCAAAGAGAAATAAACAAACTTAAATATCGTCAAAGTGAAATAAACAAACTTAAATATCGTCAAAGAGAAATAAACAAACTTAAATATCGTCAAAGAGAAATAAACAAACTTAAATATCGTCAAAGAGAAACAAACAAACTTAAATATCGTCAAAGTGAAATGAACAAACTTAAATAAACAGAAACATGATCATTGAAGGAGCTGTACAACATAAAACCGACTCCTGTGACCTTTAACCCATGTTCTACTGTTCTACTGTTCTACTGTTCTAATGTTCTAATGTTCTGTTGTTCTAATGTTCTGTTGTTCCTGGTCACACTCAGAGCTGGAGTTGTGTTCGTCTGTTACATCTGCAAAACTCCAAACTCTCTGCTCCACCTTGTGATGTCATGAAGTGGTGGAAGCTTTTCTCTTTAGTTCAGTCGAGACTCCGGGACTGAAAAAACGATCCGGATGATTCCAGTGAAGTCGTGCGGAGTTTAAAAACACAGTGGAGCACTTCCTGTATATTATATTTATTTACTTGTTGCTTTTATTTTGTTGAGACATTAAACATAAAAACAAATTCCAACTATTTGTTATTTGTTTTGTTTTTGCAGCAGGAACAAAAGGAACAGGAAGAAAATCAAACTTATAAACCTGCTCCTGTCACACATCAAAAAAACAACAAAAAAAACAAAAAAGATAATAAAATAATAAAAATACAATCTCTCTTTTGTCTTTGTATATTTTGTTAAATTTAGAAACACTCGTGCAGCTTTGAAAATCATGTTTTAACAAGTTCCACGTCTTGACTCATTTCTGGTTTAATGTTGTATCACCACGAGATGACGTCACGAGGAGGAACGGGGTCTGAGAGAGAGAGAGAGAGAGAGAGAGAGAGAGAGAGAGAGAGAGAGAGAGAGAGAGAGAGAGAGAGAGAGAGAGAGAGAGAGAGAGAGAGAGAGAGAGAGAGAGAGAGAGAGAATGAATGTGCAGGTTTGTTCGTTAAACTCGTGTCAGTTCGTGATGAGGAAACGACATAAGAACAGAACAGGAAGTCGCTTTTTTTTTTCTTTTTTTTTTTTTTTAGGTCACAGGTCAAGTTCTACAAAAAGAACAAAAAGAACAACAAAAAAAGTGAATTTTGTTTGTTTTGTTTTTAAATTCAGTTTATTTCGTGTTTTGTTGAAGAGGCTCGTGGTTCAAAGAGTTAAAAGTTTTATTAGGCTGGAGAAAGTTTCTTTTTCTACAAACTCGAGTCTGTGCAGAAGCTCCGGGGTCTGAGCCGTGGCCGCCGAACTGCGCCACCGGCCCCCCCCCCCCCCCCCCCCCCCCCCCCCCCCCCCCCCCGCACGCGCGCGCGCGCTGAATCGGCTCTCGTCACCGCGGGAGGATCGATTCTCGTCACCGCGGGAGGATCGGCACGGCGCGGGGGGGTGTTCGATCATCGATTAAAGAATGAGGAAAAGCTCGCGCTGAGTCCGGAGCCAATAACGCGCGTGGGGCCGGATCACATGTGCGCGGTCACGCCCCGCGCTCGCGCAGCACGCACCCGCCTCCTGCCTTTTGTCTCCGCGCACGAACTTTTTTTTTTTTGCAGCGGCGTGGACCGAGCGCGGGGCTGAAGCGTCTCGTGGTGGAAGCGTCTCGTGGAATCCCGTGGACCGTGGACATGCGCGCGAAGTACCGTGGACACGCGCGCGTAACGGAGCGGTGACACGCGCGCGCTGGACGTTCATGGAGGTGGCGCGTCCCGTGGGAGGCTTCAGCGCGGCCGTGGGTGAGTGCGGATCCGAGGGTGAGGTGTTTTGACTGGGCACACACACACACACACACACACACACACACACACACACACACACACACACACACAGACACACACACACACACACACACACACACACACACGCACACGCACGGAGGATCCACGGTGTCACGGCTCTGGTTCTGTGTGTGGTTTTTTGTTGTGTTTGTGTTTGTCGCGCGGCTCGTGGCTCCGGTGCGTGTCTCCCGTGGCTCCCGTGGCTCGCGTGGCTCGTGTCGTTCTTCTTGTCGTTCACTTTTTCACACTTGTTGCTGACGCTCGTGCGGATCTTCGACTCTTCACACAGGAAGTATTTGTGATCGCGCTCGGGCCGATAAGAGAAACACGTCTTCACAGAAAAGTGCGCGCGGCGGGACTTCCTTTTTTGGACGCGCTGACATCGACGCTCCGGAGGGTTAGACCCGCGGGGAAGTTCTGCTCCGGGTCCGCGGGTCCGGTCCGGTCCGGTCTCTGCAGCAAAGTCCAGTAAAGTCCAGTCCAGTCGAGTCAGTGCAGTAAAGTCCAACAAAGTCCAGTCAGTGTCCCACAGAAAACAAGAGACAGAACTTCATACGCACCAGGAAAAACTCTGGACTCTGGTCACTGGTCTTTAGTTTAGTCTCTGGTCTCTGGTCTGGTCTGGTCTCTGGTCTGGTCTGGTCTCTGGTCTGGTCTGGTCTGGTTTCTGGTTTAGTCTTTGGTCTCTGGTCTGGTCTCTGGTTTAGTCTCTGGTTTAGTCTCTGGTCTGGTCTCTGGTCTCTGGTCTGGTCACTGGTCTGGTCTGGTCTCTGGTCTGGTCTCTGGTCTCTGGTCTGGTCTCAGGTTTGGTCTCTGGTCTGGTCTCTGATCTAGTCTAGTCTCTGGTCTCTGGTCTGGTCTGGTCTGGTCTCTGGTCTCTGGTCTCTGGTCTGGTCTGGTCTCTGGTTTAGTCTCTTGTCTGGTCTCTGGTCTCGTCTAGTCTCTGGTCTCTGGTTTGGTCTGGTCTCTGGTCTCTGGTCTCTGGTCTGGTTTGGTCTCTGGTCTCTGGTTTGGTCTCTGGTCTCTGGTCTGGTCTCTGGTCACTGGTCTGGTCTCTGGTCTGGTCTGGTCTCTGGTCTGGTCTGGTCTCTCTGGTTTAGTCTCTGGTCTGGTCTCTGGTCTCTGGTCTGGTCTCTGGTCTCTGGTCTGGTCTCTGGTCTGGTTTGGTCTGGTCTGGTTTGGTCTCTGGTCTCTGGTCTCTGGTTTAGTCTCTGGTCTGGTCTCTGGTCTCTAGTTTAGTCTCTGGTCTCAGGTTTGGTCTCAGGTCTCTGGTCTGGTCTCTGGTCTCAGGTTTGGTCTCTGGTCTCAGGTTTGGTCTCTGGTCTCTGGTCTGGTTTGGTCTCTGGTCTCTGGTCTCTGGTCTCAGGTTTGGTCTCTGGTCTCTGGTCTGGTTTAGTCTCTGGTCTGGTCTCTGGTCTCTGGTCTCAGGTTTGGTCTCTGGTCTCAGGTCTGGTCTCTGGTCTCTGGTCTCAGGTTTGGTCTCTGGTCTCTGGTTTGGTCTCTGGTCTCAGGTTTAGTCTCTGGTCTGGTCTCTGGTCTCTGGTCTCTAGGTTTAGTCTCTGGTCTCAGGTTTGGTCTCAGGTTTGGTCTCTGGTCTGGTCTGGTTTAGTCTCTGGTCTCTGGTCTCAGGTTTTCTGGTCTCTGGTCTCTGGTCTCTGGTCTGGTCTCTGGTCTGGTCTCTGGTCTCAGGTTTGGTCTCTGGTCTCTGGTCTGGTCTGGTCTGGTCTCTGGTCTCTGGTCTTGGTCTCTGGTCTGGTCTCTGGTCTCAGGTTTGGTCTCTGGTCTCTGGTCTCAGGTCTGGTCTCTGGTCTGGTCTCTGGTCTCAGGTTTGGTCTCTGGTCTCAGGTTTAGTCTCTGGTCTGGTCTCTGGTCTCTGGTCTCTAGTTTAGTCTCTGGTCTCAGGTTTGGTCTCAGGTTTGGTCTCTGGTCTGGTCTGGTTTAGTCTCTGGTCTCTGGTCTCAGGTTTGGTCTCTGGTCTCTGGTCTGGTCTCTGGTCTGGTCTCTGGTCTGGTTTAGTCTCTGGTCTGGTCTCTGGTCTCAGGTTTGGTCTCTGGTCTGGTCTCAGGTCTCTGGTCTCAGGTCTCTGGTCTGGTCTCAGGTCTCTGGTCTGGTCTCTGGTCTCTGTCTCTGTCTCAGGTTTGGTCTCAGGTCTCAGGTTGGTCTCTGGTCTCAGTCTGGTCTGGTCTCTGGTCTCAGGTTTGGTCTCTGGTCTCAGGTCTGGTCTCTGGTCTGGTCTCAGGTCTCTGGTCTGGTCTCAGGTCTCTGGTCTGGTCTCTGGTCTCAGGTTTGGTCTCTGGTCTCTGGTCTGGTCTGGTCTCTGGTCTCAGGTCTGGTCTCTGGTCTGGGGCAGTGTGGGCGGTGAATAGAGGAACATGTGCTGTGTGGTTCTTGTGGCTCATGACTCGTGAGGTTCTTGTGGTTCTTTTGGTTCTTGAGGCTCTGACTGTAAATACTTGTTTTGTGCAGATGAAAGTTCAGAGGAGTTTTGTGTTGATGTGAAACGTGAAGAGGAGAATGTTCGGTCACACCTGCTGCGTGCGGTTGGTGCAGTTCGTGAAGTTCATGAGGTTCTTGTGGTTGGTGCGGTTTGTTTGGTTTGTGTGGTTCATGTGGTTCATGACGTTCTTGTGGTTCTTGCGGTTCATAAGGTTCGTGCGGTTCTTGAGGTCCTTGTGGTTCGTGCGGTTCGTGAGCGTTAACTGTGACTCGGAGTCTGTTCGCTCAGACCTGCCGCGGCTCTGGGCTCAGGTTTAGGCTGTAAAAGTCATAAAATGTTCTTGTTTGTCATTTATTCTAAAAACATATTTTCTTCTTTCAGATGTAAAAATGTTCTCCTCTTGAAGGTCCAGGATGAGCAGTCACTCGGTGGAGACCCTGTTGGAGCCGGTGTTTGGGAGGAGAATGCCTTCGTTCAGTCACAGTGTGGCTCCGGACGAGCTGCCTCAGCCCCCGAGCGTCTCCAGGCTCGTGGGGAAACCGTACGCCGGAGCTTATTTCTCTTTCAGACCTTCAGGAAAAGACGTGAGCTCGTTCGCGGCGCCGTGGAGCGGCACCGAGAGCCCCGACACACACAGCCCCCAGGCCCCTGACACACAGCACATTTACAGGAGAGAGAGCCGTTCACACGAGAGCCACCCGGGTTGCACAGACTCTGCGGGCAAACCCGGGTTCACCGTGTACAGGAAGAGCCCCGGCCTCAGCGGGCCCCAGAACACCGCCTCTGTCATCGTGCGCAAAGGCCCCGCCGGCGCCGAGAGCGTCTCCTCTGACAGACCCGTGTATCTGAGCGTCCCTCAGGCCGTTTACAGACACAGCCCCTGCTGCAGTGACATGTGCTGTGTGCTGGGGCCCCCCTGGAAACACAGGGACACCGGGGAGCCTCAGAGACCGGGCCCCTCTGACGCGGCGTACGGCCCCGGACAGACTCTGCCGGCTGTGCTCCATCAAACGTACGGCTCCACCAGCGTGAAGGAAGTGAGCCAGAGTTTAGAGTGCTCTCCCAGAGCGTACCCCCGGCTGTACCCCTCCCACGCCGCCTACGAGCCTCTGATTTATCACAGCGCGGCTCCTGTGACCAAATATGGGCACGCGCCGCAGCACCCGCTCTTTTACTATTCCCCTGGGAGTGTGGAGCTGGAGAGGACCGAGACTCAGAACCCAGGCCCCGTGCACGCGGAGGAGGTCCACAAACATCCCCGACCTCCCCCCGGGACCCACTACATGTTCCCCGCTCCTCTGCACGCCGACGTCTCTCTGCGCCGGAGGGAAGTCCTGCCCGGTCCTGCCTTTTTACCAGGACCCGACTTCCCCGGTTACGTCGTCCCGAGGTTAAACATAAACACAAGTCTGAGCCACGGCCACAGACTCCCGCGTTCGGCTCACTCAGACTTCGCCGACTCGAGCCGTCAGCCCGTGCAGCGTCCTGTGGCCACGTTGGCGTCGGGTTTTAGAGACGCGTCGACCCGGCACATGGCGCATTCCTCTGCGATCGTGCGCGTGGAGCAAATGAGTCCTACCACATGTGTGAAAAAGTCTGCAGCGGCTTCAGGCTCTCAGCCGCACAACCGGTACGGCCCCCCGAAAAGCGGCGTTTACGTGAACCCGCACGGAGGAAGAGCTCACCCTCCTCTTCCTCCGCACATACAGGCAGCAGCGCAGTTACACCTGGATGTGCATTCGTCTCGATATCCCATTTATCGTGCTTATCCTAATCACGTCTCGCCGCCGCCAAACACGATCGCGTCAAACAAAACGAAGGCTCAGAAGATCCTCTACTGTCCTCCTCTTCAGACTCTGACTAAACCCGGCGCCGCCCCTCAGCCGCCGTACGCCCACCGAGGGAAGAGAGCCATGTCCACGTCTTCCCCGGTCAAAATCACCGACGACGATGACGACGTGTACGTGGTAGAACCTGCGACCAAGAGACAAAAAACCGATCTGAGAACCGCGGAAGTTAAAAGCACAGATCTCTCTTCTCCGATGCCGGTTATTAATAATGTCTTCAGCCTGGCTCCTTACCAAACGTACCTGCACATGTCCCGGCTGCTTCTGGGGACACTAAACCAGGAGCCCGCGCACTGTACTCCAGATCAAAACCGAACGGAAGAGCTGAAAACTGAAAATGTGAAACCGCACTTTGTCGTGTTAAAAAGTCCAAAAGCTCCTCACAGACACGCGGAACCTGCTCGCCACGTCAAAGAGCTCAAGTCCGATTCAAAGTTTACGAAGAGAGAAGAAATTCAGCCATTTTCCGGTAACGTTAAACTAACAACGCTTCTGTCAGAGGTGAAGGTCAAACAGGAAAGTCCAGATGAGCCGGCACACGTCAGAGCCGCTGTGCCAAAGGTGCCTCCCTCAGATGTTCCTAAAGTGAAGCTTCGGAGAAATAGTAAAAGTAAAACAGTTTTCAAAAAGGAACAGGAAGAAGCGGCGGACCGAAGCAGCTGCTCAGACATTTCAGAGTTTCCAGAACAGCTTAAAATCATTAAAAAAGAGCCGGAGGAAATCGATCCTCCTGACGCTGAAACTCGGATGGAGATTAAGAAATGTGAGCCAGACGCTGATCACGACGAGGACGGAAATAGACGATCTGGACGTGACTTTGGGCAGAGGAACGGAGGCGCTCCCACACACGGCTCCCCTCCTCCTCCTCGTCCTACTCATCCTCCTCTTCCTCTTTCTGCTTCTCCGCATCCTGAAAGAGTCAACTTCCTCAACATTCCTCCTCACTGCCTAAAACTCTCCACCTACAACATCATCCTCCCCGACGTCCACCTGACCCGCGTCGCCCGGAAACACGCCCCGTCTCCCGAACGCCCCAACGCCAACCAGCCAACTGCGCCCGACGTGCCCCCTCAGACGCCTCAGACGCCCGACCCGCCCCCTCAGACGCCTCAGACGCCCGTTCGCAAACATTTCTTCGAGCTGCATCAGTCCCTGGTGAAGCTCATCTCCAAGTCGGTGGCGGCGGCGTCTGAAGACTCTCTGCGCTCGTGGTTGTCCGAGATGGAGCTGAGCCACGTTCCCTCCAGTAAAAACCAGAGAGTCGCCCGTTTGTTTGGCACGAAGGGCACGGACGCCTGCTTGAACGAGGAGATGAAGTCCTCGCTGCAGGAAGTCTACCAGCGGCTGAACGAGTACAGTCAGGAGTGCTGCCCTTTCCCCTTCGTGACCCGCGCCGGCGCCGTCTTCCTGCCCATGCTGGTGGTGAAGGAGGTGCTGTTCCCGTCGGTGCACGGGGCGCTCGTCGACCAGGTGCTTCAGGAGCACAAGGTGGAACTTCGGCCCACGACGCTGTCGGAGGAGAAGGTCCTGATCCAGATGAACAAACGCGCCTGCTCCTCTCGCCTGCGCAGACTCATGTCCTACAAACACCTGCCGGCGGTTTACGGCGACGTCGTCAACCTGCTCTACTACACCTGCGTCTGCAAACACCTGGGTGAGTCCCAACAAACACACACACACACACATATATACACACATACACACACAAACACACACACACAAACACACACACACACAACCTGCTCTACTACACCTGCGTCTGCAAACACCTGGGTGAGTCCCAACAAACACACACACACACACATATATACACACAACACATACACACAAACACACACACACAAACACACACACAACCTGCTCTACTACACCTGCGTCTGCCAACACCTGTGTGAGTCCCGACAAACACACACACACACGCGCGCATGCCCACACACACACATACACAAACACATACACACACGCACACACAAACACACACACCTGGAGTTGTGTTTGTTTGAGTAAATCTTTATTCTGAGTCTTTTACATCTCCAAAGCTCCAAACGCTCTGTTCCACCTTGTGATGTCATGAAGTTCTCAGCTCCTTTTCTCTTTAGTTCAGTCGAGATCAGCGACTCCAGAAAATGAAATGATCCAGATGATTCTAGTGAAGGTGTGTGGAGTTTAAATGTCTCATCTGATGTAAAATAATTCTTCTCACATTGTGACTGATTTCTTGGATCAGTCACAGACCAGGAACTATGAAAGTCCGACTATTGCTCCTCCCCCCGCTCTGTCCTGAGAAAGCACAGGCTCCGCCCTCCAAACATGACGTAGACTGAGTGAGCCGCCCTTCCTCCGCCGTCTCAGGGAGGGAGGGGGAGACAGACGTGACCCTGACCCCGAATTCACACCAGGAGCTGCAGCAGCGCTTAACGTAGGCGGAGCTGCGCGTACGCGTAAACTTCTAAGTTTCAATTCACACCAGAGACCCTCCTGCTGCAGCTGCACATCTTCTCACTGTTTTCAGACATCACATTTTGTACTTGCATTTTATCATTTATTTTATGTTAAAGTTAACGCATTTGCGTTTTATGAGGTTTAAATCTATTAGCACGCACATTAAACACCTCAGTTTTTTTTTTTTTCTTTAATAAGGTGACATCACTTATAATTAACAAACATTATAAGCGTGATTAAAATCTCCATCCAGGTAATAAGGCCAATATGTTTATATGTGGATACATAGTCCTGCACCGAAGGATACGGGCAAACAGTCCCTGAAACAGGCGAGTTTTAACGTTCTGGAATTTTAAGGGTGGGTCAAGACTAAACCAGGACTAAACCAGGTCTAAACCAGGTCTAAAGAGAAGAGAGAAAGCGAACCCTGAGCCCCGTGGAGCAGAGTGTCCGAAAAGAGCGACCGCTGGCACGTACCTCCTCGTCTCCGAGCTCTGCACCGGTCCTTTCACCCGCGATTACTCGGGGCTACACGGAAGGACCTCTGAGCACATTCAGACAGTGAGTCCTGGTTCTGGTTTAGTCTGGTTTAGTCCTGGTTTAGTCCTGGTTTAGTCCTGGCTTAGTCCTGAGTCCTTGTAAAATTGGTGTCTGACATCATAAATTACATTATATTTCTCATTTCGAGGATTCACTTTTCGTCGTCCTTCATTAACCTTTCCTTGGATGCAGTGCGCGTTGTTTACATCGTCTTGACTTTGGTTAAATTATTTTGAAAGGGCATCAGAAGTTTATTTTGACACCACGTGTTTATTTCCTGTCTTTCCCCTGTTAAAACCTTGGAGACGCGCCGTTGACGCTGCAAAATTAGAAGTCCAACCTCTGGAGCAGCGTCAGCGTCAGTCGCTCGTTGGACGTGTGTATGACACTGTCAGTGAACATCGTCAGTCACGTTCAAATGGAGTTCTAAAGCCGCTCGTCTGCCGCTCGTCTGCCGCTCGTCTGCCGCTCGTCTGCCGCTCGTCTGCCGCTCGTCTGCCGCTCGTCTGCCGCTCGTCTGCCGCTCGTCTGCCGCTCGTCTGCCGCTCGTGTTCTGAGCTGCTGCGCTCACGCTCCGTGCAGCTTTGGTGTGAATTGGGGGTGATAGAGGCAGGAATAAACTTTTATTCATCATGGAGACAGGGCTGGGTATCATTCAGAAGTTGTCGATACGATACATACCTCGATATAGTGAGCTTTCGATTCGATACGATAAATATCAAAACGATTCGATACAGTTCAATAAAAAATGAAGGCTGTGATACTAAAAGTCTTTGTTAAACCACTTCTTCTGCAAAATTAATATGAAAAAAGCCAATTTTAATCATCAAAACAATGAAAATGTCAAATGTGTCGCATAAACGAGTTTCCTTCCACTGAACAAGCAACAAAACTGCAGCTCTATAAAAAAATTATTTTGTAAAATATATTAAAAAAAAAACTCTTGATGATATATCAATACAGCCGCCCACAATATCAATACTGTATCAGCACATTAAACAATACGATATATCGATATTTCAATATTTTTGCACACCCCTACATGGAGATGTTCAGCCGCATGTGTTGGACCCGGAATCGGACGAGGACTTTGAGGAGCACGAAGCTCAAGCACCGAGTCCACATCAACTGAACATTACTGATTGGTAAAGTTTTAATAAACACGAGATCAACTTATTATATCATGTTCACTGCAGAGTAGAACAATGAGCTTCTGCTGTCGCTTTTGTTTAGGTTCATGTGGGAACTGTCAGACGATGCAGGTGGAGAAGTCAAAAGCGTCATAGGTGAATCTGATGCGTCGTCGTAGCAGCTTTAGTTCGTTGTCACGTGGGAGGGAGGCAGAAAAAATACACTGCAGTTTGTTAAAAAAAAAAAAACGCCAAATCTAAAAACCACTTCAGCGACAAATCCAAGGCCACACGTCACTGTGAGAAGGTAGAAAGATCTGAAAAGTAGATTTTGCATGAGATGGGCCCTTTAAAAACACACTGGAGCACTTCCTGTATCACCACACGATGACATCACAAGGTGGAACAGTGTTTTCAGTTTGCAGGTTTGTATGTTAAACATGTGAAGGAAACAAAACACGACTCCAGGTCCGAGCGCGAAGAGGAAACGACCCAAGAACAAAGTTGTGTGTGACCTTTGACCTTTAACACTTCTTCTTTCAGTCGCAGGAACAAATATTCAGAGTTTCACTTTTATCTGTCGTGTGTTTTTATGGACGTTCAGACGCGAGAGAAGATTTAAATTAGAATATTTCATGATGAAAAAAACAACTTGAATAAAAAAGAAGCATCAACATGTGACAGATGTGTGTGATTTTACATCAACATCTGTAATTCAGATTTAAAATAAAAACTGAAGTTGCCAAATTCAGATTAAAAAAAAAAAATTAAAGTTGAAAAATTCAGATTTAAAATAAAAACTGAAGTTGCCAAATTCAGATTAAAAAAAAAAAAAAAAAAAATTAAAGTTGAGAAATTCAGTTGAAACATTCAGGTCAAAGTTCACGTCACGTTCTGTTACTGTGGGAGTCGCTGACACCAGGGGGCGCTGTGCTCACACACGCCAAAAAACAGACGTTCAACATCTTCACATGAAAAACCGAGCGGGAAGGATTTTTTAAAGATTCCATGTGTCATTCATTCATTCGTTTTTCAAAATAAAACCAAAAATAAGAAAACGAAAAAAAAAGCTTTTATTTTCTTCATTATTTGTCTCCAAAACCAAAATAAAAAAACAGATAAAGATTTGTTTTTTCAGTTTTTGATTTTGTGTTTAAATGAATAAAAACGAATAGCAGATTAAACCAGGACTGAACCAGGACTGAACCAGAACTAAACCAGAACTGAACCAGGACTGAACCAAGACTGAACCAAGACTGAACCAGGACTAAACCAGGACTAAAACAAGACTACATCAGCGCCGAACCAGGTCTAAACCAGTCTCAGTTCTGGTCTGGTCTCGGTCCAGGTCTCAGTCCAGGTCTCGGTCCAGGTCTCAGGTCTCAGGTCCAGGTCTCGGTCCAGGTCTTAGTCCTAGCATAGTCTTGTTTTAGTCCTGGTTTAGTCCTGGTTTGTAGTGGAGCTGTTAAGGACCAAAAAAGTGCCCATTTATTAACTTTTCTGGTACAAGAATGAAACTTTACCAGATTATTAAAGATTTGTCAATATGGAACCGAGTCCAAGTCGACCCTGGAGTCGAGTCCTGCACATGTCACAAAACGACCGACATGGAAACGAGGCTGAGAGACAAACTGCTGCGTAAACTGCATTTTTGGAAAATAATGTTAAATGATCAGATATTATCACTGATGCTTCCGCTTCTGCAGATATGAGCCCAGACTCTTCCACTCGTGCGTGTGGCCCTGGGAAATCAGCACGAATCTTTATCTTCTATTGGTTATTTATTATTCACCACAGATTGGAGCCTTTTAACGGTGCCGTAGAGAGAGAAGTAAACACCAAGACCAAAAACTGAAGTGAATTCATCTGATATAAAAGTGTATTAACAGATACATATGTACTCGAGTTTATCAAACTGTTGACCTTTTTTCTGTTCCATTTTTGGTTCTAAAGTTCCATCCGTTTTAAACAGACCATGAATGAAACATGGAACAAAAATTATTTCCCAAATTTCAAAGACCTGAAAATCATGTAAATAAATGTTTGTATTTCATCATATCTTGTGTTATTCCATCTTTGAACTGTTGATGAAGGGACAGGATTTAAAAAAAAAAAAAAAAAAAGTATTTAAAATGATAAAAATGTTCTTGGAAGGACTGACATATTTTGTAGAAATAGTTTATTTCATTTTGAAGTAATATTAAAGTTTTCAGAAGAAAAAAGCCACAAATGATGTAAAATCCTGCACCTTCTACTTGTTTGTACAATTTTCCCTCCGTTACCACTTGACCCTGAGAAAATGTGAAGAGGCAGAAACAGAGATTAAAAGAAAACATTTAAGACTGAACTACAAGTGGACAATGTTGCATAAAACATAAAGCTGCACTGTGTCACTTTTTGGTCGGGGGTCAGTCACCTGCTTGTTTCTGTGAACATCTCATTATGTTCCACAGTGTGACATTAAACTCTACTTTACATGTACTTTCAATTCCATGTGGTTTTACAGCTCAAAAATACCCAGAAAAACAAACATTGTGGCTGTGAGTGGGGTCGCCTCTCCACAGATCTGACCTGTCACTTGGTCTGGTTTTGTTTCCGTGGTGATAGAAAAGTTTAACACTGTGAAACATTCCAGACAAAGCAACAACATCTACATCTGATGAACTCTCCACCAGAAAAGTGACACAATGCTCCTTTTTAAAGTAAATTTTCAACCAAAAATGTGCAGAAAAAAAAAAAGTTTAATTGAATCTGATGTGAAACTCAAACTATGAGAGAAAGTCAATAATTAGGTTCAATGTAAAAGGGTTTTCTGTCTCATTTAGAATCATGTGTGGAACAGGAAAAAAAGTCATATAATCTTATATTGTTTTTTTATAACACAGTCAGAAAGTTACAGACAACAAGACAATATATAACCAATAATAATAATAATAATAATAATGATCCAGACAATATGTGACCAGAGGATAAAACTGTGAACAGAAATAAAGAGAGAGATTTAAAAGAAAACATTTAAGATTGTACTAAATCTGGAAAATACAGACAATGAGCTTCAGTGATTGGACAATGATCCCTAATTTAAAGGGACAGTTTGGGTTTTTTGACATAAATCTGTGTGTCGTCCCCGTGATCAGTGTCACATCCACACTGACTCACCCCGACAGCGTCCGGTGAGTCCAGATACTGACCGTTTTCGGTGTTGATGAAAGTCGTCCGGCAAGTTGTTCTGGGGACTGTAAAATAAAGTGTTTTTCTTCACAAAACAATCTGTGTTCAAAAGAGTGAAACATTTACATCACAAAACCATCGTCGCCTCAAAAAAGTCAGACCTCATAATCACTTGGCTCTATTTTCTCTCCGTTCGTATCACTGCGCCAGGTGACAGCCGCACCTGGTTCACTTTGTTTACTGCTCGGAATGTTAACGACAACATGTCTGATTACGACACCGACAATAAAAACTTTGTCTTTACCACAAAGTCAAGGGGAGATTCTTATGATTCTTATACAAGTTTATATACTTATGGCTCTAGTTCTCTCGTCGTGGTGTCTGTGCATGTAAACACTGACGAACAACTGAACAAAGTGATGGATTCATGCGCGGCTGTCACCTGGCGGCAGCGCAGTGATACGAACGGAGAGAAAATAGAGCCAAGTGATTATGAGGTCTGACTTTTTTGAGGACGATGGTTTTGTGATGTAAATGTTTCACTCTTTTGAACACAGATTGTTTTGTGAAGAAAAACACTTTATTTTACAGTCCCCAGAACAACTTGCCGGACGACTTTCATCAGCACCGAAAACGGTCAGTATCTGGACTCACCGGACGCTGTCGGGGTGAGTCAGTGTGGATGTGACACTGATCACGGGGACGACACAGATTTATGTCAAAAAACCCAAACTGTCCCTTTAAGTAAGTTTTTTAAGAAAAATATGTATAAAAATTATATTAGTTTAACTGAATCTTATAAAGTTTTAGAGTAACATAAAATTTTATATATATATATATATATATATATATTATATATTAGTGCATTATTATAAGGCCTTGTGAAGATTTCTTAGCTTATTTCATTATTTCTTTCTTCAGAATCATGTGTGTGATATTTGGAAATAAATATGTAAAAGAAGAAGGCAGCGGAACAAGTTCAACATCTGGACTCTACACACAAACAGCTTCAGTGATGCAATGAAGTAATTAAAGTAATTAAAATGATGAAAATTGTAGTTTGAAGTACTTTTAGTAGCACAAGGTCATTAAATGGACGACCTAGAAATTACAGGAAGAGTTTTCGCACCATTAACATCTCCACGGAAAAAGCATCTGAAGGACCCTCCATCTGAAAACAAACATAATGTACTTGTTTTTATTATAATATATATTTTTATAAACTTGAGAGTTCTTCAGTATCTTTGCTCTTCCTGCACTTTTCTGAACTCTGCACGATGTTTCTGTGGCTCTGTGTTTGGTCTGGTGGATCTGACGGCACTTCAGATCTTCAGAGATTCAAAAACCCAATAAACATGTCTTTGAAAGATTAAAATATTTTATTAACTTGGATTTCAACCACAGGGAACCACACAGCCCTTCTGTTCTCAAGGAAAACGGTCACGTGACGTCCTTAAAGCTTTGGAGTTTAGAAAAAATACTTGTTCAACATTACAAAGCGGATAACTAAGCAAATTAGACAATAAAAGGATGATGCTGCGGTGTTTTTTTTATGCCAGCTTCGTTTTCATGTCGTCCAGTTTGTGACGTGTGCAGTTCAGCTCCAGTGTTGAATTAGACTTGGTTCCATTTCCAGAAATATTTAGTCCTGGAGGTTTTACTGATCTGACAAAGTTTCATGTTTGTACCATAAAAACAAATTATTTTGGTTTTTAACAGCTTCACTGTTACTCCGTT
>NW_026571152.1:44309317-44369317 GCF_026225935.1 Boleophthalmus pectinirostris | reverse complement strand
CGTCCCCCGTCCCCTCCGTCCCCCCCGTCCCCCCTGTCCCCCCTGTCCCCCCCGTCCCCTCTGTCCCCCTGTCCCCCCCGTCCCCCCGTCCCCTGTCCCCTCCGTCCCCCGTCCTGTCCCCCCCCCTGTCCCCCGTCCCCTGTCCCCTCTGTCCCCCTGTCCCCGTCCCCCGTCCCCCGTCCCCCTGTCCCCCCTGTCCCCCTGTCCCCCCCTGTCCCCCCCGTCCCCCCGTCCCCCGTCCCCTGTCCCCCCTGTCCCCCCCTGTCCCCCCCGTCCCTCCTGTCCCCCCGTCCCCCGTCCCCTCGTCCCCTCTGTCCCCGTCCCCCCTGTCCCCTCCGTCCCCCTGTCCCCCCGTCCCCTCCGTCCCCTCCGTCCCCCCGTCCCCCCCGTCCCCTCTGTCCCCCCGTCCCCTCCGTCCCCCGTCCCCTCGTCCCCCTCCGTCCCCCTGTCCCCCCTGTCCCCTCCGTCCCTCTGTCCCCCCGTCCCCTCCGTCCCCCCCCGTCCCCTCCGTCCCCCCCGTCCCCTCCGTCCCCCGTCCCCTCCGTCCCCTCCTGTCCCCTCCGTCCCCTCTGTCCCCCCTGTCCCCTGTCCCCTGTCCCCGTCCCCCCCCTCCGTCCCCTCCGTCCCCGTCCCTCCCCCGTCCCCCGTCCCTCCGTCCCCCCGTCCCCGTCTGTCCCCCCCGTCCCCCGTCCCCCCTGTCCCCCCTGTCCCCCGTCCCTCTGTCCCCCTGTCCCTTCCGTCCCCCCCGTCCCCCCCGTCCCCCCTGTCCCCTCCGTCCCCCCGTCCCCTCCGTCCCCTCGTCCCCTCCGTCCCCCCTGTCCCCCTGTCCCCTCCGTCCCCTCCGTCCCCCCCGTCCCTCCGTCCCCCGTCCCCCCGTCCCCCTCTGTCCCCCCCGTCCCCCCGTCCCCTCGTCCCCTCCGTCCCCCCTGTCCCCCCTGTCCCCTCCGTCCCCTCTGTCCCCTCCGTCCCCTCTGTCCCCTCCGTCCCCTCTGTCCCCCCGTCCCCTCCGTCCCCCCGTCCCCCGTCCCCTCTGTCCCCCCGTCCCCTCCGTCCCCCCTGTCCCCTCCGTCCCCTCGTCCCCCCGTCCCCTCTGTCCCCCCCGTCCCCGTCCCCCCCGTCCCCTCGTCCCCTCCGTCCCCCCGTCCCCTCGTCCCCTCCGTCCCCCCGTCCCCTCCGTCCCCTCTGTCCCCCCCGTCCCCTCGTCCCCCCTGTCCCCTCTGTCCCCCCGTCCCCTCTGTTCCCCCTGTCCCTTCCGTCCCCCCGTCCCCCCCGTCCCCCCTGTCCCCCCTGTCCCCCCGTCCTCTCTGTCCTCTGTCCTCCATCTTCTGTCCTCTCCACAAAAGTCTCTGATTCTTTGAGCTCATGGAGCCTGATCTGCTGCTACTCAAACCCTGAATTCCTCATTTCCACGTTCTGTTGGACTCGTGTGTCTCGTGTGACAGACGGACAGCGAGCCTCTGGGCTCTGGGCTCTGGATCATGGACTCTGGACTCTGGGCTCTGGACTCTGGCTCTGGACTCTGGACTCTGGACTCTGGGCTCTGGTCTGGGTCGTGGGCTGGGGACTGTGGGGACTGTGGGGACTGTGGGGACTGTGGGGACTGTGGGGACTGTGGGCCGTGTCTGGGCTCTTTTTCTTGTTGATTGTGGCGCTTCCTCCTGAACTGGACCCATTAAAGGAAAAGGTTTGACCCGGGGTCATGTGACCAGCAGGGGGCGCTGCTCCGGACACGATTTCAACATCTCAGCCGTTTTTCTTTTTCTTTTTCTGTCTTTCCTTCTGATCATTTAAATCCTCGGCACATAAAGTGTCTGTGTCGTTTAAGAAAACTCTGGGTAAAAGTTGAATTAGACTGAAGTTTAAAGCTGCACTGTGTCACTTTCCTGGCGGAGGGTCGTCTCCATGGAGATATTATTGCTTTGTCAGAAATGTCCCACAATTTGGCCTTAAATGTCGGGTTAGATCTGTGGCGTCTGTGAGCACCTGTAGTTAAATGAACATGAGATGGATCAGTTTAATTCTACAACATCTCCAAGGAGACCAGCAGGGGGCGCAACCTCCTCAAGGAAAATGACGTAGTGCATCTTTTAAACAGACGTGGAGGAGGACTGAGACATTTTCAGTCTTTCTCCCTCAGCACCTTTGTGATTCTGTCGTCTTTACACGAACTTGTTCCACTTTCATCACCGCTGGCCCTGATCTTTGTCTCTTTGGCTTCAGGATTTCCAGAACTTTCCACCAGCTTCAGACTTCTGCTCGAATTAACGCGCAACTAAAAAACGCCGCGGTTTAATCGAAACGCACCGCTCATTTGTGTTTCTGTGTTTCAGGATTAGAAATGGAGGATTCCGTCGATGTCGAGCCTGACGATTCTTGTGCAGGTCCGAGCAGCAGCCTGGGTTCACCTGTCCCCCTGTCGTCACCTGTCGCCTGTCGTCACCTGTCGCCCTGTCGCCACCTCACGATGATTCAGAAGAACTACAAACCCAGTCTCCGTTCAAGAGGAGGAGTCGTGTAAAAAGAAGATCTCGCCGCTTGTTTCTCGATTGTTCCTCGGATGAAGAAGATCAGAACGAGTCTAAATCAGATCCGGCCCTGGACCCGGACCCGAATCCTGAAGGATCCGATGACGCCGACGATTCTTGGATGTGTCCTTTAACTTCAGAGGAGCTGTCAGCGGATTTAACGGCAGAAAACCCAAACCCGCAGCACGAATTTGAGAGTTCTTCGGTGAGACAATTCCAAGAAAACCCCAAAAAGCACTTGGGCGTCGTCCTCAAATTAAGAAGAACCTCCGACCGAAAACGAATGAGCTACCGTCCGGTTTTAGAATCGGAGAAGTCGCACTTAGAAACGGATTCGACGCAGGAGGAGAGAGGTGACCCGGGGCGGATTGTGCCGGAGGTCGCCCGGTGGAAGCGGACGACGTTCTCGAACTCTTTACGCCCCCTGAACGTCTACTCCAAGAGGAAAGTTCGCTCTTTATTGACAATCAAATACTGCCCGTACTTGTCGGCCTGCCACAGCGCCGACTACAGGAGACGCTGGGTGTTGCGCTCGGCGGTTCAGAGGGCCAGGAGGGCGATGAAGATGTACTACCCCGAACTGGTGGGGAAGAGGATTCAGCATTTGTACGAAGAAGACGACAAATCAGAAGTGTGGTACCGAGGGGAGGTGCTCCAAGTCCACAAAGCCCACGCCAACCCTCTGAAGACGGTGTTCGAGGTGAGATACGACAGCGAGCCCGAGTGGAAGTACTACCTGGAGCTGCTCATCGACTACAAAAAGGGTTGGCTCAAAATAGAAGATTGAGTCGTGAAGCGTCGACGGATCTTCAGGAGCCGAAACGTGAAGGTTCATGGTTCTGCTCTGTTCTGATGTCGTTTCATTCGCACGTTTGACACACAAAACCTGCACGTTTAGCACGAGTTTTTCCTCTCACACTGAAAATACTCCACCTGCTCCACCTTGTGACGTCATTTGGTAAACCTCAAAGTGCTCCACTATGTTTTTAAAACTCCTAAACACTAGAATCACTTGGATAATTTCAGTCCTGGAATAAACCTTGTCTGAAGTGTCCTGATGTGGGTTTGTGGAACTTCAGGTTAATGTTTTTCTGTGTAAATGTGTGTGTAAATGTGTGTAAATGTGTGTCGTTTCTCCAGCAGCTTCATAAATCTGCTCCATCACCAAATCTTCAACCAACAAACTCCACAAAGGACAAACATTCTTCCATTACTGAACATTTCTCTGATCTGGCCAAGATTTTAAACCTCGCATCAGGTTTTTCTCGTTCATTCTCGTCTACAGGTCGTTTATTTGAAGAGAACTTGTCCAGGAAAATGATCTCGCTGCTTGGACACGTCATTTCGACACTTTAAACTCATTTAAACTCATTTTCTGATAGATTTAAGTGTTTAGATTTTACATTTTGGCCAATTTTATTTATCCACAACTATCAAGAGAAGAAAAAGTTAAAAGAAACAACGAGTCACATTAGTCACACAACAAACTCAACTCATGAAGAAAACAGAAGGAACTTGTTCACTCAGACTCGTTCTACATTTCAAATTAAAGAGATTTGTGCAGTTTAAATGTTAGACGTGTGATCTGTGAACAAACGTCATAAATCTCTGTGTCCGTGCAAATCTCCACATCATTAAATCTGTTTTTAGTTGTAATCGTAGAACAAGTTCCTTCTGTTTTCTTCATAAGTTGAGTTTGTTGCGTGACTAATGTGACTCGTCGTTTCCTTTAAGTTTTCGTCTTTCTTCTCTTGATAGTTGTGGATAAATAAAATTGGCCAAAATGTAAAATCTAAACACTTAAATCTATCAGAAAATGAGTTTAAAGTCGTGTTCATGCAGCGAGATCATTTTCCTGGACAAGTTCTCTTCAGATAAACGACTCTAGACGAGATGAAAAACCTGACGTTGGTTTAAAGAAAAAGAAGTTTGCAGTGATGGAAGAATGTTTGTCCTTTGTGGAGTTTGTTGGTTGAAGATTTGGTGATGGAGCAGATTTATGAAACTGCTGGAGAAAATGACACACACTTACACACATTTACACACACACTTACAAATTTACACAGAAAAACATGAACCAGAAGTTTCTCAAACCTACAGCGGGACATTTTGAGTAAAGATCGGCAATAAATCTTTTTCGCATCGTCTGAACTGAAGGGAAAAGGAGCTGTCATGACATCACAAGGTGGAACAGAGCGTTTGGAGCTTTAGAAACAGATTAATAATAAAGATTTACTCAAACGTGTGAATGAAATAAACACGAGTCAAGCTCTGTGTGTGACCAGGAACTTTAGAACTTTAGAACATTAGAACTTGGTTTAAAGCTCAGACTCAGGTTCTTAATTCTTTTCTTCAAAAATACCTTGAAAACATGACTCGTCGCCTCTCCGTAGATCTGCTCGGCTCTGGTTTCCGTGGAGATAGATCAGTTTAATGCCACACTGTGGAACATTCAAAGTTTAACGTTTTGATCAAGTGGATCACGTTTTTTTTTTTTTTTTTTTTTACACTTGTCAATTTAAAAAAAAAGTCTTACACCCAGCAGGGATTTTACAGACTGACCATCACGTTTACTAAATGGTAAATTATTGAGACTTTGCAGCTGATGTTCTGCACATTCCCTGAGGTGAGACGCTAACTGTAAGCACTAGAAATAATCAGTTTTATTTTAACACAATCTGAGCTGTTAAACAAGTCCAGCTCACATTAGTCACTCAAAAAAATCTAAAAACGTTTCATAATAATGTGAGCGTTGTATCACCATGGCAACGGCTGAACATTCCACCAACAGATTTACACGTAGAACACCCCCAGCGCGACGTCTCTGCAGAGTGTCAATAGTTGAGCTGAGCGTCGTGTCGAGCTCTCGTCCCGATCTTAAACCAAAAACATAAAATACTGAATTTCAAAGACGTTAAAAAAAAATGGAGTTGTGCGTTTGTGTTTTAGTTTGAAGACTCTTTCATTCTGGGCTTGGAGAGTTTCTGAACTTGACCGCTCCATTTATGAAGAACTGATGATGCCAAATAAAGGGGAATTACATCAGATTCCTGTTATTTATAGAAAACCAAGTCTGTTTTTTTTAAAGACAAACGCCAACAGCTCGACTTAATGTTTTAATATTTACTCAAAAAAAAAAGACTCTTAAACACCGCCCATCACACTGCGCCTGTGGACTGTTTAATTATTGTTGCACACATTTCATTTTTGTCTGTTTTTGTCCTTTTTCGTGTGTTTTTCAAAGTGTGACTTGTTGTACTGAAGGTGGTTTTTATGTCCTTGTCTAACGCTGCTGAAGGGAGCCTCAGGATTTGACTGTGAACTTGTACAGCCTCAGCTGAAAAAGGCTATTTAAGATTTTATACTGTTTTATAAACCTGTGCAGACCCGATGAGACTTTGAATAAATGTTTTTCACAAACACTTCCTCCTGTTCTGAATCCTCTCACGCCCTCTAGTGTCCAAAAGAAGCACCGACACTTCAGCAGCGTCCAGACCAGAACGAGCAGCTGACCCCTGATAAACCCGACCCCATGACCCTGATCCTGACCCCATGACCCCGACTCTGACCCTATGACCCTGATCCTGACCCCATGACCCCGACTCTGACCCTATGACCCTGATCCTGACCTAACACTGACTTTTCTTCAGATTTTGCACAAAATCAGTGTAATAATTAGACAAGTGGAGCAAAGTGAACTTTTTAAATCAAGGCGAACACAAATGGAATAAGACACACGTTGATATTTCTTATAACATTTATTCAAATAAACAATACAGTTATAATTTGCTAGGATAAAATAATACGTTTGAACACATGAGAAGCATTTGGGAGAGAAGTCCCCACAGAAGTGAAGTGGGAGAACGTGGTAAAGATGGTGGACGTTCGGCGCCGCCAGGAGGGACCCGCGTCCGAGGCCGTTCAGCCAATCACAGCCCGGCGCCGATAACGGAACCACCGAGAAGAACCAGAGGGGCACCGACATGTCAGTGTCCTCACTACTGAAAAATACAGGTTTAATGCAAAAGCATAACAGCGTTATAAAACAGTCCTAGAACCTTTAGAAGTTTGCCCCATTTCCTTTTGTGAAGGACCTGGCCGGTCCTTAGTGTAGCTCCATAAAGCACATGTCACTGCAGACCTGTCTGACAGAGCTCTCTACAACAACACGCCGCTCCTACATTCACCACCTCAAGGTGCAAGCTGGGCTTCAGACGGCATTCTCAAGCCTCATGGGGGAAAAAGATAAAAAAGGAGTGAATGTCACTCAGTTTGGCTCTTGCAAATAATAGTTATTTATCTCTTAATGTTAAACACCTTTAAAAACAACTAAGAGGGAAACACAGGATTAGAATAGCGTTAGCAGGAGTCCTTTTCTCCAATCGTACAATGCATTTTCATAACTTCGACCCAACTCAACGGAGCACTTCCTGAAGATTTGGCAAAAGGGAAAGTTCTCCGAACACGTATCTGGGTCAGAATAGGGTTAGAATCGAGTTACACACTAGCTCCACTTTTCCCCGAGGAGCCCTCAAACCGAGATGGACAAGTTCATCTGATTCAATAAATATTTTAAATGATGCAGACGCGTGCCGTCCTTTCTCTTGACTCCATGCACAAGGACTATTTACAAATTGAAAAATACACTATTTTGTTCTTTTGTTGTTTCTTGTCACCCTGAAATGCCTTTGCCCCTTCCTCCCCCTCACCTGTCAGGCCCTGTCAGGCCCCTCACCCGTCAGGCCCCACACACACTGCAGACACTTCCAGGACATTAAAGCTGTTGAAAACATGTCACACTAACGGGAAAACTAAGTCAAAATCAAAAACAGAAAAAAGATCCACAAGCAAAACAAAAGATCAGGGGGTGTTACGATACAAGCCAAACTGAAGGTGTGACCCTGGTTCTCATGACCCACTCTGCAGCTAACAATACTGTAGTACACCTTCTTTTATTATTCTACCTTTTTATTTAAATAGAATTTACTTTGAAGATTTTGTTAAACAAATCCAGGAAAACAATGCAAAAGTGGTTGTTTTGTCAGAGGAGAGGGCCTGTGCTGCCTGGATCTTTGCGTCAGCGCTCTAGTTTGTCAGATACTCAAGAGTCCGTTGCACAGAGACGTGTCCTCAATCCTCGATGTACTCCCACAGGTCCTTCTCATAACCTTCATGAACGTGCTGGAGCAGCACTCGCCGTCTGCTCTCACAGTATCTGCAACACAACGCGCAGTCAGGACCGTACAACACCACACACACACTATATATATATATATATATATACACACAATACACAACGTGTACACACAATACACAACGTGTACACACAATACACAACGTGTACACACAATACACAACGTGTACACACAATACACAACGTGTACACACAATACACAACGTGTACACACAATACACAACATGTACACACAACGCTCCGTCAGACTGAGTCTACACACTGATACAACAACAAACACACAATATATCTACACACAACACACAACATTACACTGTCTGCACAACAGACCACACACTGTATAAAAGTGTCTATTATAATCGATGTAGAATATTATATTATAATATAATAACAATAATATAATATAATTTAATATTATACACACACATTCTATATGTATCAGTCTAATGTCCAGTGTGTTGTATTTTTCGGATTATAATAAGTGGCACTTTTGTTTTCATGGTTTGTGAGTTTCCTGTGACTTAACACTCCAGTGCGACTTATATTAAAATCTATCATTTCACATGTTTGTTATTTTCACCCTGACAGCCTCGAGGGGGCGCTCTAGTCTTGTGTGTGAGTATTTGCTCTTCCTCCTGTTCCACTGTCACTCGGCTCTACTGTGCATGTCTCCTGCACAAAGAGCCTCTGTCCTGATGCGAAGTCGTGAAATATTCAGTTGAAAACTAATCGAGCAGCAGAAAGAAAGTTTGGAACGAGTGAGAAACTTGTGTTTGACTGGAGAAAAGTGGAGGAGACTTGAACCGCAACGAAGAAAACAAAAAAAGCTCATCACAGACTAAAAGCAGTGAGCGCGTTCAGTGTTTACGAAAGTCGCCCAAACTCTGGGCTTGTTTCCCAAAATCTGGTCCAGTTGTTGGTAAAATGTTCAGGTCACACGTCCACAGCCACTTTGTTTGTTTGAGTCTTTGTCCTTCTAATATTTGACTCTGGATCTTTACTTTTCGTTGACATTGGAGCCAGGACGCCTGTAGCTGCGCTCGCACATTTGTTTGTCAATCATTTCAAAAACCGCCCGGTTCTGATAAGACGCCTCCAATTTGGCCTGAACGCAGCGATCCCCCCAAATATGAACGAACTCGCTAAACTCACTTTCCCTCCACAGAGACTCCGACGTGTAGGTGGATGAATGTGACCTGGACGTTCAGACTGAAGTCACATGTTAAAGATCAGATATATACGGGTCACATTTGAAAAAATCAGATCTGTGTGGTTCAGTCATTAAAAGATCAGACACAGGAGCAAAGGGGCCAAAAAATCAGCCATGGGTCACTTCAGGCTGCAGACTGAACGGAGTCTTACAGTTTGGAAAATACAGTGTGTATAAAATATAAACAGTCTGTGTGTAAAAGACAAATGTACAGTGCATGTACACGCCAACATACGACTCGTTTACTTTGTGTTCTGAGTCGTCTCGTTACTACATGAACTTGTCCTTCAGTATATGAAGTATTTTTTGGGGTCAGTATTTATCATGTAATTTTACTTTGCTCTACTGAGAAATGTGTGATTATTTTCTGTCTTTAAGATCAGATTTAAACAGTAGAAGTTTAATCACGTCCGACTCGTCACAGACACAAACTCAGCTCTGAACAGCCTCATCCTCCTCAGATTTATTTACTGAAACTTTTAACAATATTATAGGCGAGTTTCAGCTGACGTCACGTTATTAAAAACCCACGTTGCATGCTGGGAAATATGAAACACAGTGCGTAACCTCGTGTATTTCTCCCCGATAATGGTAAATTTCAATGTCTTTTTCGTATTCTGAGTGAAAAGAACCACTAACGGTGAATTAAACGACTTTCAAACATCCGCAGAGCAAACGTAGAAGATCCTAACAAACCGTGGACTCAACAAGTTCAACAACACATCCAGACTCTTGGAGGTTTTCATCTTTTCTGCTGTGAATGGCCCAGGAGTTTCCACCAAGTCATTGTGGATGTCGCCCAAGTGAATATTTGTCCAGGGAGTTGGTGATTCTGACCAGAAGTTTGGTTTGGTCCAGACTCTGTCGGGGTTGAAAAGGGTGATTTGTCGTCCGTCGATGCTTATGACCAATTTCTGGTCAAATGGTCTTGGGTCCTCTGCCGTTAGAGTGGATAAATAACCGGGATCAATACCCTTTACGTGCTTTCTCGCGCCGTCCGTCATGTTCAATTAGTGTTTCTTGCTGCCGACCAAAATAATTCCCAGCAGCAACGCGCGCTTTTGTCAACAATGAAACTCGCCTATAGATTTTGAACAGTTTAGAGGTTTAAATCTGCTCTGGGTTTTGTGTCAGATTTATCGTGTATCGTCTGTTTTTACTTTCGTGAGACGTCGGGTCCACACCTGTCCACACTCACCTGTCCTTACACAGTGACAGGTCCACACCTGTCCACACTCACCTGTACTTATCCTGCACCTTCTGCTTGATGTCCTGCAGAGAGTCCTGGGAGATGTCTCGCTCTAAATACCCGGACAGAACCTCAGTGGCGTTCTCCAGGTCGGCCTGGTTATTCTGAGGAACAGAAGGAACATCTCAGATCAGGGTGAGGGAACATCTCAGATCAGGGTGAGGGAACATCTCAGATCAGGGTGAGGGAACATCTCAGATCAGGGTGAGGGAACATCTCAGATTACAGAGTCTGGAGCTGCATGTGGATCCATCTGATCGAGATGAATGGAGGAATTAAATCATTATTTAATTCATTCCAAGTGTTTATTAACTATCAGACTTACGTACGAACAGCTCCTGTGGTCAAACAGAGCTTCAGTAAAACTACAAACTGTATAAAGTCCAGTCAAATGACGCTCATGAGGCCGGCAGCTATAAGAGCGAATCCATATGAGGCAAAGGATGTGATTTCATTTGAATAGTGAAATAAAACCCCAGGATCATGCAAAGCGGTTTCATCCAAACATGTTAAACTGAGGAGCTTGACAGCAGCAGTTACAGAGAGTGAAATAGAGTGAATAAAAGTGAAATAAACAGATGAATAAATGAGAAATGTTAAAAGAGCAGCCGCAGCAGCGCTCAGAGCGTCACCTCAAAGATGATGGACTGGTTGTTCTTCTTGAGGTAGAAGGCAAAGACGTAGGTGAACATGAGGGTGGAGCGGCACTGGCACAGAACGTCCACGGCCTTCTTCAGGAACTGCACCTCGATCCACGACATGTTGTGCTGCTGCATCTCCTCCATCTTCTGCTTCACCTGAGCGTAGAGTTTGTGCTCGAAGCGAAGGCTCTGCATGTGGTTCATGTAGCGATTACAGTAGAAGAGGTACCTCTGCAGAGCCGCCCGAGAGCGCTGCAAACACACAAGCGACAGACCGTCAGAGTCAGAGCGTCAGAAAAGTGGTGTTTATTTTAAATCCAGTGTGTGACTCTGATGCTGAGTGTGTGAGTGTTTAGGGAGTTTCTGAAGTGGAGCTGAACACTGACTCTGCCTGTTTTTGTTTTAAACTCCAGTTTATGTCCATAGACTGTATAAAAAGTGGGCTAAGTGAGTGTGACGTCACCACAGTGTTCAGCTCCACTCAAATGAAGCTCGTGATGTGACTTACAGGAGCAAATCTGCAGCCCGGCTCTGAATGATTTTTTTTTTGACAGACAAAATAGTGAGATTAAAAAAAAAAAAAAAAAAAAAAAAAAGGATCACGTGTCGCAGGTTCATCTGAACATTTTAAGACCAAAATGACGAGGCCACAGCAGCAGGAACAGAGAGAGGAGCCACAATATTAAAATGGAAGTGAATGGAGCCAGAGTCAGAAGGAGCCACATGTGAACTTCCTATTTGGAAGTTCTTTAGCCATTTATATATGCAGTCAATGTTTATAACATGTTTTTAAAGTCCCATCTGGTTCCTGGTCCTTTTTTGGTCCTTTTAGTCCAGATTTGATCCATTTGCAGCTCTTTACTGCAAATTACTGCAAAGTTTACTGGACAAACAAACTGGAGTTACACTCATGTAAATAATCACACTGTAGATAACGGCCCTGTGTTTAAGTCATGTCATATTAGTGCAGTACATGTCGTGTTATGTGCAGTACAGGCTGTTAGAGGGGTGCCCCGATGCCCGCCCTGATGCCCGCCCTGCCGCCCTCTCTTTCCACTCACCCTGCCTTGCTTCTCTTCCCCTGCCCTGTCTCCATCGCTCCTGACAGGCTCAACAAACCCGACTCGTCAGTGCACTTTTTTTTTGTTTGTTTCACGCACACATACATACGTACGCACATATACATATACATATATACACACCTCACCTCACTACACTGACACACAAATTCCTCTGTTAAAAGCCCCATAAAGGCGCCTGATCCATCTGTAATGACCAGCAACTCTAACTAAAGGGTAAAGTGGGTACCTCCTGAGTGTCTGTGTTTTTCTAAAGGGTAAAGCGGGTACCTCCTGAGCGTCTCTGGCAGCCTTGGCATCGTCTTCGTTGTATCTGTTGCAGTTGTACCAGGCGGATCCGTGGGGCTCCCAGGGGCCCAGACACACCCAGCAGAACTCAGCCTTACAGTTCTGGTTCCGACACACCATGTGATTACACCCGCCGTCCTTCTCGATGGTAACGTGGCATTTTGGACACTCCTGAAAACGGTTCAGAATTATTAGATATACTTACACATATATTTATATATATTTACACATATATTTATATAAATGTGAGAGATTTGTACCTTAGTATTTGCAGCGATCCAATTGGACGTTTCACTGTCATCATCACATTTCTTGATCCATTTTCTCAGCCACTAAAAGATGTTTGTTTAAATTATTGCCAATAGTAACATTTAAAGTCACATATATTGACATAAATAACATGTACATATGTATGTATATATACCATATATAGTAAGCAGACGTGTTCTTACCTTACACTTAACAGGATCGTGCCAGTTCTCTACACAATTGAAACTGTAAAAGTATAAATTGTACATTTTAATTTTGAGATGTATTTATTAAAAAGCCCTGTAAAAGTCTGTGGACTCACCAGAACTGCCGGCCGCACTTGCAGCGGACGGGCTTGGCATCGGGGTACTGGACTTTGACCACATGGTGACAGTCTGGAGCAGGGCACCACTTCAAAAGTCGATTGCACTGAAACAAACAAAAGGCTTTGTCTTCATTTATTCTGGAGCTACACCAACACTGAGAAGAGTAAAGCTCCAGAATATTTCAAAATCAACATTTTAATGGATGAAAATCATCATAATTATAATTATGCGATTATTGAGTTAAGAGAATGTCCTGTTACAACAGACTGTTGAATGTCTTTTTCAAACATTACAACATATAATATGAAGTAATATCTCTCATAAAGGGGGAAAGGTAAACAGTCAAAACCTGCTCTGAAATGCAAAGTTGTATTTATTTTGCATTTATTGTTCTGGGATTTTTTCAATTCAGGAATAATTCACTGCAAATTTTAAATACAAACTGTAATTTAACTGTAATTTTACAGTGAGATCTTTTCTTCAAAATGGTGCCGCCCTCATTAAGATCATAAGAATCCTTTATATCCCCTACTACTCCTGAACACATGAAGACAGACGCAAAACTTACCTCTACAAAACTATTAGTGATTAAATGCTGGTATTTCAACTTCACTTTAGAATCTGGTATGAGGCGCCTGAAAACAGAAAAATACAGGTCAGTTATGAGGCGCATGTAAACATAAAAACACTGTTATGAAACGCATGTAAACATAAAAACACTGTTATGAGGCGTATGTAAACATAAAAACACTGTTATGAGGCGCATGTAAACATAAAAACACTGTTATGAAACGCATGTAAACATAAAAACACTGTTATGAAACGCATGTAAACATAAAAACACTGTTATGAAACGCATGTAAACATAAAAACACTGTTATGAGGCGCATGTAAACATAAAAACACTGTTATGAGGCGCATGTAAACATAAAAACACTGTTATGAAACGCATGTAAACATAAAACACTGTTATGAAACATGTAAACATAAAAACGTAAACATGTAAACATAAAAACACTGTTATGAGGCGCATGTAAACATAAAAACACTGTTATGAAACGCATGTAAACATAAAAACACTGTTATGAAACGCATGTAAACATAAAAACACTGTTATGAAACGCATGTAAACATAAAAACACTGTTATGAAACGCATGTAAACATAAAAACACTGTTATGAGGTGCATGTAAACATAAAAACACTGTTATGAGGTGCATGTAAACATAAAAACACTGTTATGAAACGCATGTAAACATAAAAACACTGTTATGAGGCGTATGTAAACATAAAAACACTGTTATGAAACGCATGTAAACATAAAAACACTGTTATGAAACGCATGTAAACATAAAAACATTGTTATGAGGCGTATGTAAACATAAAAACACTTATGAGGCGTATGTATACATAAAAACACTGTTATGAAACGCATGTAAACATAAAAACACTTATGAAACGCATGTAAACATAAAAACACTGTTATGAAACGTGTGTAAACATAAAAACACTTATGAAACGTGTGTAAACATAAAAACACTGTTATGAAACGTGTGTAAACATAAAAACACTGTTATGAAACGTGTGTAAACATAAAAACACTTATGAAACGTGTGTAAACATAAAAACACTTATGAAACGTGTGTAAACATAAAAACACTTATGAAACGTGTGTAAACATAAAAACACTTATGAAACGTGTGTAAACATAAAAACACTGTTATGAAACGTGTGTAAACATAAAAACACTGTTATGAAACGTGTGTAAACATAAAAACACTTATGAAACGTGTGTAAACATAAAAACACTGTAATGAGGCGTATGTAAACATAAAAACACTGTTATGAAACGTGTGTAAACATAAAAACACTGTAATGAGGCGTATGTAAACAAAAAACGCAGGTGTGTTCAGATGCTGAAGGTCAGGGCAGAGGGTCCTTATGTGGGCTAAGACCATTAGCAGCAGCTTTAGAGTCTGAGATTAGCTGTTTCACTGGGACACATTACAGATAAACTCAAAGACACAAACAGTGCATCAGTGGGAAACAGTTTAGGGATCATTTAAAATTACTTTGTGCAAATGGAAGAAGTTTCATTTTGTCCAAACATCAGGTGATTGCCATATAAAGACACAAATATTTCTTTTCTGGGAAAAAAACTAAAGTTCAACAAATCTGGACCTTTTGTGGCTGAAGCAGATAGAAATGTTTTAGAATCTAGAGCAGCCGATGGGCGATAAATAGACAATATTCTGAAGCAGATTTCAAATTCAAATTATGTAATAAAAATAAACTCAGTTCAGTTACCAAAGAGCACGGCTCCACATAACACACATTTAAGACAAAAATATGTACTATATATAAAAAATTACTTCCATAGTAATTTGTAAACACCACAGTCTCTCACTGAAAACATGAGCAGAGTCACAGTCCCACAGACTAAAGTCAAGTCAAACTAAAGTCAAAGTAGTAGTAGTAGTTCAGCCACAACACATGGAGCCATCTCTAAAAACAGCTACAGCCCACATCTATATGTGTGTGTATATACAATTATAATTATAATAATAATAATTAATAATAACAATCATTATTATTATATTATTACACTGTACAGTTGGACTTACATTACTGTGTTGTCGTCCACCAGTATATCACAACTATGAGCAGGGCATGAAATGGTCTGAAACACAAGAGACAATGATCATTAAAAACATTAAATACAAAAAACATTAAAAGCAGGGCTGCGACTAACAGTGATTTGAATAAACTTTGTTTTTCACTTAGTCGTAACTGGCTTCTGTATAGAATACGTATATAATACAGAATTGTTGTGTGTTGTGCGTTAGTGTAATTCACACTATAAACGAACAAACATGTGTTAAGGGAAAGTTAAAGTAAGTTTACAACGGTGGTTCTCAAACTGTGGGTCGGGTCCCAGCGCACAGACGTTAAACTCTGTATTTTTGTGTTTGTTTTTAGCTCAGACGAAGCCGAACTTTCCTTGAACAGATGAAATATGGAACATTTTATGGGGTTTTTCCATGGCTGATATTTTAAAAAGTCGCAATTATTCAGCTGAATCACTGGAGTCCAAAGTAAACAAAAACAAAACCAATAATGACAAGTTGTTTGAGGCTTCGAGTCTCACCTGCCCCATTCCTTCTTCCATAATTTTGGTTGTCAGGTAATCTTCCCAACACTGCATACAGAACTTATGTCCACACTCCAGGCCTGTGAAATACTGGAGCACAAAAGTACACAGCTTTAGTATCATCACAGGTTTGTCGGTATCTGAGGCGTTTTCTTGAATGGTCCAAACCTACAGAGTTTGGGAAGTTGAGATAACAGATCTGACAGGGCATGTCCTGGGCAGAGGACCTGGTGTTGATTGGAGGACGAATCCGGGGCTTTTTACTCGGGTTTATGACGTGACACTCTGAGAAAAGTTTGTCCAGGTTTCCATCGAAATACCTGTAAAGAACGTACGCCACAGCGGAACAGTTAGATGTAAATTAAGATAACCCACTGTCGAGAATATAATAATACTAATAATAATCATAACAACAAAAGTAATAAACTGACCTTTCCATGAGTTTTTCTTTGTCCCAATTAAAGTGACTGAGCAGGATTCTCGTTATTGTTGCTGGATTCTGAAGAAGAGGAAAAACAAAACAAAACTAATGATTCATCAGACGGTTAAGGGGTTATTTTATAATAATGATAAAAATACACTGGTTTTATCTTAAGATCTTTATATAATAGTTTAATATAAAACAAGGAGAAGTAGTGAGGAACCATCATGTGTGGGGCTCAGGGCTGAGAAGAAAAGGGTTTTTGAATAGGCCTGTCATGAAATTTTAAAATGTGATACAATATTTTTAAAATCATGAGCTGCAATAAATAAATAACAGAACTCGACACTTCAGTGCTTAGTTTGTGTTTATAATGAGTCATAAAAGTTCATAATTCAACCTTGTACATCTTAAACCACACGGTAGAAAGATTATTCTTCTGTATTGAGCCGTACGTGGATGTAGTAATTATCGTAACAAGCCGAGTTTTGAGTTTCTGATGTGGAGGGGGAGAGTTCAGAGGGTGGGGGCAGTGATGGGGAAGAAAGTCAGATATGAGTATAAAATATGCCGCTTAAATCACCCTTTTATTCATATTTGCACCTTTACACAAACTCTGAGCAGAGAAAAACATTAGAATTATCTCATCACTGCAGTCACTGTGTTTTTTACCTTTGATTAAACACTAAACTGTGTTAGTGGAGCAGAGTGTTCATGAGCAGCGTTTATTCATCCACAGCTTTTATAAACGGACATAGCTGAAAATGTTCGTATAAACCCGCTCTACATGATCCTGGGGTTTTTATTTCAACATTCTGTCCTTAAAACAATCCCTCTTTAAATTGCGTCCTACAGCTGCCAGCGTCAGTGAGCTTCGTTTGACTGGAGCTGAACTGTGTGGGTGACGTCACTCTCCCTCAGGATCCGTCTGACGAGTGTGTCCTTCGTGCGGGCATCAGGGTTTTGCTGAGACCTGAGGAGGAGGGTCTGAGGACGATTCATTTGTTTGTCATGATTTCATCTGGATTTATTCGTCATATAAAACGCTCAGAAAGGACGACTGTTGTGTTATTGAGCTGAGCAAATAAAAGTGGAATAAAGTATCGGAAAAACCTCCAAATACCTCCAATTATTTAAACAAACGGCTGTGACTCAAACACTCTATCTGTCTGTGCGCTTATAAAAGGTTTAAATGTGACAGAACTGACTCCTGTGACTCTTTAAGTCACGTTCTAATGTTCTAATGTTCCGGGTCACACACAGAGCTGGAGTTGTGTTTGTTTCATTCACATGTTTGAGTAAATCTTTATTCTGAGTCTCTCTACATCTGCAAAGCTCCAAACGCGCTGTTCCACCTTGTGATGTCATGAAGTGGTAGTTTTCAAGTGAAGCTCCTTTCATCTGGAGGTGAGATTCCAGGAAATTATTTAAATGATTCTAGTGAAGGTGTGTGGAGTTTAAAAACACAGCGGAGCACTTCCTGTATCACCCCAAGATGACATCACGAGGTGGAACAGAGCGTTTTAAACAAGTGTTCCAGGTCTCCAGGTCTGTGTGTGACGGGAAACGACATTAGAACACAGATCATATAAAAGTGTGATATGGTCCCTTTAACTTCGTGTTCATAAGGTGGACGCTTTAATCTGAGCCTGTTGAGTTTTTTGTCTCCGCCTGCACCTGCTTTTATTTACTGTGTCCTTTTTTATATTTACATGTCACATCAGTGCCAAATGAGTAAAGGAATAAATACACAAATGTACATAAGTTCTGTTCTGAGGTAAATGTGTTGTCCGTTTGGGAAAAGCTTTACTGTCGTTGTAAATGTGAGATCTGTCAGTCACACAGTAGAGGTAAGATCTTAAGACCGAGCCCAAAAATGTCAATCATTACTTTCGGGTTTGCTTCGGGCTCGGGCCTGCAAATCAAGTTAATTGGTCGGGCTCGGGCCGGGTTTTAATACCCGCGGGCCGGATTTTTTAGGCCCGATCTCACCTCTATCACACAGGAGCATTTGACCCGTCCTTCAACACGGCAGGGACGACCGGGCTCCTCCAGGGTCTAGAGCTTCAGGTCCAAGTCATGAGGACCAGGATTGGATTCAGGACAGTACATTTTCAAGACAACGGTGAAATCTTCGTTGGACTAAGAGACAAACTTTATTGATCCACAGGGGACAATATCTGGACACGTCACACACATAGGGACACGATTAGGGATGTAACAAGAAATATGGTGATATCACAAGGCCATCACAATATATCGAAGTTACAAGTCGCTTTGCTTAAATTAAAAGTTCTAGTGCAGCAACAGCTAAAAAAAAAAAAAAGACAGAACTACATAGACCATGATCCTTTGCTCCATTTCAGCGCAGACTACAAGAAGAAATAACAGTTCTAACACTTTTAAATCTTAGTTCTTTGAGATTAAGTCTTGTCAAGGCATTTTAAGAAAAATTCACATATTAACAGTTTTTTTCACCTCCACAAAATATCGCAATAAATATCGTACCATGAGATGTATATCGTGAAAATATTGCATAAATATTGTAAGAGATTTGGATATTGTTACATTCCTAATCGTGAGCTTTCCTACGATATCGCTGTGAGGTTCAGACCGTGACGATATCGTATCGTGAGACTTGGATATCGATACACCCCTCGTCAGTATTTAACGTGTGTACTTTTTTTCTTTGCAGTATTGAGAAATGTCTGGTTATTTTTTGTCTTTATGATCAGATTTAGGATGTAAAAGGTTGAATTAATCACTTCTCTGACTCATTACAGACACAAACTCAGTGCCAAAGTGTTTATTTAGTGCAGCTTGTGTTTTTTTTTTTTTTTAAATATTGTAGATTTAGAACAGTTTTAGTGGTTTAAATCTGCTCTTGAGGTAGTTTCAATATCCTTGTTTATCGTCTGTATTTACTTCAGCGATATATCGGACTTCAGCGTTTATTATCGTGACGTTCTTTCAGGATGGTGAGGGAAACCGGAGACCAGCCTGAAACCACCTTGACTTATACAAACGGGTCTAAAATGTTCCCATGAGAACAGAATCTCTTCGTTTGACCAAACAGTACAAACAGAACAAAGCCTCTTCATCGTAAAGGTTAGGGTTAGGTTTAGGGTTCTGTCTGTGGTTCTGTCCCGGTCCAACCCTGGAAACACCCGCAGGAGCTTTTGCATGTTCATTTGCATCGGCTGCTCTACCGTCTTTGGGATATTTGACAGACTTTGAAATAAAAACAAACTCATAAAAGAGCAAATGACACGACTGACCGACTCCTGACCCCAACTGTTAAACTCAAACGTAAAGATCAGATTTTCATGAGGTCTGAGGATGAAGTACTGGGTTTTGTGTGTTTTGTTTTTTTTCGATAGATCTTTCTCATTGTCGACTCACATGCGCTGAGTTATGGTATAATCATTTACTCTACCAAGACTGTTGTGTGTGTGAACTCTAACCCGGTGGATCCTGTCGGGGAGCGTTCTGCAGCTGGGTCACTGGGTCACATGTTTATGAAAACGCTCCACGCAACAGTCATAATCGTCAGTGAGGAAAGAAAAGACTGCAGCATTTGTACAACTAAAAGTACTGTTGCGTTATCTGAAGGTGTGTCACTTCAGGAACTACCACAGTACTTCAGTAAAGTACAAAATACACGTGTACAACAGGAACAAATGTATATATGTCACGTATCAATGTAGACGATACGTAAACAACACTGAATATCTTAAAGAAGACGTCAGAGCCTTCAGATATATAGATCTAATCTATACTCTCCAATATACACACTATACTCCCTTATATACACTCTATACGCTCTCATTTACGCTCTAGACTCTCTCATATACACTCTATACTCTCTTATACGCTCTATACACTATACGCTCTATAGTCTACACGCTCAATTTAAACTCTATACTCTCTTATATACACTCTAAGCTCTCTCATATATGCTCTATACTTCCTTATATACTCTTTACTCTTATATGCACTCTATACTCTCTTATATACGCTCTATACACTCTCATATACATTCTATACACTCATATACGCTCTACATCAGGGGTGTCCAGCCTGTAGCTCGGTGCCGTCAGGAGCGCTCCACCCTCGTCCAAACAGCTCTCCAGGGCATTTCTGAATTCTGTGTATTGTGGATAATGAGTAAAAGTGTATTTATTAATTTCAATGCCCAAGTTTGTGCACTGGTAAATGGATAATGGTTTATGTTTTATGAGCTGTTTGCCCGTCTAAGGCCGTGGCTCTTGTATTTACTCAAGTTCTTTGTGGCTGCTGAAGTTGGAAGCTCTCTGGCATTTTGGTTTTGTAAAGGAGCTCACTGGAAAAAAGAGGTTGGAGACCCCTGATCTATACTCTCACATCTCTTACACATCACATATACTTTCTCATACATACTCTACTCTATACTCTCATGTACATCCTATACTCTCATACATATATACTCTCTACTCTCTCCACGTCAGGCCCGCAGGAGCTCAGAGGCAGAAGCTGCAACTGCATCCAAATATAAAACTCATATTAACAATGTTCAGTTCAGAACCTGTGAGTGTTATCGAACTGTAAATGTAACTGTAATCTAACTGTATTTTAACTTTAAATCTAACTGTAAATGTAATGATAATCTAACTGTAAATGTAACTGTAAATCTAGCTGTAATCTAATTTTAAATCTAACTAATCTAACTGTGATTCTAGCTGTAATGTAACTGTATTCTAATTTAAATCTAGCTGTAATCTAACTGTAAATGTAACTGTAATCTCACTTTAAATCTAACTAATCTAACTTTTAATCTATCTGTAAATCTAACTGTAAATGTAACTGTGAATCTAAGTGTATTTTAACTGTAAATCTAGCTGTAATCTAAGAGTAATATAACTGTAAATGTAACTCTAACTGTAAATGTAACTGTAATCTAACTGTAAATCTAAGTGTATTCTAACTGTAAATGTAACTATAAATATAACAGTATTCTAACTGTAAATGTAACTGTAAATCTAAGTGTACTTTAACTGTAAATCTAGCTGTAATCTAATAGTAATATAACTGTAAATATAACTGTAATCTAACTGTAAATCTAAGTGTAATATAACTGTAAATGTAACTGTAATCTAACTGTAAATCTAAGTGTATTCGAACTGTAAATGTAACTATAAATATAACTGTATTCTAACTGTAAATGTAATTGTAAATCTAAGTGTATTTTAACTGTAAATCTAGCTGTAATCTAAGAGTAATATAACTGTAATTGTAATTCTAATCTAACTGTAAATCTAATATAACTGTAAATGCAACTGTAATCTAACTGTAAATCTAACTGTATTCTAACTGTAAATGTAACTGTAAATCTAACTGTAAATGTAACCAATCTCACTGTAAATTTAACTGTAAATATAACTAATCTAACTGTAAATGTAACTGTAATCCAACTGTAAATGTAATTGTAAATCTAAGTGTATTTTAACTGTAAATCTAGCTGTAATCTAAGAGTAATATAACTGTAAATGTAACTGTAATCTAACTGTAAATCTAAATGTATTCTAACTGTAAATATAACTATAAATCGAGCTGTAATTCTAACTGTAAATCTAAGTGTAATGTAACTGTAATCTAACTGTAAATCTAAGTGTATTCTAAGTGTAAATGTAACTGTAAATATAACTGTAATTCTAAGTGTAAATCTAAGTGTAAATGTAATAGTAAATCTCGGTGTTTTCTCTGTGTAAACCTCCGGGACCGAGCCTCGGTGACCAAATATAGGCTCGACCTGATCCAGATAAAGTCCACCCCGCAGACTGAGTCCACACGCAGCCGAACCCGAACCACCCGAACCCCCCGAACCCTCCTCCTCCTCCTGACAGGGCCACAGATCCACGGGGATGACAACACGCACGTTTTTATTCACCCGAGTTTTTAGAATCGGCTCATTCTGCAGCATAACGGTCCAACCGGGCTAACGCTAGCTGCACGTTAGCGTTAGCGCGTTAGCCGGAGCCGCTCCAACTTTCCAGAGGATTAGGACACTTCCGGGATGGACCGGGAGGAAAAAAATACATTTCCCGGGAGGATCGTGGGACAGATCTGCACCACAGTTTAACACGACGCTTACACAAGTCCAGATTTCAGTTCAGAGCGCGGCTGATGTCGGTGTTAAGTTCCAGCAAATGAAGAGTTGAAGCGAGGCTAATGCTAAGGCTAATGCTAAGGCTAAGGCTAATGCTAGGCTAATGCTAAGGCTAATGCTAATGCTAAGGCCTGCTGGGTTCCCGGGGCCGGACCGCGGTGTTTCCTGACCGTGACACGCCACCGCTCGTACCTGGATGACCTCGTTGACCTCCCGGATACACTCCACCATATGCTGGAGGATCTGCTCGGCTGTCAGGACCTCGAAGCGGTAGTCCTCCTCCTCCTCGTCCCCGGGGCCGTGTCCTCCGCCGCCGGTCTCGCTGCACTCGTCCCGCTCTCCTCCGGCCACCACGGGCTCCACCAGCTCCACCTCCCCGAGATCCAGGGTGTCGTCTTCGGGCTCCTCTTCGCCGCTGTCCTCGCTGCATTCCTCCTCTTCGTCGTCGTACTCATAGTTATAACCCTCGTCTGAGTCCATTCCGAGGGAGGTTCTGACCCGGTCCGAAAGCACTAAAGCCTTAAACGGGACAAACGGAACCAGCGGAACAGAAAAGATCCGAACGATCCGAGAGCGAAGAGTTTTTCAGCTGCGGCGAAAATAACAAAACAAAACGTCTCCGAGCGGAGCCAACAAAGAGACGCAGCGTCACGTCCTGACGCGGCCCACGTCACAGCCACAAAACTACTACATCTACACAAGAATTATCACTTTAAACTCTTTATTTTCAGCTCATTAATCTTTCTGTGGCGCTGAAACTTGTTTTTAAAGACTCATATTAAACAAGTATCGGCTCAATGAAGAACTCAACTGTCAGCGGCAGAATCATGTCCAACACATCCACAACATTCATCATCTAAAGAAATACACAACAAACTCAAGAGAACGTGATTATGGAGCATCTATTAACTGTCTTATTTTGAAAATAAATAGTAGTTTTAGCAGATAATGTGAAGTCACAGTTTTCTACCAGTGACAAACACATGTCCAGTAAAATATAAGTCAGGTCATGTTCTGTACTTCATGTCACTGTGTCCTACACGTGACCCTGACCCTGAGCCTCAGGTTTCTGTTAAATCTGAACATAAAACCTGCGCAGGTCTAATCATGGATCTATAACGAATCTAATACATGTGTCTGTACTTCCGCCTGTCGAGTCACGTGACTGTGGTGCACGTGATTCACTCGTTCACTCGCAGCGTCAGGTGATTCACTCGCAGCGTCAGGTGTTTGGGGCTCGCGGTGCAGTTGGAGCTGTTCACAGAACAGTCTGGTTCGTTTGGTCGGTGCTATGGAAGTCCAGATGCGGCGGCGGGGGCGGCGGTACCGGTTCGGTCCGCTCTTGTGTCTCTTCAGCCTGAGCCTCAGAAGTGTGTCCGGAGTTTGGCCGTTTCCTCAGAGTTTCTCTTCTTCCCCGGAGCGTTTCTCTCTTCAGCCCGACGCTTTCTCCTTCACGTACGGACCTGAGTCTGCGGCCGGTACCGGTACCGGAGCGGGCTGCTCGGTGCTGGACGAGGCGTTCGTCAGATACTTCCGCCTCATCTTTCCGGATTATTTCCACAAACGTAAGAAACTCAACAACAATTCACAATATATAATTAAACATATATGATTATTCACTTTAAAACAGGTCTGGCGTCCAGTTATAGGCTAAAAGTATCAGGCCTTTATATTTAAAATATAAATACAACATTTATATTTTCTATTTTTCAGTTTATACGTGTTGTTTCATTCACATGTTTCAGACACAAACCTGCACGTTTAGGACGAGTTCTTCCACATTCTTGTCTCATCCTGAAAACGCTCAGTGTCCGTTCAGGAGAAGAATGTGGAACAATCTGTTCAGACAAATAATAAAAGGGAAAGAAACAAAACACAACTCTGTGTGTTTGTGAGGTTTAACACTCACAAGAGTCAGTTTAATGTAAAAAGAGTTTTAATAAAGATCTCAGTGTTTGGAGTTAAAAAAGACAAGAACAAAATCACAGAAATGACACGATGTTTGTATGAGCCCAGTTCTACAGCTCTGTACATTTTATATATAAATATAATCTGTATCTTTATTGGAAAAGTAAGTAAATCTATTTCAGAGTATTTACTGTACACAGCAGTGGATGAAGTACTCAGTTTTGTTACTGTAGTAAAAGTACAGATACAGAGACAAAGAGGGTTTTAAAGTATCATTTAAAATGTACTTAAAGAATAAAAAGTACAAATATTTCACACAGATTTTATTGTTAATTTATGTGTTAAATGCAGCGATGTTGATTTAAAATAATGCAGATTTTAGTGTCGGTACAAATCGTTTTCTTAATTTTCTCATGAATTTTGTGCATTTATTTGTGTTTCATTTATTCGCTCAAAATCTTTAGTCAGAATGTTCTCACAAACACGGTCAAAAATAACCTCTGAAATCGGATGAAAAATACTTTTACTTTTCAGTCCAGTTCAAAAATGTAGTGCAGTAGAAAGTACACACACGCAGTAGAAAGTACACACACACGCAGTAGAAAGTACACACACACGCAGTAGAAAGTACACACACACGCAGTAGAAAGTACACACACACGCAGTAGAAAGTACACACACACGCAGTAGAAAGTACACACACACGCAGTAGAAAGTACACACATGCAGTAGAAAGTACACACACCTGCTCTTAAATGTACTGAAGTAAAAGAAAAGTACAGATACATAAAATATCACATAAGTACAGAACTTTACTACATGTACTCTTTTACTTTTGCGTTTTGGTGTGAATGCTCAGTGGGATTCTTGTAGTCGACCTGGAACACATCTTTGTTTATATTGGACAAATGATAAAACACAAATGAAGAGGCAATTTATAAAAGGAAAAAAGAAAGAATACAATGACGTAAGGAAGAGGAAAAATTGTCAGTTTCTACCGCAAACAGAGGAGGTGTCATCACGTTTTTCCAACCGTCTTTCTGGTTTGTGACGTGAATAAAGTTTGTTGTTGCTTCTTAGTTTGAATTTATTATCACCGTTTATTTGTTTTGTCTTTGTTTTTGTGATGTGTGAGCTGCTGCGTCCACGTCTTTTCCCTGAGGATCGGTGAAACTCTGAGACAAAAGCACAAACACAATGCAAAGATATTTTTACTTTGATAAAATATTGAGTTCTGATTCCTCCCACAGAACGTCCGTCTCTGCGTCCGGCCCCAGACTCGTCCTTCACGTTGGTGGTCAGCGTGGATCAGGACGAGTGCGACGGTTACCCCACTCAAGACTCTTCAGAACGCTGTGAGGTTCAGATTTAATCGTTCACGAAACAGATCTTAAAGAAAATATTATTACACCGTCATCATGTTTCTTCATCGCACACAGAGCTGGAGTTGTGTTTTGTTTGTGTTTTGTTTTGTTTAACACACAAACCTGCACATTTAACACAAGTTCTTCTCTCAAACTGAAAACACTCTGTTCCACCTTGTGATGTCATCATGTGGCGATACAGTGAGAGCTCCACTCTGTTTTTAAACCCCACACACCTTCACTAGAATCATCTGGATCATTTCAGTCCTGGAGTCGCCGATCTCGACAGAACTAAAGGGAAAAGGAGCTGAGAACTTGCAAACTACCACTTCATGACATCACGAGGTGGAACAGAGCGTTTGGAGCTTTAGAGATGTAGACAGATGAATAATAAAGATTTACTCAAACATGTGAATGAAACAAACACAACTCCAGCTCTGTGTGTGACCAGGGAACAACATTAGAACATGGATTAAAGCTCACAAGAGTCAGTTTTGCCAAATATAATGCCTTTAAACAGATAAAGTGTCTTTAAACACACATATAATGCCTTTAAACATGGATATAATGCCTTTAAACATGATATAGTGCCTTTAAACACAGATATAGTGTCTTTAAACATGGATATAGTGCTTTAAACACAGATGTACTGTCTTTAAACACATATATCGTGCCTTTAAACAATGATCTAGTGCATTTAAACACAGATATAAACACAGATATAGTGTCTTTAAACACATATGTCGTGCCTTTAAACACAATTATAGTGCCTTTAAACACAGATCTATTGCCTTTAAACATGGATATAGTGTCTTTAAACATGGATATAGTGTCTTTAAACATGGATATAGTGTCTTTAAACACAGATCTAGTGCCTTTAAACATGGATATAGTGTCTTTAAACATGGATATAGTGTCTTTAAACACAGATCTAGTGCCTTTAAACATGGATATAGTGTCTTTAAACATGGATATAGTGTCTTTAAACACAGATCTAGTGCCTTTAAACATGGATATAGTGTCTTTAAACATGGATATAGTGTCTTTAAACACAGATCTATTGCCGTTAAACATGGATATAGTGCCTTTAAACACAGATCGAGTGTTTTAAACATGGATATTGTGCCTTTAAACACAGATATAAACACAGATAGAGTACCTTTAAACAGATCTAGTGCTTTTAAACAAGACCTAGTGCCTCTAACACAGATGTAACCAAACAGTTTTATATTTGGATGTTTCAGATAATCTGAGTGTGACGGTGGGAGGCGGAGCTCTGAATGCAGAGTCAGTGTGGGGAGCTTTAAGAGGTCTGGAATCCTTCAGTCAGCTCGTCTATCAGGATCACTCTGGCACCGTGAGGATCGATTCACTCGTTATTGTGTCACACGTCACACGTCACACGTCACACCACACAAACTCAGATCACACATGTACTGACAAAAACATGTGTATGTAAAAGTTTAGACTCTTTTCCTAAACTGTACTAACACACAAACACGAGCTCAGACCAGTTTGGAACGATAAAAGTCACTTCAGGACTAATATTTATTTATGTTTATTTGCTGCAGCTCAGGTCTTTTTAAGGATCCTGTATTTACAAATGTGTTTCCTGGGATTCTCCTGCTGTGTGTCAGTGGTGATAAAAAATAAGACTGAAACTCTTTTATGCCACTAAGGATGTAACAATTACTGAAATAATAAATATTTCAGTTATCCATTTATATTTACGATATAAATGGTGATATCGTATCGTCAAAGTTCTCACAATAATATCTTGGACCATCACAATAAATCGAATCACAAGTCTCTTTGTTTAAATGAAGAGTTATGACGCAGAACTACATAGACCATGATCCTTTGCTCCATTTCAGTGCAGACGACAAGAAGAAATAACATTTCTAACACTTTAAAGTCTTAGTTCTTTGGATTAAGTCTTGTCAAGAGGAAAAATCACAATAAATATCGTTACCATGAGATGTATATTGTGAAAATACCATAAGAGATTTGGATATTGTTACATCCCTAATCATGAGCCGTATCGTGAACTTTCCCACAATATCGCAATAAATATCGTCCCGTGAAGTTCAGACCGTGACGATATCGTATCGTGAGACTTGAATATCGTTACACCTATAATCGCTGCATATCTCTGTAGTGCAGACGTCTCCGACCTGCAGCTCGCCAAAAGATTTCTCAATTACCGTATTTCCCACACTATAAGGCTCTGGATTATAAGACGCTCTGTCACTGAATGGTCTATTTTCAAACTTTTTTCACAAATAAACCACACCGGACTATAACGCGCATTAAACGAAACACAACAGTTCGATAAGTCAGTCAAACTTTATTTAACACGTTCACAATAACTCTCAACTTTGTTCAATTGTAACATGTAAAAAAAAAAAAATCTGTCTGAGATGCTAAATTGTTAGAATATTCACAATAACTCATAATTGTTCAGTTATAACTAAAAATAACACATTACACTCACTTTTTCAGTTTATTCCTCGTCCACAAATCCCTGAAATTCTTCATCTTCAGTGTCCGAGTCAAACAGTTGGTTGATTCTGTCGTCCACACGTCCACTTTTCTCTGGTGATGATCCGAGTCAGTGTGGTTACTGTTCCCTGGAGTTCAGTTCAGTGATGATTCTGGTCTTGGTGAAAGCTCGGACCACAGTTGATACTGATCCTTAGCCCGGGCGTCCACGATCCGTCGGCAGATCGTGGCGTATGTCGCTCTCGGCGCTGTCTCTCTGTCTCGGTGAATGTGTGTTGTTCTTCTCTCATCCACTGCTCCCACGCAGCTAAACGCACTTTCACTTTACAACAGTCTTGAGTTTAAAGTGGGCGTTGTGAGCGAGTCTCTTGACAGGTGCATTTTGATATTAAAATGAATCACAGTCTGTTTTACTCCTGATGCTCCTGACGACGGGAGCCAGAACGCTGCAAGTGGAGCGGCTTTGTACTTTACTAAAGTCGTACTAAGACACCCCAAGAAATTCATATATAAGACGCTCTGGATTATAAGGCGCACACTCGTTTTTGGATAAAATTAAAAGCTTTTAAGTGAGCCCTATAGTGTAGAAAATACAGTATACGTCTTCAGCTGAATAAGAACAATGTGACTGATTAAATACCTATTACTATTGTACATGTATCATTTTGATGCTTAACTTTGTGCACTAATAAATCAATTATGGTTCATGTTTTATAGACTTTGAACTGTACCTCATCTAAAGCTCGTTGTGGCTCTTATATTTACTCAGTTTCTCGTCACCGCTAAAACTAGAAGCTCTGTGGCATTTTTGTTTTGTAAAAGTAGCTCACTGGATTAAAAAGGTTGGAGACTTGTGCTGTAGTGAGTATGATGCTTTAACAGACGCTCTCTCCTTTCGTCGACAGTATTACATCAACAAAACGGTCATTGAGGACTTCCCTCGATTTCCATTCCGTGGGATTTTGTTGGACACCTCACGTCACTATTTGCCTTTACATGCCATATTACAAACTCTGGTACGCTCCGTTTATTCTTTGCATTATTTTCTTCTTTGAGGTTTTCGTGTTACTAAAGTCTGGCTCTTCTCTGTCAGGATGGAATGGCCTACAGTAAGTTCAACGTGTTTCACTGGCACATCGTGGACGATCCGTCTTTTCCGTACCAAAGTAGAACGTTTCCGGACCTGTCCAGTAAGGTACTGACCCGTGCTGCGTGTTCATGATGCTCTGAGCGTGTGCTGCAGTGTGGTGTTTGTCCTGCAGGGGGCGTACCATCCCTTCACCCACATCTACACGCAGACAGATGTGAGGAAGGTCATCGCTCATGCCCGTCTGCGTGGCATCAGAGTTCTGCCGGAGTTTGATTCTCCTGGGCACACCAGCTCCTGGGGCAAAGGTGAGTCCAGGTGAACACAGCTCTGCAGAAGCTCCAATCTTTACTTAACATTCACTTTATGTTTACTTCATGTTCACTTAATGTTTTGTTTATTTTATTTTATTTTTTATTAAGGACAACAGAATATAACATTTAGAAAATAAAACAACAATCAACATTTAACAATTACAATATTCAGCATAAAACAAAGACAACACCACAAAAAACAAAAAAAAAGCCCCCCCATTTACTTCATGTTTACTTCATGTTCACACTTCATGTTCACTGTTTTTCATGTTCACTTCATGTTTACTTCATGTTTTTCATGTTCTTCATGTTTACTTCATGTTCACTTCATGTTCTTCATGTTCACTTTCACTGTTCACTTGTTCTTCATGTTTACTTCATGTTTACTTCATGTTCACTTCATGTTCACTTCATGTTCACTTCATGTTCACTTCATGTTTACTTCATGTTTACTTCATGTTCATGTTTACTTCATGTTTACTTCATGTTCATTCATTCATGTTTACTTCATGTTTACTTCATGTTCACTTCATGTTCACTTCATGTTTACTTCATGTTCACTTCATGTTCACTTCATGTTTCACTTCATGTTTACTTCATGTTTACTTCATGTTTACTTCATGTTTACTTCATGTTCACTTCATGTTCACTTCATGTTCACTTCATGTTTACTTCATGTTCACTTCATGTTCACTTCATGTTCACTTCATGTTTACTTCATGTTTACTTCATGTTTACTTCATGTTCTTCATGTTTTCATGTTTACTTCATGTTCACTTCATGTTTACTTCATGTTTACTTCATGTTTACTTCATGTTTACTTCATGTTTACTTCATGTTCACTGTATGTTCATGTATCCGCTTTCCTTTGGCCGTGTAAATCTCCAGTCTGGCTGCAGGAGTGACCCGTCTGTGTTCGTGTTTCATTCGTCGTATAGTTTATCTGCGTTGTGTTGTGAACAAATGGCCAGGACACGATTCTGTCTTTTGTGGTTTTAATCCGCATCAAACAAAATCTGTACTGGTCTGGAAACGTCGGCTCAACCCGGCGAGCAGCTCGACAAGGAGAACAAGTCACATGAGCATCTAAAAGTTCTCTACTGTCACGACATGTGCAACAGTCAATTACTGTAAGAACTCAAACACTGTACAAAATATGAGCTCATAAATGTTTCATAAATAAGACGTACCGTATTTTCCGCACTATACGTCGCTCTGGATTATAAGTCGCACTGTCATTAAATGGTCTATTTTCAAACTTTTTTCACAAATAAACCGTGTGGGACTTTAAATGAAACCCAACAGTGTGATGTGTGAGTGGTTTTGTTTGTTTGTTCGTTCACGGTGACTCTGGGCTTTGTTCAGTTGTGGCGTGTAGGGAGGGTGTGTCTGGGACCAACGGATTGTCGGTGTGTTCACAGTGACTCAGTTGTTCAGTCGTGTCTAGAAGCGGCTCGTCGCACTCGTCGCTTTTTCGGTTCGTTCCTCGGTTTCGTTCCTCGTCGGCGTGGAGTGCTGAGTGTGTCTGTGGGTGTGTTTCGCTGTGCGGTCACTGTCTGCTCCATGTGTGTGTGTGTTCTGTGGGTGGTGTGTGTTTGTAGTTTACTGAAGTCGTGCTGGGACACCCGAGTGGATTTGTGTATGGGGCGTCTGGATTGTGGGGCGCGGTCGTTTTTTGATGGGGTTGGAGGCTTAAGAGCGCGCCCTATCGCCCAGAAAATACGGTACAACTCGGTTCTGATCATATAATAATCAATAATTAAACAGAAATACACAATTTATACCAACAGAGCTAAAATCAGTAACCCACCTCGTGTCCATCTCTCGTAAACTGGCACCAGGCTCTCGGCGTCAGGGGAATTTATCACTACCGGTCATCACAAGAGGGCGCTACTCAACCAAAATGCATTAGTCCAATAAAAGTAATGACAAGTGGAATCAAATACCATGAAACCACTGTTACACTCACCTAATGTTCACTTTAATGTTCACTTCATGTTCACTTCATGTTCACTTTAATGTTGACTTTAATGTTCACTTCATGTTCACTTTAAAGTTCACTTCATGTTCACTTTAATGTTCACTTCATGTTGACTTTAATGTTCACTTTAAAGTTCACTTTAAAGTTCACTTCATGTTCACTTCATGTTCACTTTAATGTTCACTTCATGTTCACTTTAATGTTCACTTCATGTTCACTTCATGTTCACTTCATGTTCACTTTAATGTTCACTTCATGTTCACTTTGTTCACTTTACACTTTAATGTTCACTTCATGTTCACTTCATGTTCACTTTCAATGTTCACTTTAATGTTCACTTCATGTTCACTTCAATGTTCACTTTATGTTCACTTCAATGTTCACTTCATGTTCACTTTAAAGTTCACTTCATGTTCACTTTAATGTTCACTTCATGTTGACTTTAATGTTCACTTTAAAGTTCACTTCATGTTCACTTCATGTTCACTTCATGTTCACTTCATGTTCACTTTAATGTTCACTTCATGTTCACTTTAATGTTCACTTCATGTTCACTTCATGTTCACTGTTCACTTCATGTTCACTTCATGTTCACTTTAAAGTTCACTTCATGTTCACTTTAAAGTTCACTTCATGTTCACTTTAATGTTCACTTCATGTTCACTTTAATGTTCACTTCATGTTCACTTTAAAGTTCACTTCATGTTAACTTCACTTCATGTTCACTTCATGTTCACTTTAATGTTCACTTCATGTTCACTTTATGTTCACTTCATGTTCACTTCATGTTCACTTTAATGTTGACTTTAATGTTCACGTCTGTTCTCTGTGTCCATGTTCAGGGCAGCCGGATCTGCTGACTCCGTGCTACAGCGGATCTTCTCCTAACGGGAGGTTTGGTCCAGTCAATCCGTCCTTGTCCTCCACCTTCCAGTTCATGTCCACTTTATTTAAGGAAGTGTCTCTGGTGTTTCCAGACTCCTTCATCCACCTGGGAGGAGACGAGGTGGACTTCACCTGCTGGTGGGTCAAACTAAAACCAAACTATAAACCTCTGCAAACGCATCATTTTGAACAAGTTTTATGGAACTAAATAACAGCAGCGCAATCCAAAACACAGTATAAAAGTATAAAGGTATAAAAGTAGAATCATCATCATCTTTATTCTGGACTTATGATCCATTTAAAAAACAGACAAGGACAGTGACAAAACAAAACAATAAACATTTATGTTTTTAAAAGGCACCAGAGTCTCCTCATGTTGGACTTTGATCTTATTGCACTGAATCTCAAATATGTGAGTGACATTATTATTTCATTGTCTGATTTGTTCAGTCTGCAGATAAAACTCTTCATTAAAATTCTTAGTGCAGCTTGCAGAGTTTTCACTCGAGCAGTAACAAACATTTCCGTCGCACTCGTCAGTCATGGCCTCCTCAAAAGCTCCGTAAAGCGTCACCGTAAACACCTGCAGACTTTACAAACTGGATTTTTATATTTAGTCCAGAGGTGAACTGTACAACGGTGAACAATAAGATTTAAACAATAACAACTTTACATCATTTGTACAAGAACCAAACTTACACATAAGAGGATTTGCCTGAGCACAGAGCGTCCGACACCATCTGTACATAACATCATCATCAACATCATCATCATCATCATCATCGTCATCTGTCATGTCCGCGGTGATGATCTGCCCCAGATATTTAATTTTAGTAGTAACAGACAACACGATATTTGACAGGCAAAAGTCAGGAAATCTCATGTGCTGATCTTCTCTACAGATCCTGACCAGACTCTTGGTTGTTTTATACTTTAGATCATGTTCCACACCGTGAGCTGAACACATGTTGCGTAGCTGCTGGAGACCAGAGGTGCTCGGACTGAAAATAACCAAATCATCTGCAAACATTAAATGATTCACAACAAGATTTCCAGCCACTCAACCTGTTTTAGCTGTTCTAAGCTTTGTTGACAATTCATCTATAAAAGCATAAAAGCATAAAAGTATAAAAGTGTGTTGCATTAGTGTTTCAGAGTCAAGGGGACATTTTTATTCTTCATTGTCCCAACTAAACCTGGGAAACTGGTTTATAAAACTTAGATCAAACTGTTTATTGATTTGTTAAAAATAATTCTATTTTCTCAGGAAGTCAAACCCTGATGTTGTGGCGTTTATGAAGAAAATGGGATTTGGGACGGACTTCACTAAACTGGAGGCGTTTTACATGGAGAGGTAATAAAGAGAGAGAACGGAAACGTGAAGCTTTAGACCAAACTCATGACCGTCCTCTGCTCTGTCCTGTTCTCCTGTTCCAGTATCGTGAACATCACCACGGCCCTCAACAGAACCGCCATCGTGTGGCAAGACGTGTTCGACTACCATGAAAAAGTAAGAAAAAGTCTTTTTACCGACCTGTGACTGAAATGGTTTCTTTAGGGCTCCTCATGTTACACTCAGTGCCAAACAGAGCAGGTGTACGAGAGCAGGAGCACGTGTAAGTGTAGGAGGTGCAGATGCAGCAGATGTAGGTGTAGGAGCAGTGTAGGAGCAGGAGCAGGTGTAGGAGCAGGAGCAGGTGTAGGGGCAGGTGCAGGCAGGTGCAGGCAGGTGAATGCAGTGAGGTCCTGCAGACTTGTTTCGAGCGCTGAAGAGCTGCTGTGTTCCAGCGCGGGCTCCTGTCGGTGGTGGAGGTCTGGAGATCGTCCTGTTATTTGTGTAAAATGCGTCGAGCCACGAGAGCCGGACTCAGGGTGATTCTGGCCGCTCCCTGGTACCTGGACCTGCCGGGGCCCACGCACCACTGGACCCCCTTCTACAACGTCCGGCCCCTCAACTTCAAGGGTCAGAGCGAGTGGCGTGCAGTGTCTAACACGTGTTTGATTACTCATATTATTACATAATAATAATAATAATAATAATGTAGTTTGTACTTGTGCCTCTTGAACCTGTTCATCGTGTGAACCAGAATCACCACTGGGCAAGATGTTCCCAGAGGAATCTCACAGGTAAAAAGAACCTAGGTGACAGGTGACAGGCGACAGGCGACAGGCGACAGGCGACAGGCGACAGGCGACAGAGAGCAGTTTACTCTGGAGGGTCTTCTGGATGATCTAAACACGTTCTGTCTGGTTCAGCATTAAGAGAACAGAGCAGCACTGCACACAGGAAAGAGAAAAAAATAAAATAAAAAATAATAATAGAATAAAAAATCTAAAAAAGAACCTCTTGATGCACCACACTCGTTTCACCAGTAGATGGCGCTGCAGGCTCATGGCTCGTCTTCTCGTCTTCCACATGAAACCGTCCTGTGGAGTAAAAGAGCCTGTCAATCAAACACATCCCTTTGAATTTCTTTAAATGTTCAGAAACTTTCTGGAGGTTTCCAGCCTGTTACCATGGAAACGGAAAGTTAAATACTACAGAACATTCTCCACAGAGATAAACACATTTCATGTCATTTAATATTTCCATGGAAACAAGCAGGAGGCGTACGAGTCAGGTGTGTGGAGATGCGAGCGCTCACAGTTTTGAGTTTTGCTCAGATCCCAAAGGACACTGTGCTTCACATCTGGAAGGGCGTCCCCGCTGCGTACCAGGCCGAGCTGGAGCGCATCACCAAAGCGGGCATGAGGGTGATCCTGGCCGCGCCCTGGTACATCAACCACATCAGCTACGGGCAGGACTGGCGCACGTACTACGGCGTCCGGCCTCTCAACTTCACCGGTGTGTCCAAACATCTACAGCTCTAAAAGCTCCTCAAGATGCTCCTCTAGAAGCTCCTCTAAAAGCTCCTCTAAAAATCTCCTCTAAAAGCTCCTATTAGAAGCTCCTCTAAATGCTCCTCTAAAATCTCCTCTAAAAGCTCCTCTAGAAGCTTCTCTAAACACTCCTCTAGATGCTCCTCTAGAATCACCTCTAGAAGCTCCTCTGAAAGCTCCTTTAAACGCTCCTCTGAAAGCTCCTCTAGAAGCTCCTCAAGAAGCTTCTCTAAACACTCCTCTAAAATCTTCTCTAGAAGCTCCTCTGGAAGCTCCTCTGCTCTGCTGCTGCTTTTATTCCACACTTTGTTCTTGCATGAGAGGGTCAGTCCAGATTCTTCAGTGACTGAATTCTCATATTTTTATTTCATATTTTTTATCGACTGTTTGATTATTGTGAGAATGATTCATAATTAAAGTAAAAATGATGGGTTTTTTTGGTTCCCTAATCCTCCGTTTGTCTTGAAGGTTGTATAGAGGATTTTCCAAGGAAGGAGAAATCCCAGCGACTGTTTGTCCTTTTTCAAATGTTGCGCATGTGTGAAACCACCCCCCTCCCCTACAGCTCCTACGTAGAAACACCTCCTCCCTCCTCCTCTTTACGCCAGAAACAGGTTTGTTTACAGCCGGTGAACTGCACATGACTTGTAAACAACTAACTACAGTGTTGATTAGGCAAGAGGGGGAAGAGCGGATCGGGCAGCGGGGAGAGGAGCAGGAAAGGGGTGTAGAGAAGGTTGCGCGGAGATTCAGTGTGAATGAATTAACTACAACACGCAGCAGCAGGTGGACTCTTTCTTTGCCTTGAAAATTATGTTTTCAGACATAGGATATCGCTTTCGTGTCCTGAAAAACGTTTGTCTAACTCTTGGAAATAAAGTAGGTTTTCATAATAAGCAGAAGTTTCCTGTCCAGGAGTAATTTGTGGACCAGTGGTTCAGTCTTTAGACCCTTCGTCTGCTTCAGTCGCGCCATCGCTGGAATGAATCTCCAAGAATCACCTTAGTTTGGCTTCGCTGCTTTTCCCCTTGTCTTCTTCTTTCAACGACCTCAAAAACTGACTTTCTTTTGCGGTGAACTGCTCCTGGATTCTTGTCGCCATCACAACAAACTTTGTGTGAACTGCGAGGAAGATATAGGTCAAAAAAAGCCGCTAAGAACTGTTGTGTTGGTGGAGTAAACAGCGTCTGTGTCGTACGTAAACCACGTACCGGCGGCGCAGACAAGTCAGTTACACTAGAAACGTAGGGAGTTTGATTGACAGCCTGTCAGCTCACAGATAACGAGGCAGTGTCGTTATCTATTGGCAAATGTTTAGCCCCACCACGTCCAGAGTTGATGAATTTTATTCTCTTTTTTTTGGTCATCATAATTACAAGGCGACTGCATCTATAATCTATCACTGACAATTTGAAACCAAAAAAAATCCTCCATACAACCTTTAATTATGTTTTTCTTCCACTAATATTTTCTTTGTTTCTTCTGACTTGTCTAAACCTGGAAGTGAAAGTGTTTGAAGGTGTTTGTCTTTGACCTCGGGCAGGTTCAGAGGAGCAGAAGAAGCTGGTGATCGGTGGAGAAGTGTGTATGTGGGGAGAGTATGTGGACGCCACCAACCTGTGTCCTCGAATGTGGTGAGAACGAAACAAACACAAACCTCCTCAAACCTCAAACCCAGAACCACAGATGTTCCTCACACACACACACACACACACACACACACACACACACACACACACACACACACACACACACACACACACACACACACACACACAGACACACACACACACACACACAGACACACACACACAGACACACACACACACACACAGACACACACACACACACACACACAGACACACACACACACACAGACACACACACACACACACAGACACACACACACACACACACACACAGACACACACACACACACACACAGACACACACACACACACACAGACAGACACACACACACACACACAGACACAGACACACACACACACACAGACACACACACACACACAGACACACACACACACACAGACAGACACACACACACACACACACACACACACACACACAGACACACACACACACAGACACACACACACACACACACACAGACACACACACACACACAGACACACACACACACAGACACACACACACAGACACACACAGACACACACACACACACACACACACACACACACACACACACACACACAGACACACACACACACAGACACACACACACACACACACACACACACACACAGACACACACACACACACACAGACACACACACACAGACACACACACACACACACACACACAGACACACACACACACACACACACACAGACACACACACACAGACACACACACACACACACACACACACACACACAGACACACACACACACACACAGACACACACACACACACACACACACACACACACACAGACACACACACACACACACACAGACACACACACACACACACACACACACACAGACACACACACACAGACACACACACACACAGACACACACACACACACACACACACACACAGACACACACACACACACACACACACACACACACACACACACACAGACACACACACACACACACACAGACACACACACACACACACACACACAGACACACACACACACACACACACACACACAGACACACACACACACACACACACACACACACACACACACACACACACACACACACAGACACACACACACACACACACAGACACACACACACACACACACACACACAGACACACACACACACACACACAGACACACACACACACACACACAGACACACACACACAGACACACACACACACACAGACACACACACAGATGTTCCTCACACACACACAGATGTTCCTCACACACAGATGTTCCTCACACACACACACACACACACACACACACACACACACACACACAGATGTTTCCTCACACACACAGATGTTCCTCACACACACACACACACACAGATGTTCCTCACACACAGATGTTCCTCACACACACACACACACACACACACACACACACACACACACACACACACACACACAAGATGTTCCTCACACACACAGATGTTCCTCACACACACACAGATGTTCCTCCCACACACACACACACACACACACAGATGTTCCTCACACACAGATGTTCCTCCCACACACACACACACACACAGATGTTCCTCACACACACAGATGTTCCTCACACACACACAGATGTTCCTCAGACCTCTGTAGTCCGCTAACAGATGATGTTCTTCAGGCCCAGGGCCAGTGCTGCTGCAGAGAGGCTGTGGAGCGATGAGAAGCAGACGTCCAGTGTGAAGGAGGCCTTCCCTCGGCTCCAGGAGTTCCGCTGCAGGTTGCTCAGGTCAGTGTCTCACATCTAGAGCTTAAAAGGTCCAGACTTTGTTCTGATCTCCACTGTTTGTGCTGCAGGCGCGGCATCCGGGCAGAACCTCTGTCTGTGGGCCACTGCCAACACGAGTACCAGGGCATCTGACCTGAAGAGCATCTGACCTGAAGAGCATCTGACCTGAAGAGCATCTGACCTGAAGAGCATCTGACCTGAAGAGCATCTGACCTGAAGACCATCTGACCTGAAGAGCATCTGATCATCTGACCTGAAGAGCATCTGACCTGAAGACTCTGACCTGAAGACCATCTGACCTGAAGACCATCTGACCTGAAGACCATCTGACTTGAAGAGCATCTGACCATCTGACCATCTGATCATCTGACCTGAGGACCATCTGTGAATCATCACTTCGTTCAATCAGAATCTTTTCCATTTTCTACAGAATCTTTTTTGCACCAAGAACTTCAATGTGACTGACTCTAAACTAAAGATGTGATCCTGGATTTTTAGGGTTAGGGTTCTTCAGACGTCTGTGGATCTCCTTTGGTCGTCTTCTTCAGACGTCTGTGGATCTCCTTTGGTCGTCTTCTTCAGACGTCTGTGGATCTCCTTTGGTCGTCTTCTTCAGACGTCTGTGGATCTCCTTTGGTCCTCTTCTTCAGACGTCTGTGGATCTCCTTTGGTCGTCTTCTTCAGACGTCTGTGGTTCTCCTTTGGTCGTCTTCTTCAGACGTCTGTGGTTCTCCTTTGGTCCTCTTCTTCAGACGTCTGTGGATCTCCTTTGGTCGTCTTCTTCAGACGTCTGTGGATCTCCTTTGGTCCTCTTCTTCAGACGTCTGTGGATCTCCTTTGGTCGTCTTCTTCAGACGTCTGTGGATCTCCTTTGGTCGTCTTCTTCAGACGTCTGTGGATCTCCTTTGGTCGTCTTCTTCAGACGTCTGTGGATCTCCTTTGGTCCTCTTCTTCAGACGTCTGTGGATCTCCTTTGGTCGTCTTCTTCAGACGTCTGTGGATCTCCTTTGGTCCTCTTCTTCAGACGTCTGTGGATCTCCTTTGGTCGTCTTCTTCAGACGTCTTGGTTCTCCTTTGGTCGTCTTCTTCAGACGTCTGTGTTCTCTTTGGTCCTCTCTTCAGACGTCTTGGTCTCTTTGGTCGTCTCTTCAGACGTCTGTGGTTCTCCTTTGGTCCTCTTCTTCAGACGTCTGTGGTTCTCCTTTGGTCGTCTTCTTCAGACGTCTGTGGATCTCCTTTGGTCGTCTTCTTCAGACGTCTGTGGATCTCCTTTGGTCGTCTTCTTCAGACGTCTGTGGATCTCCTTTGGTCGTCTTCTTCAGACGTCTGTGGTTCTCCTTTGGTCGTCTTCTTCAGACGTCTGTGGATCTCCTTTGGTCGTCTTCTTCAGACGTCTGTGGTTGATCTGTCATGACGTTTGTGGAGAAGCTCTGGATCTTCTGGACAGTTTTGGAGCCTTTGATTTCAGAGGAACGTCCCGTGTGACAAACGCTCCGTCTGAATGAAGCTCGATACTGGAATGTTCAGCTGTTGCCATGGAGACACCAGTGCAAGGTCCAAATATAGAAAAATGATCTGATGAAGGCTTTTTTGCTGAAACGTAACTGAAAAATACAAAACGCTTTTGGACACTGGTCGTCTGAGTTTGCTGTGCATTTTTTTAAAAACTTGCTGTTCATTTGCACTATTCTGTTCCATTTGAAATAAAAGTTTATAATTTTTAAATGAATTGTTTTATTTTAAATTAACAGACAGACAAAGGACGTTTTTCCAATATACAATATTTGGTAACACTTTATAATAACTACACCTTATTTAGCCTTAATAAAGCATGAACAAAGACTTAATTAATAATGATTCGCGCTTAGTAACTACTTAATTACTGCCTTAATTAGCACTTAACTTGCACTTAATTTGCCTGTGCTGTAAATAGTTACTCAATACTTCTTAATTACTCATTAACTAACCATTTGCATGTTTACAAATGTATATTTAAGTACAGATTTGAGCATTTATTAATGATTAATAAGCTATGAGAGAATGATTTACTAATAATGCAATGCAATGATCATTCAGGCAGCTGTTATCTGTTAGTTAAGTCTTTCTGAGAGCTTTTCTAAAGTGAAGACTAATTATGTTTATTAATTATTTGTTAAGGTTGGTCAAATTCCAGAGAAACAATAATGCATTATTAGTAAATCATTCTCTCATGGTTTACTAATCATTAATAAATGCTCAAATTTGTACTTAAATATACATTTACAAATGCACACACAAATGGTTAGTTCATGAGTAATTAAGTGAGAAATACTTATGAGTAACTATTTACAGCACAGATGAATTAAGTGCAAGTTAAGTGCTAATTCAGGCAGTAATTAAGTAGTTACTAAGCGTGAATCATTATTAATTAAGTCTTTGTTCATGCTTTATTAAGGCTAAATAGGGTGTAGTTTTTATAAAGTGTTACCCAATATGGTAAAAAAAAAAAACTTTTACTACAGTGATCATTTATTACAGTTGCTGAAATGTCCAGACCTGGAGTTGTTTTGTTTCAGTCACATGTTTAACACAAAAACCTGCACATTTAGACTCCACCTTGTGATGTCATCATGTGGCGATACAGGAAGTGCTCCACTGTGTTTTTAAACTCCACACACCTTCACTAGAATCATCTAGATCATTTCAGTCCTGGAGTCGCTGATCTCGACTGAACTAAAGGGGAAAAAAAGGAGCTGAGAACTTGAAAACTACCACTTCATGACATCACAAGCTGGAACAGAGCGTTTGGAGGTTTGGAGATGTAACAGACTCAGAATAAAGATTTACTCAAACAAACACAACTCCAGCTCTGAGTGATGAGGAACATTAGAACATTAGAACATTAGAACATATCTTAAAGGAGTCATCTTTTTGTATTTTTGGGGCTTTTCAAAGTTTAAACGTTGGCTCATTTTCCTTGAGGTGGTTTTATTTGTTTATTTGTGGTTCAGAGTTCTGTCCTGTCAGAGTTTGTCCTCCTTTGTCAGGGACAAACCTGCGCCGGCCGTGACCTCAGCTCCGAGTCTAATCTGAAGAGGAAATCAGAGCAACATAACGTCTCCTGTAAAAGTGTAACCGCTGCATCGTCACGGAACCACGGAGCTGTTAAAAGAACCGAAAACATGTTTGTCCTTTTCTGTTGGTCTGAAAACCTGCTGCATTTTTAACATTACACTGGATTCTTACGAGCTTCAAGCCATGTTCTAATGTTTTAACCTGACTTGTGAGGTTATAATTTCATTTTAATTTCATTCACTTTGTCCCCAAAACTCCAACCACTCTGTTTCACCTTATGATGTCATGAGGTGGTAGTTTCCAGGTGAACAGCTGTTTTTCACTTAAGTTCAGTAGAAATTGGCAACTCTAGGTCTGAAATGATCCAGATGATTCTAGTGAAGGTGTGTGGAGTTTAAAAACACAGTGGAGCACTTCCTGTATCACCACACGATGACATCACAAGGTGGAACAGAGCGTTTCCAAAGCACGACTCCAGGTCCAAAACAAAAAAGCAATTAAAAGTTACAATATCTATAAAAAAATATAGTATAGCTTTGTTTAATTTATGATATTCTGTTTTGTTTTGTTATTCTGTTGTTTAGTTTTGGTTTCATTCCTTCTGCTCCAATGTGTGTTCATTTGCAAACCACCCCCATGTTGCAGTATGTTTATGTGTGTTTATGTGTGTTTATGTGTGTTTATGTGAGTTTATGTGTGTTTATGTGTGTTTATGTGTGTTTATGTGAGTTTATGTGTGTTTATGTGTTTTATGTGTGTTTATGTGTGTTTATGTGTGTGTTTATGTGAGTTTATGTGTGTTTATGTGTGTTTATGTGTTTATGTGATGTTTATGTGTGTGTTTATGTGTGTTTATGTGTGTTTATGTGAGTTTATGTGTGTTTATGTGTGTTTATGTGAGTTTATGTGAGTTTATGTGTGTTTATGTGTGTTTATGTGAGTTTATGTGTGTTTATGTGTGTTTATGTGTGTTTATGTGTATGAATGTATATGTATGTTTTCCATATCTCACTCCTGCCATAACTGTGAACTGGACTTTGCATTGATGCAACAACAATCCAATCTGCACCTTATACTGTATATACATTGGTTGTTTTGTCTTGTCTAAAAAAATAACTATATAAATATGTCTAAAAATATAAAATAAATAAATAAATAAATAAATAAAAAACGACCCCAGGTGTTTGTGGGGGAAATATTACAGCCACCAGCAGAGGGGGTGATGAGCACGTCCCAGAGGAAGGTCCAGAAGAAGAAGAAGAAGAAGACGCGGAACCAAAACACGGAAGCGTCGGAAATGGTTCGGCTAAAGCTAAAGCTAAAGGATCTGTAATAAAGTTTCTCGTTCTGTTCTCGCTGCGTTTTATAGTTTGTACTTTATTTAACCGCATCATTTCGCAAAAATAAAGATGTTAAAATAAATGTGTGGAAGAGGAAACGGTCAAACTAAACAGTGAGCTGGGAAACTTTAGCTCCAGGCTAACAGGCTAATCACGGGGATGTTCCGGTCCGGAGGCTCCTGGGGGCCCGGGGGGTCCGGGGGGTCCTGGGGGTCCGGGGGTCCGGGGGTACCAGCCGCTGCAGCAGAGAGGGGCCCCGGGGCTGTTCGTGTCCGACCCGCACAGAGGACTGTCCACAGACCACGTCCCCAAAGTCTCTGAGGACGATTTCACCGGTAAATATTATTATTATTATTATTATTACGTGATGAACAGATTTATACAAAACCACTGATTTGTCCCAGTTTTATACAGGAATGTCCCAGTGTCTCTATTTTGGACCAATCTGATCCTGCAACAGTAAAGAGAAACATAAACTGACATTTGTCTGGTTAAAATACAGAAAATCTGATTAAAAACGACAAAACACAAAGAAAATGTGACTAAAGTGACTCACATTAGAGTCGAGTGCACAACAGTTTTTCTATTTTATTATCACCAACCTCCACAAACCAGGGACGCACCAGTGTTTTATTTTGAAAATCTGGTCACCCTGTGTGACGTGTTTTATTATTTATGTGTAGAGTTTTATTCTTATGTTTAGTTTGAAGTCAATGGTGGTTTTCTGGTTCTAGACCTGGGCCTTGTCCAGCTCCAGAGCCACATTCAGTCCTTTGCTTGTCTCTGATCGGCCCGTTTAAGCTCATTTGGAATTTCAAAATAAACATATTTTATAATTTTACCTCATACATGGACTCTATCTGCATTGCTTTTGTTTTAGACGTGTTTTTTAAATGACTTTTTTTGTTGGACAGACTCAATATTTCATTGTTTAATCAGTACATAAACTCTTCACTCTGAGCAGCTCGTCGCAACAATCAGATATTTTTAATAAAGTGTTTATAAAGAAATACAATTCATATTCTGCAGAATTGAGTTCAGTATTTTGGCCTCCACAATATTTTCTGTTTCTCATGTGGCCCCAGGGAAAAATTAATTCCCCCCCAGGTTCTAGACTGTGGTGATGTCAAACTCTCAGGTGGCACAGAGACACTTTTACTGATCACATTTTGTTCTTTACCATCAAATCTCCATTATGTAAATTCACATGTTGAACCTGATTATTTTTGTGAGTGACCAGAGCCAAGAACTCACAACTGAACAACAAACAGTTGATTTTAACAGTGTTAATTTTCCTCTGTCTGTGTTAAATGTGACGGAAGGGCATCTGATACAACACTGTACAGTCACAGCTACAGTTTTATTACAGTAGATTCAACATTTAAAGCTGCACTGTGAAACATTTGCAGTGAAGGTTCATGTGCTTTACCTGAAATGTTCCACTGTGGCATTAAACTTGCATCATTACGGGAGTTTGAATCACTAAAGAAAAACATTAAAAACATAAAAACGTGTTCATACAGTGAGCAGATCTGACCTTGTGTCACTTTCTTCTCTCTATGGAGATAAATCTGTTTAATGTCAAACTGTGGAACATTCCAGGTAAATCAGGAGCATCTCAATCCTTTACCAGAGAAGTTCCTTTAATGGTGTAATTTTCTTCTTCTTTTTGTGATGTCTTTTCCCCCGGGGCAGATGCGTCTCAGGGCTGCCTCTCGTGGCTCTGTCACCTCGTCGTCATATTCTTGGTTTACGTCGTCACCTTTATAACTTTTCCGATATCCGGGTGGTTTGTCCTGAAGGTAAAATCTGACACGTATCAGTTTGTTAAATGTGAATAAATGTGAAATAAAAAGTGTTTTTGTCCCAGACTGTGCCCAACTATGAAAAGATGGTGGTTTTTCGTCTGGGTCGTATTTGTCGTCCCAAAGGACCCGGCGTCATCCTCGTTCTTCCTCTGATCGACCAGTGGCAGCGAGTCGACCTCCGCACCAGAGCCTTCAACACCCCTCCCTGTCAGGTGCCACCTGCCTTCGCTCTGCCGCCAGTTTGAATCTGTTTGTGTTGGTTCCGTTTGTGTCGTTCTGAAATGCTCGGCTCTGCTGAATGTCCAGAAAGTTTCCATAAGATACACATCAGCGAACACAGCCGAGAAGCTTTTAAGACCATCTGAAAACTCAAAGAAAAATACAAAAGTGATTTAAAGAGCACGTTTTGATTTTCCTGTGGTCAGTGCGTTCATGGTCCCGTTTAGGAGTTTGGTTTTACATTAAAAGGTGAAAGTGACTCAAAGAAACTGAAAAACTGTTCACCTGTTTCAGTTCAGCTGAGTCAGTTTAATTAAAATAGAGTCAGAGTCAGAGATGAAATAGATAGTCAGTTAAAACAGATTCAGATTTAGCCTTAGACAAATTTTATTGATCCACAGGGAAATAATTTGGACACAGGAGTCACACATTACAATATAATATAATAATAAAGTGTAAAAAATGTAAATGGTAATAATACATTCTAAAAATAAGTAGCAAAAAAGAGCAAGAAACAGGAGTCAAAGAAAACATAATTATGTAAATGTAAATGTACAAGTCAAAATATTAATAGAAAAATAAGTAATAACATAAAATCTAAGCTTTATACAAGAGGTCGTAGGAAATAAAGCTCAGATTAAAGTGTAACGGAGCTTCAGACAGAGCAGTGCCTACAGTTAGCGTCGTGTTGAGGCTCAAAGTCCAATGTTGACGCTGGTGTGTGATTCCAGGTGAGGACACTGGACGGCGGCATGCTGCTGGTGGGAGCAGATATTCAGTTCCGGATCTGGAACCCGGTTCTGTCCGTGGTGTCGGTTCAGGATCTGAACGCGTCGACCCGGATGACGGCCCATAAAGCTCTGACCCACAGTCTGTCCAAGAAAACGCTCCGAGAAATCCAGAGTGAACGGCTCAAGCTCGGGGAGTATCTGGGGGTGAGCGCAAAGAGTCTGTGTGTGTGTGTGTGTGTGTGTGTGTGTGTCCACCTTCAATGGGCCAGATTACACTATTACACTATCATTACACTATTACATTATTATTACACTATCACATTATTATTACACTATTACACTATCATTACACTATTACACTATGTACTACTACTACTGTACTACTACTATACTACTACTGCTACTACTGCTACTACTACTACTACTACTTCTACTGTTGTACTACTGCTACTACTACTGTACTCCTACTATTACTACTACTAGCTACTACTGCTACTGTACTACTACTACTACTACATTATTACACTATTACACTATTATTACACTATTACACCAGGGGCATATTACACTTTTATTACACTATTACACATTTGTACCTTATTACACTATGAGTATATTACACTACACACTATTACACTATTACACACTTTTACACTATTACACACTTTTACACTATTACACTAGAACCATAATTACACAATTTCACTATACATTATTACACTATTACTTGATACATTAGAACCATATAAGATTATTTCACTGGGGTCATATTACACTATTACACTATTACACTATTACACTATTACACGATACACACTGCATTATTGTTTCTTCAGAATCTCATGTGGAGTTGTGTTTTGTTTCATTCACATGTTTAACACACAAACCTGCACATTTAACACGAGTTCTTCTCTCAAACTGAAAACACTCTGTTCCACCTTGTGATGTCATCATGTGGTGATACAGGAAGTGCTCCACTATGTTTTTAAACTCCACACACCTTCACTAGAATCACCTGGATCATTTCAGTTCTAGAGTTGCTGATCTCGACTGAACTGAAGGGAAAAGGAGCCGAGAACTTGGAAACTACCACTTCATGACATCACAAGGTGGAGCAGAGTGTTTGGAGGTTTGGAGATGAAACAGACTCAGAATGCAGAGTTACACAAACATGTGAATGAAACAAACACGACTCCAGCTCTGTTTTTGACGAGGAACATGAGAACATGAGAACATTAGAACATCAGAACATGTGTTGAAGCTCACAGGGTTCTATAATCGGGCTTTTAAATTAAACTCGTTCTTTTAACCGTGTTCAGATGGACATTAACGAGATGACGAGGCCGTGGGGGCTGGAGGTGGACCGGGTGGAGCTGGTGATCGGTTCTCCGGTCCAGTCTTCAGACGAGGCTCCGCAGGGGCCCCTCGTCGTCCCTCCGTCCGTCCCCGGAATGGAAGGTCTCCCCGTCCCCATCCAGCAGCTGGCCATGCACTTTTTCAGTCAGAGTGTTTCTCAGCCAAAAACACGTACGAACACGTTCACGATCACATTCACGTTCATGTCTTTATGAAGACGAGCTCCTGTGTGAGTTAAACCCGGGTCTTTGTTTTTCAGAGGACTCTGTGGCAGTGACAGTGCCTGATGAGTTGACCCCTGACCTCTCCGGTCCCCGTGTGGACGAGCTGCTCAGTGCCGTCCGGCTGCTGCTCTCGGAGAACCTGGTGAACCGGGTTCAGGCGTGTTTCCAGTTTTACATCAGCTCCTCAGACCAGCGTCAGAACTGTTACTATGTGGATTTAAGACAAGGTCAGATCTGTGCCTCAGTGTTTTGCATTAGATAAAAGCATTTGTCACTGTGGAGTTGTGTTTGTGTTCCAGGCTGCGGCACTGTGGGCGCAGGGTCGTGTCCAGACCCTGACGTCACTCTGAGCCTCACCGAGTCTGACCTTCTCTCTCTGTTTGAAGGATCTCTCCGTCCGTACGCCGCCTACAGCAGCGGCAGACTACAGATACAGGGAGACCTCAGAACTGCCATGAAATTAGAGGAAGTCATTCAGCTGCTTAGGAAATAATTCATATAATAATGTATTTATTCTGTTTTTGATTTGTGAATGTGTGATTTTTATTAAAGACTTGTAATGTGATTTTGCAGATTATGTTTTGAAAAGACTGAATATTTATTTATATGTCAATAAATCTTTATGTAGCACTTATACGATGCCACAGGAGGAGGTACAGTAATAGTAGTAATGGTAACTGGCTAGATCAGAAGATTGGGTTCGGCTCGGAGGGAAGTGAGGTGTTTAATAAGACACGTACACAAGGTTGTAGTGCTTATCTGTGATATTATTATTTACAGTGTATAACAGACAATATATACAATATTTACAGGAGTGCACAGTTATGTGATTCAGTTCAGAGGCTATGGAGAGTTCAATGAGTTATAGTCCATAGTCCGATTGATAATAAGCAGCAGCAAAATGTTATGTATTCCACACGGAGATCATGTGAAAGGAAAAAAATAGTTCCGGAGATGGTTATGGTGAATGGGTGATTTCCAGCAAAGTTTATGAGGAGCCCAATGCCCACAGCAGGGGGCAGTGGGTGTGTGAGTGTGTGTGGGTTGAGCGGCTGCTACGCCTCCTACCGCACAGGCAGATGCTTGCACTTAGTTTGATTCGGGCTCTAGGCCTTAGCTCGCCATCCAGTGTCTGAAAATCCAATTGCGGAGAGTTCCGTTCTGGAGAGTTCTGTTCAGTTTTCAGAGAGTTCAGTTTCAGAGAGTTCAGGTTCGGAACCTGGCCTGTGTAAAACAGGACCAGCAGTGAGTAATACAATTTTTTTTAGTACAACTAAGACACTAAATCATTTTTCAACATTATAACAATTTGTCATGATAAATCTGAATAAGTATTCCATCCATGTACATGTATCAGTATAAATCAATATCTAGAGGACTCCATTGTAAAATATTTCCCATTAATAATAAGTAATATGTCACTTTAAATTATTTAAATTAATAATTTAACAGGGTCATATATCAATCATTATTTGTTGTCAATATCAGTACCGTCAGTCAATAAATTTCATTGAAAAGTAGTCATATAAATGGATGCGAACAAGTGAGACTAGCGCCGGCTCCAGCTCAGGTCCGTACTGAATCAGAGCGCTAGCATTAGCATTAGCTTAGCATTAGCTCCGCACGGCAACAAACAACGCAACTCACCAGTTCCACTTAGTTTACGCTCAAACGATCACGACAGCACTTCGTCGAGAAGGTAAGAGGCATCTGGGGAAGTTGATGGCATATAAGTTACTTTAATATACTTTGAGCGAAACAGTGAGTTTTTAAAAGCAATAATCTCCTACCTGCAGCCGCTCAGTCACACCCGGGACCGACACAACACACGAATGAATGGTGTTTCTCGGACTGGTAAACCAAAAGCAAGGTCAACAGGGAGACGTGGACAGCGGCCGAATAAAAGTTCATATGGTGTGAACCCTGTGACCTCGTTCTTGGTGCAGTTGTATGCATGGACCAAGGGCTTGACATGTTGTCGCCACTCCGACTTCTGCTTCATTTCCAGAGTCCCAAGCATAACTGAGCAAGGTCTCAACTGGATTTCCCCGTGGATGATAGGGAGTAGTTCTGCTCTTCCTGATGCCAGTGACCTCGCACAGCTCTTTAATTAGCTTTGACTCAAAATCTGGGCCTTGGTCTGAGTGAATGCGCTCTGGAATTCCGTAGTGCACCATGAAGTCGTTCCAGAGGCATTTAGCTACCGTTTGGGCCTTCTGGTTGGCGGTGGGAATGGCAACTGCAAATTTTGTGAAGTGATCTGTGAGAACTAAAATGTCTTTGGTGTTTCTATTGTCTGGTTCGAGTGTTAGAAAGTCCATGCATATGAGCTCTAGCGGGTGACTGGTTCTGATGTTTACTAGTGGAGCGGCCTTCTCCACTTGTGTCTTGCGCCTCACACATCTGTCACAAGTTTTGATAGTCTGCTCCACATCTGCTGCCATTTTGGGCCAAAAGAAGCGTTGGCGGACCAGATCAAGCGTCCTTTCAATGCCCATGTGCCCCATGTCGTGGTGCAGGCTCTTTAATACAGTGGGACGCAGGTCTGGCGGCAGGACCAGCTGCAGAACAAGCTTGTCCTCCTCCTGTCTCCTTCGGTAAAGGATTCCATCCTCCAGCTCCAGCTTATCCCATTGTCGTAGCAGCAGGGGAAGTTCTGGCAATTCATCTCGGGCTGTGGAAGGAACCTTCTCACCGGTCTCAATTTGGTGGATGACCTCACGGATGGCCGGGTCGGCTCTCTGATATTCCTTGAGATCAGTGTGAGACAGAGATGGAATAACTGGCAGGCCGTGGAACTCTTCTTTAGTGAAAGTGTCTGGAATGGTATTGACAGTAGCAGACAAAGACTCGATCAGGGTCACAGTAGCCTGACTAGGATCAGCTTGGAGTGTTCTCACTAGACAGCTCTGGCAGATAGCGTCCACAATTTCCGGCGAGATCTCCTCTACCTCTCTCGATTCACACAACGGCTGGGTCAGGCGATGCACAAGGTCCCACTCCTCGCAGGAGTGGTCATCAGAAGAATCTACTTGAGAGCGTCTTGACAGAGCATCGGCGTCTTGATTTTCTTTCCCAGCCCGGTATTGCAGTTTGAATGAGTATGTAGAGAGTGCTGCCAACCAGCGATGACTTGTGGCGTCCAGTTTTGCTGAGGTGAGTACATAGGTGAGAGGGTTATTGTCAGTGATGACTGTGAAAGTGGATCCATACAGGTAGTCATGGAATTTTTCGACAACGCTCCACTTCAGGGCTAAAAACTCAAGTTTATGAGCCGGGTACCTAGTCTCACTCAGCGACAAGCCTCGACTGGCATAGGCGATGACACGCAGCTTGCCCTCTTGTTCCTGGTATAGGACGGCGCCCAATCCGGTGGTGCTTGCATCGGTGTGCAGAATATATGGGAGTTTTGGGTCAGCAAAACCAAGAACAGGGGCGGATGTCAGTTTTGAAATTATGGATTCAAATGCGGTCTGCTGCTGACTGGTCCATTTTTCTCCAAAGGACTGTTTGGGGTCCAAATACTTCCCTCCAGGGTTCTTCACCTTGGTGGAGCAGCGAACGGGTGCGTACCCACGGGTCAGCTCATTCAATGGTTTGACAATTGTGGCATAGTTCTTAATAAACCTCCTGTAGTATCTGGCGAAACCGAGAAAAGATCGCAACTCCTTCAAGTTGCGGGGGACTGGCCAGGATTTGAGAGCTTCTGTCTTTTCTGGGTCGGTGGCAACTCCTTCTTCGGACACTACATGTCCCAGATAACGGACAGAGGACTGGAAGAACTTGCATTTGTCTGGTGAAAGCTTTAGTCCATATTCTTTTAGGCGGGTCAGTACACGCAGCAACCGGGTCTCATGTTCTTCCAGACTAGGAGAAAAGACAATGATGTCATCCAGGAAAACGAGCACTTCTTTAAGGTTTAGATCTGCCATGCATCGCTCCATCAACCGCTGAAATGTGCTTGGGGCATTCGTGACTCCCTGCGGCATCCTATTCCACTCCCAGAATCCAAGAGGCGTCACGCCTCTTGGATTCTGGGAGTGGAATAGGTTTTAGCGGTTTTAGCTTTGTCCTCTTCAGCCATTTCAATCTGGTAATAACCTGATTTTAGGTCTAGAACAGAGAACCACTTTGAACCTGTGAGCGCAGAGAAGGACTCTTCGAGGTTTGGAAGAGCATATGCATCTTTAACAGTCTGTAGATTTAATTTCCGGTAGTCGATGCATAGCCTCACTTCGCCATTCCGCTTTCTCACCACCACTATTGGGGAGGAAAATGGTGACTCTGACTCCCTTATTACTCCGGCCTCAAACAGATCCCGCAGGTGTTTCCGGACGGCCTCCAGATCTCGGGGATGGATTGGTCTGGCTCGGTGTTTGAAAGGAGTTTGGTCATGGAGCTTGATGGTGTGTTTGACTCTGTTCGTGCAACCGAAATCCAGCTCATGGTGGGAAAAGACTTCCGGCATGGTGTTCAGTTTGGCCGTTATGCGCTCTTTCCACTCAGGTGGAATGGGTGAGTTTTCAAAGTTAAACTGGAGTGCGGTCTTGTTTGGATCTGGGATGGAGACTTGTTGGGACAGAATGATGGGCGATGTTCCGATGTCTGCAATGATGGTTAATGGTGGAATGAACACATCTTGCTCTGACTCGTTTTTCATGATGACAGGGACTTTATGCGGTGAGTGTTTCGGTAGAGTGATCAGACAGCTTTGGACACAAAGGCCTCCAGGTAGCGTTGAGGCTGGGTGCTCAATGATGGCCCACTGGTCCGCAGGAGGGGCATTGAGTCTGGCAGAACCTTCAAGAACAATGGTCCGGCCAGCTGGAATGAGGACTGGAGTTTGGCCTATGAGGTGCACTGATCCTGCACTGCCCACTTGGCTCTGCTGGTGCCTTAGCTGTAGGAGCTTAAGGACTGCTCGATACCCCTGGGCACTGGGATGAAAGTTGGAATAGTCACTGCAGTGGTATTGGTCATACAGGGGCTCGAGGGTGTTCATTCCAATGAGCACTGGAGATGGGCACTCAGGATGGGCATCCGGGACAACCAGGGCGAGCGTTGACACCTCGAACTCTGCTCCCAGGAAGTCCTCGGGGAAAGTGATGGTCAGTTCCACATAGCCAAGATATGGTACGCTCTGGCCAGCTGCACCCTCTATTTGGAGTAAGTCATGCAGTGGCTTCACAGGCTGGTCACTCAAGTTTTTATTGTAGAAGGACACTGGGAGAGTTGTCACCTGTGAACCAGTGTCGAGGAGGCAATTGCAGAGGTGTCCCGCGATCTCAACCACAGCAGCACACTTGGATCCAATGAGTCCCTTTGGTAATCTTGTGGATGTTGTGGCCTTTGTTTCAATTAGCGTCACTTCTGCACACCTTACAGTCTTCTTGTCTTTGGTCTTGGGACATTTTTGGCCCAGCCCGGTTCCTGTTCGTCCCGTAACAGGAACCTCGTCTAGTTTAACTGATTTTGACTTGATGTGGCTTGTTGTCTTTGTGTATACAGTCTCTTTTTGCGGGCAACAAGAGCAGAGTTGGGTTCATTTTGGCACTGTGGGCGGATGTGACCGTCTTCACCACACATGAAGCAGTACCCAGGTTTGCGTAGGGTAGGTGTGGACTGTTGTGGCGACTTGGCTGTGGTTGATCTGGGTGCTGGCTGCTTGCTGTAGTGGGTCTTGGGGCGAGAGGTGGTTGGAGGCTGGTTGTTGTTAGCCGTTAGCATGGCTAGTTGTCGCTGCACGTCTGCCAGTTGCTCTGCTAGCTGCTGGGTGATGCTAGTTAAGGCTGCGACTGCTCCTCCCTCTCCATCATTGTTGTCAGCTTGGGCAAACTGCACGTAGGTGGTGGCTTTCTGCTTGGACCCAAGATGTTGCTTCATCCTAGCTGTCTTGGCTGCCTCCCGGTCCTCCTCAGTCCGCAGAAGCAGCAGTAGCTCAGGAAAGGTTGGTGGTTTTATCTTCCTCTGCTTTAGTTGTAGTTCAGCAATGAGGGAATTGTCCCAGCACCCACGGCAGAACTGATTAATGAGATGCCTGTTGGCGTCAGTGCTCAAAACTCCACCCCTCTTCACAGCTGCAGTCAGTGCCACTTGGAGTCGCTGAAGGTAGGATGATGGTTTTTCCCCACTGTTCTGAAAAGTGTCCATGAATTTGGCAAAAAGTTCATCTCCATCTTGGACAGTGCCATATGCTGAGTGTAAAATGTCCATATATACAGTTGGCAACGTGTCTGCGCTCAGGTGTTTTACCACGTCTGCTGCTGGTGGCAGGAGGCTGTCCACAATCCTCCGGGAACGTTGGAGGTCAGAGACTGACGGGTCCCTCAGTAGTAGATCCACTCCTGATCGCCAGGTCTCATAATCTGCCTCCTGTGCAGGTCTAGGCAGGCGCCCGAAAACACTCTGAGCCGTCGATGGGAAGCGCTCTCCTCGCTCTTCACTATGTGCTCCACCACATAGCGCTGAATTCCAGTGGGGTTAACATCTAGGTTGGTGATGTGCTCTCCCCCTTTATGCTGTGGTGGTGTGGTGCGTGGCTTACATTCTGCTCCGGGAACTGCAGGGTCTGGTGTTGAGCTGAAGGCACTTGATGGTGGTATGGTCTGTGGTCTCACCAGTGGCTCTGGGGGCGGTGCTGTGGCCTCAGCTTCTGCAGGTGGAGCAGCAGGGTGGAGCTTGGCGACGGACCGTCCAATCTGAGCCATCGTGGACTTCAATACTTCTGTGAAGTCCAGACCAGATAGTTTAGCAACATTTTGTAGTTCTGCTAAATAGGTTATGGTTTTATTCTTTGCTTTATGTTCTGCATAAACAGTAGACAGTTCAGATATAAAGTAGGTTTCTTTTTTATCGGTAGAGTTCATTGTATACGGAAGGATAGGACGCAATTCGGCAATAGGCGCACCACTAGAAAATTCAATAATAAGTGACCCATCAAACTCCGTATCAGGATCAGATATTATTTCAATTCGGTCTATTTTTCCGTAACGTTTAAAAAAATCAGCGACTTCTTCAACGCCTACTGTTTCAGTATCTGATATGCCTTCAACTATAACACAGTTTGGTATTTTAATCCCCAAATTCTGAAACACATCCATTTCTATATTGTAATATTATAAACAAAATGAACACTGTAAAGTACAATGTAAATTAAACACTTCCAAATCCCTCCTGGCTAGTAGCTCGCCACATCTCATGTAGCACTTGTAGGGAAAGATGCCTGTTCAGGGCCTGCTTCCCCCATTCTGACAGAATCCACAAACCAGGAACCTAAAGAAGTTGGTTCCGCCTGACTGCCTCTTGGTATTTACAACCCCAAGAGAACCGATCTTCGGTGCTTCCACACCTCCCTTCCCCCACGCCAGGTGGGACATGAATCAGAATGGGAAATTAACATGGCTCTGCTAAAGTGATAAGGACTGTTAAATAATGACTTTCTTCATTGTGCTTTGAAGAAACAGACCCACATCATCTACATACCAGACCATCAGGCGCCAAGGTTTGGACCGGTTAAAACCGCCATGGACTGTGGTTGCCACTTTTGGACACTAGAGAAGGACTGGATTAAACGCATCTCAATAACTAGTTAAAAATGTTTTTAACTGTGTTCTATATAAGGCTCATGTTGATACAAGACAAATATGCCACATTGCTTAATTCATGTGTTCATAGTCTCGGGTGTGTATTTCATGTCATGTTCCCGCGGAAGTATTTACGGTAACTTCACGGCGTGTTTTCAGACAGATATACCTTTGATTTCTTTGTATGAATCGTCGGCTAATGTTATCGTAAACAGTTAGTACCTGAATGTGGGAAGTTATCAATTTAATATTTGCAAATGATATTTGTACGGGGACCAGTTCAGCTCAGACGCGGGCGTGCCTTAAATTTGCATATAACAACGCCCACCAAGCGCACGGACCAAAACGAAGCCTCACGCGCGAAAACTTTGCTTTCGCTTCGCGCTTCGCCTTTCTTCGCTCGTTCGCCTTGCCTCGCCGCCGCGAGGACCCGCCGAAGAGGACCAGGGAAGACGGCCGGTCGGAGAGACCCAGGGGGAGCTGTAACAGACCTGGAGTCGCACCTGCCGAGGGCTGAGGACCAGAGCCGGTGAAGGAGGCGTGGACCGCCCTGCCCGAGTACCGTCATCACGCCGCTGCCTGCCCGTGCGCACGACCACCGCCGAACCCCGCCATCGCCGCATTCCACACGGACCGAGAACAGCATCGCCAAGTAAGGCTGGTTCAGACAGTGAATGAATAAGGGTTGGCATCCCTCTTACGATTGCGTCCAATTATTCCCAAGGCAAGCGCCGTAGCGACTTAGCGAAACGCCATAACTGAGCTAAACTGAACCCCGTTTTATAACTACCTCAGGTTGTTAAAATCGGTGCTTTAATGTTACGTAACCAGAACTTGGAAGCTGGTGTCTAGTTATTGTTTGTTAATAAACCACACAAAGGAATTTGCTGGTTTCAGTGATTTTTCTTAAAGTTATCATCAGGTCACTTTTTCGGGTACGTTCCCTTCAGATTGATTAAATTGATAAGTTGTTGTTGTCGCATATGGTTAAGTTTGATTCGGTCAGAATCTGGTGCCCCGCAAATGTATAATTTCAATAATTCGTCAAAAGTAAACCACATGCTCAAACACGCACATCTTACCAACACGTTAAATCGCATTTTTCATCCTACACACTTATACGATGCCACAGGAGGAGGTACAGTAATAGTAGTAATGGTAACTGGCTACATCAGAAGATTGGGTTCGGCTCGGAGGGAAGTGAGGTGTTTAATAAGACACGTACACAAGGTTGTAGTGCTTATCTGTGATATTATTATTTACAGTGTATAACAGACAATATATACAATATTTACAGGAGTGCACAGTTATGTGATTCAGTTCAGAGCCTATGGAGACTTCAATGAGTTATAGTCCATAGTCCGATTGATAATAAGCAGCAGCAAAATGTTATGTATTCCACACGGAGATCATGTGAAAGGAAAAAAATAGTTCCGGAGATGGTTATGGTGAATGGGTGATTTCCAGCAAAGTTTATGAGGAGCCCAATGCCCACAGCAGGGGGCAGTGGGTGTGTGAGTGTGTGTGGGTTGAGCGGCTGCTACGCCTCCTACCGCACAGGCAGATACTTGCACTTAGTTTGATTCGGGCTCTAGGCCTTAGCTCGACATCCAGTGTCTGAAAATCCAATTGCGGAGAGTTCCGTTCTGGAGAGTTCAGGTTCGGAACCTGGCCTGTGTAAAACAGGACCAGCAGTGAGTAATACAATTTTTTTTAGTACAACTAAGACACTAAATCATTTTTCAACATTATAACAATTTGTCATGATAAATCTGAATAAGTATTCCATCCATGTACATGTATCAGTATAAATCAATATCTAGAGGACTCCATTGTAAAATATTTCCCATTAATAATAAGTAATATGTCACTTTAAATTATTTAAATTAATAATTTAACTTGTCATATATCAATCATTATTTGTTGTCAATATCTGTAGTCAGTCAATAAATTTCATTGAAAAGTAGTCATATAAATGGATGCGAACAAGTGAGACTAGCGCCGGCACCAGCTCAGGTCCGTATTGAATCAGAGCGCTAGCATTAGCAGCATTAGCATTAGCTGGAGAAGTTGATGGCATATAAGTTACTTTAATAAACTTTGAGCGAAACAGTGAGTTTTTAAAAGCAATAATCTCCTACCTGCAGCCGCTCAGTCACACCCGGGACCGACACAACACACGAATGAACGGGAGCGTGCGCGCGCGTGCGCAACACCATATTTAAAGATCTTGGCGCAATTAGTCTCGCGTTAGTTGCGAACGACAGCGGCCAAATTATTAGGTAGAGAGGGACAGAGAAAATACCTGGGTTACATTTATCACACTTGTCTTCTGTTCCATGTGGTTTTGTGCGTCATGTGTCTGTGTGTTGTGTAACTTTAGTGCGTTCAGTGTCTTTGCCTTGAGTCTGGTGCAGGGGGAGTCGCCTTGAGCCTCTCCACGTGTCCCTGACTCAGAACGGTTCAGCTCATTGTCAGATCACCATGTCCCGCTGGAGAGTCTGCCGCTGCCCGCTGCCCAGGCGTCCGTCCCGGGCGGAGGAGGGGGCACCCGCGGGCGTCCGGCGCAGCAGCAGCAGCAGCGTCCCCGCCGTCCGACAGCCGTACACGGAGAGCGGCAGCATCGTCAGGCCCTTCTCTGAGATCCCCGGGCACTGGAAGAACGGACTCGCCAATCTCTACAACTTCTGGAAACAAGACGGATTCAGAAATCTCCATCGCATCATGGTGCAAAACTTCAACACGTTTGGACCCATTTACAGGTACGAAGCTCCACAGGTACGAAGCTCCACAGGTACGAGGATCCACAGGTACGAGGATCCACAGGTAGATGTGCTTCACAGACACGAGGATCCACAGTTTATCTCAGACTTTGTGTAACTGCTGACGCTCTGTTTTGTCTATTTACAGTTTATTTTATAAACTACAGGCTTTCTGTGCCAAGGCCACAGTGTGAATGAGACGTACAGTGGACAGTGTGAATGAGATGCGTGTGAATGAACCGTGTGTGAATGAGACGTGTGCAGGGATGTAACAATAACCGAAATATCGTGATATCGCATCGTCAAAAGTCTCAGTAATATTGTGGGCTGTCACAATATATTTAATCACAAGTTTCTTTGCTTAAATGCAGGTTTTACAGTAACAACAGCTAATAAACATGGGGAACTACATTTCCCATGATTCATTTCAGCGCTGACAACATGAAGAAATATGTTTTTGACTTGAATTCTTGGGATTATGACGGAAATAATTCACACCAAAATCTTGTCAGGCTGTTTAAGTGTCTCATCTACAATTATATCAACCTCAAAATATCGCAATAAATATCGTACCCTGAGATTTGGATATTGTTACATCTCTAGTCGTGTGTGAATGAGTCGTGTGTGAATGAGTCGTGTGTGAATGAGTCGTGTGTGAATGAGTGGTGCAGTTCGTGGGGTAACCTTTGTTCTGATGTGTCAGAGAAAAGATCGGTTACTACGAGAGCGTGAACATCATCAGCCCCGAAGACGCCGCCGTCCTGTTCAAAGCCGAGGGACACTTCCCCAGGAGGCTGCAGGTGGAGCCGTGGACGGCGTACAGAGACTTCCGGAACCGCAAATACGGAGTTCTGCTCAAGTGTGTGGTACAGTCACGTCCTCTTCACACGCAGCTGCTGTCCGGTTTTTCTCTTAGTCCGACTTCTGGGTTCAGTCTGAGTGTCGTCCATGTTTGATTCACTCTCCTCTAGGGCTGATGTCATTAAGAAGTTGCTGATACGCAGTGTTGGGGAGTAACAGATTAGATTACATTTACTGAAGTTAAGTAATCAGAGTACAAATGATGAGTAACTGTATTCAGTTACAGTTACTGTTTTAATGAGTGGTAATTGGATTACAGTTACTTTGTTGAAATAAATGGATTACACAGAGGGATTTTCCTGTTTTCACATTTCGGGCTAAATCCCCCCTTTTTTTTCCAGTAATTCCACTCATTGTGGGACACTAAACCAGGTCTAAACCAGGACTAAAACCAGGTCTAAACCAGGACTAAACCAGGTCTAAACCAGGACTAAACCAGGTCTAAACCAGGACTAAACCAGGTCTAAACCAGGACTAAACCAGGTCTAAAACCAGGACTAAAACCAGGACTAAACCAGGTCTAAACCAGGACTAAACCAGGACTAAACCAGGTCTAAACCAGGTCTAAACCAGGTCTAAACCAGGTCTAAACCAGGACTAAAACCAGGTCTAAACCAGGACTAAACCAGGTCTAAACCAGGACTAAAACCAGGTCTAAACCAGGACTAAAACCAGGTCTAAACCAGGTCTAAACCAGGACTAAACCAGGACTAAACCAGGACTAAACCAGGACTAAACCAGGTCTAAACCAGGTCTAAACCAGGTCTAAACCAGGACTAAAACCAGGTCTAAACCAGGACTAAAACCAGGTAAACTAAACCAGGACTAAACCAGGACTAAACCAGGACTAAACCAGTAAAACCAGGACTAAACCAGGACTAAACCAGGACTAAACCAGGACTAAACCAGGACTAAACCAGGACTAAACCAGGACTAAACCAGGTCTAAACCAGGACTAAAACCAGGACTAAACTAAACCAGGTCTAAACCAGGTCTAAACCAGGTCTAAAACCAGGCTAAACCAGGACTAAACCAGGAAAACCAGGACTAAACCAGGACTAAACCAGGACTAAACCAAAAACAGGACTAAACCAGGTCTAAACCAGGACTAAAACCAGGACTAAACCAGGTCTAAAACCAGGTCTAAACCAGGACTAAAACCAGGTCTAAACCAGGTCTAAACCAGGACTAAACCAGGACTAAAAACCAGGTCTAAACCAG
>NW_026571152.1:44296071-44308817 GCF_026225935.1 Boleophthalmus pectinirostris | reverse complement strand
GGTTTAAAGACTTCAAATGACTTGAAGCTCAAAGAAGACGACTTGGACTTGACTTGGACTCATGGGTCAGTGACTCGAGACTCGACTTGGACTTGACTGTATTTGACTTGGGACTTGACTAGGACTTGACCAGGACTGAGACCGGGACAAGACCAGGACCAGACTAGTTTAGTCCTGTTTTAGTCCTGGTTTAGTCCTGTTTTAGTCCTGGTTTAGTCCTGTTTTAGTCCTGTTTTAGTCCTGGTTTAGTCCTGTTTTAGTCCTGGTTTAGTCCTGGTTTAGTCCTGTTTTAGTCCTGGTTTAGTTCTGGTTTAGTCTTGGTTCAGTTGTATGCGGTGCAGAAGTCCGGCATTGCAGTTTAAGTCACATAATCGGGAAATTTCGGCCGTTATTCGTTTTTTCATTTTGGTTTTGGCGACAAATCATGAAGAAAATAGTTGTTTTTTCGTTTTCTTATTTTTGGTTTTATTTTGAAAAACAAATGACACACGGATTCTTCATCCTCCCCCATTCTGTATGGTCAAGTTTGTGCAAAGTTTATATAAAAAACATGTATTTTACTCATTAAGGGAAAATAAACCAAATAGTTTACCAAATAATAAGAGTAAGAGTCAACTTTGCATAATAATGGACGTTTAAGAAGCCACATTTATTTAGTTGAAATATTTGTTCTAAAAATGTTCTTGCCTGTAAGAATCATCTGAGCCTCTGTGTCCGGACTCTGACTGTTTTTGTGAACGTCGCGTTGAGGTGTAACGAGGCGTCGAGGTGTAACGTCGTGTGTCGAGGTGTAACGTCGTGTGTCGAGGTGTAACGAGGCGTTGAGGAGTAACGTCGTGTTTGTGTTCAGGAGTGGGGAGGACTGGCGTTCCAATCGTGTGATTCTGAACAAAGAGGTGATCGCTCCAAAAGTCCAGGAAAACTTCGTCCCTCTGCTGGAGGAAGTGGGACAGGACTTTGTGGCCAGAGTTCACAAAAAAATCAAGAGGAGCGGCCAGAACAAATGGACCACAGACCTGTCCCAGGAACTGTTCAAGTACGCGCTGGAATGTAAGAGGCCGGAGAACATGGACGGGAGAACACAGAACGTAGAACATAGAGCGTAGAACACAGAGCCTAGAACATAGAGCCTAGAACATGGAGCCTAGAACATGGACTGTAGAACACAGAGCCTAGAACATAGAGCCTAGAACATGGAGCCTAGAACATGGACTGTAGAACACAGAGCCTAGAACATAGAGCCTAGAACATGGAGCCTAGAACATGGACTGTAGAACACAGAGCCTAGAACATAGAGCCTAGAACATGGAGCCTAGAACATGGACTGTAGAACATAGAGCTTAGAACATAGACCGTAGAACATAGAGCGTAGAACACAGAGCCTAGAACATAGAGCCTAGAACATGGACTGTAGAACATAGAGCGTAGAACATAGGCCGTAGAACGTAAACTGTAGACCATAGACCATAGAACATAGGCTGTAGAATGCAGCCCATAGAACATAAACTATAGAACATAGACCGTAGATCATGGACCACAGGACATGGACCATAGAACATAGAGTGTAGAACATAGAGTGTAGAACATAGAGTGTAGAACATAGAGTGTAGAACATAGAGTGTAGAACATGGACCATAGAACATAGAGTGTAGAACATAGAGTGTAGAACATAGAGTGTAGAACATAGAGTGTAGAACATAGAGTGTAGAACATAGAGTGTAGAACATAGAGCGTAGAACATAGAGCGTAGAACATAGAGCGTAGAACATAGAGCGTAGAACATAGAGCGTAGAACATAGAGCGTAGAACATAGAGTGTAGAACATAGAGTGTAGAACATAGAGCGTAGAACATAGAGCGTAGAACATAGAGCGTAGAACATAGAGCGTAGAACATAGAGCGTAGAACATAGAGTGTAGAACATGGACCATAGAACATAGAGTGTAGAACATAGAGTGTAGAACATAGAGCGTAGAACATAGAGCGTAGAACTGAGGCTTTGAACTGAGCTCGGTGTTGGTTTAATCTGATCCCGGTTCTGTTCTGTTTTGTTCTGTTCTGTTGTGTTCCGTCAGCGGTGAGCTCGGTTCTGTACGGCGAGCGTTTGGGTTTGATGTTGGATTACATCGACCCGGACGCTCAGCACTTCATCGACTGCATCACCCTCATGTTCAAGACCACGTCCCCGATGCTGTACGTGCCCCCCGGCCTCCTCAGGAGACTCGGCTCCAGAGTGTGGAGGGACCACGTGGACGCCTGGGACGGCATCTTCAACCAAGGTCCGTCTGCTTCTGTTCTGACGCTAACTGGAGGCACTGCTCTGACTGAAGCTCTGTCACTCAAAGTACAATTTAATCTGAGTTTTGTTTGAACACGATCTGACCATAAAGAACTGACGTAACTGAACTTTGTGCTGTTAAACAAGTCGCTCTAAAGAACATTACAGTCATAAGCTAACATTAGCATTAGCACTAGCATTAGCATTAGCATGAGTCACTTTCACCTTTTAGTGTCAAATCAAACTCCTGAACAGGACCATGAACGCTCTGAACACCGGGAAATGAAAACGTGCTCTTTTAATCGATATGGGATTTTTTTTCTTGACTTTTCAGATGATCTTAAAACTTTTTGCTAATGTGTGCACTGTGTCACCTTGGTAACTGCCAAACATTCTGCCATAGAGACACATGTAGAACACTCCCAGTGTGACATCAATGCAAAGTATGCTGTTGGCTGTTGGTTGTCGGGAGGAGTTCAGTGTTTAAGTGTTGATGATGAGGATATACATGATTTTTCATATTTTAAAATGTAAAATCACAAACGTTAAAGTCGATTTTTATCCTTGAGTTGCCTCAGTTTTTGTTGTTAAGCTCCAAACATGTACATATTTATTCATTTGAATTATGGTGGATTAGAAACTTGTTTTATTAGTTCAGTCACTGACTAGAAAACCAGAACTGAAAGTAGTTAATACAATTTTTGTTTACATCCATTACATATGATGATTATTATTTTTCTTATTATTATTGTTTAAAAGTAAAATACTCTCATTTAATGTCATATTGAGAGAAACTCAAATCGCTCTGAGGCTTCAGCCTTTAGTGGCACTGAGGGGAATTGGTTGGGGGCCCCTCCAGGTTTGGGGGCCCGAGGCAGCTGCCCACTTTTGCCTAATGGTAGCACTGCCTCTGACCCTGGGACCGGAGATGGAGCCAAACAGTTTTTTGACGTCCTGTCGCCCTTTACCTGCCACGTTTTTTTTTGTTTGTTTTTTTTGTTTTGGGTTTTTTTACTTTTTAATTTGTGCTTTTTCAAAATTTTAATACATGTACATAAAAGAACAAACAGTCTGTGGGGTTCTACAAAAAAAAAAATTTAAATAAAAACCTCATACATTCGAGTGAGCTTTGGAAATAGACCATTTGGACCATCGCTTTTCAAATTTAGCAGCTTTCAGTCTCAAATAATAGTTTTTTTTTCCGTCCCATAAATTTCCTCCATTATTTCAGCAAAAACAAAACAAAATCCCGTTTGTTAATGTAGAGGAGCAGAAGACAAACAGACTGAGCTGCACTTTCTTGTTCTTGTGGTTTTACAGAAACATCACGTCTTGGTCTTTGCAGTGGAAGGTGTTTCTTGGTGAACAGTTGGAGACTTTCACTTTGGCGTTGACTTTTTAAATTCATAACCGAGGTTGAACAACGGATCGGGATTTTGTTTTGTCATCGCTCCACATACAAAATGTTCTCTGTAAACTCGGGATGATTTCTTTGTCAGACAAATGTTTCCTTTTTGGTTCTTCCTGTGGATCAATCCTGCCCATCACCTTCACCTTTCACTATTTTTTAAATTCCGTTGTGAAGAGAAACAGTTTGAACGGAGGTTTGAGTCACACACATCTGATTCACTTTTACATTTATGAAGTTCGCAAACTTCCGAAGTCCGTTTCTCGAGCCGTTTTCCGCTGTTAGAAGAGCCAACAACCACACAATTACGACGTCCGAATCCCAAAACTAAAATATGACAATATCAGAACCAGAATCAAAACTGATATGGTTCAAAAGACTTGAAAAGATCGACTTTGACAATAGACACATCCCACTGGGAAAACAAACATGGAGGTTTGATGCTCACTTTTTCGGAGGATCCTTCCCAGTATGAATTGTGCAACGACCAGAAGTCTGAGATTCTTGACACATCTATTCTGTGAATCCTCAGTGAAGAGTTTTGAACTACACGTGGATCGTTCTCTGTGGATTCTTTCACTTTTGAGGCATTTCAAAAGCTTCAATCTGGCTTCACAAATATCTGGACCTTGTATATTTCGCACTTGCTGCTCGTTGCACTTCTGGTTCGACGTTAAACCACATTCCGTTTCCTTGTTTTTATTCGTGTGTAATGACATTAAAGTTGAATCTGATGTGAACGTGAAGCTGCTGCAGTGACTCTGGTGTGTTCCTGGTTTTTCTCACAGCCGACCGCTGCATCCAGAACATCTACAGACAGCTCCGCCAGGACGCCGCTCACTCCAGCAAGTACCCCGGGGTCCTGGCCAGTCTGCTGCTGCTGGACAAACTGTCGATCGAGGACATCAAGGCCAGCGTCACCGAGCTGATGGCCGGAGGAGTGGACACGGTGAGAAAACATCTACAACAACATTACACGGACTCAAACTGTGAGGTCATGTTCTAATGTTCCTCCTCAAACACACACCTGGACTTGTGTTTGTTTCATTCTCTTTTCATTATTTATCTTTCAGTTTTCATCATTTTGGATTATTCTTCTTACAAAACATTTCAAACTCCATTTCTAAACTGAACAATAGACGTGATGAGCAGATCTGATTCTGACTGTGATTTTACAACTTAAATCATAAAACTTTTTTTTCTATTCCCATGTGGCCTTATATCTGTGTGATCCTTGGTTCAGTCCTGGTTTAGTCCTGGTTTAGTCTGGTTTAGTCCTGGTTTAGTCCTGGTTTAGTCCTGGTTTATTCCTGGTTTAGATCTGGTTTAAACCTGGTTCAGACCTGGTTCAGTCCTGGTTTAGTCCTGGTTTAGTCCTGGTTTAGTCCTGGTTTAGTCCTGGATTAGTCCTGGTTTAGTCCTGGTTTAGACCTGGTTTAGTCCTGGTTTAGTCCTGGTTTAGACCTCCTGGTTTCCTGGTTTAGTCCTGGTTTAGTCCTGGTTTAGTCCTGGTTTAGTCCTGGTTTAGACCTGGTTTTAGTCCTGGTTTAGTCCTGGTTTAGTCCTGGTTTAGTCCTTTAGACCTGGTTTAGTCCTGGTTTAGTCCTGGTTTAGTCCTGGTTTAGACCTGTTTAGTCCTGGTTTAGTCCTGGTTTAGTCCTGGTTTAGAGTCCTGGTTTAGTCCTGGTTTAGTCCTGGTTTAGACCTGGTTTAGTCCTGGTTTAGGTCCTGGTTTTAGTCCTGGTCCTGGTTTAGACCTGGTTTAGTCCTGGTTTAGACCTGGTTTAGTCCTGGTTTAGTCCTGGTTTAGTCCTGGTTTAGACCTGGTTTAGTCCTGGTTTAGACCTGGTTTAGTCCTGGTTTAGACCTGGTTTAGTCCTGGTTAGACCTGGTTTCCTGGTTTAGACCTGGTTTAGTCCTGCTGTTTAGGGTTTAGTCCTGGTTTAGTCCTGGTTTAGTCCTGGTTTAGTCCCTGGTTTGGGTGTATTCTAGTCTTTGTGTCTTATACTTGTTCTGATCCAACTCCAGATCGTTCTAAACATGTTCAGGAAACGTTCTAAAGGTTCTAAAGGTTCTGCTCTGTTCTGTCAGTGGGATTTTTTTAGGATCCAGACTAGTTTTAGTATCGATTAGGATCTGGTTTTGGATCCTTTTGGCTGCCCTCTTCTGGACTCACAGGAAAACCATGTAAACTTAATTTTTCTGTTGTCTCTGTGTCTCTGATGTCTCGCTCATGTCTCTCTCATGTCTCTCTCATGTCTCTCTCATGTCTCTCTCATGTCTCGCTCATGTCTCTCTCATGTCTCTCGTCTCTCTCATGTCTCTCTCATGTCTCGTCTCGCTCGTCGTCTCTCTCTCTCATGTCTCTCTCATGTCTCTCTCATGTCTCGTCTCGTGTCTCTCTCATGTCTCGCTCATGTCTCTCTCATGTCTCTCTCATGTCTCTCTCATGTCTCTCTCATGTCTCTCCTCATGTCTCTCTCATGTCTCTCTCATGTCTCTCTCATGTCTCTCTCATGTCTCTCTCATGTCTCTCTCATGTCTCTCATGTCTCGCTCATGTCTCTCTCATGTCTCTCTCATGTCTCATGTCTCTCATGGTCTCGTCTCGTCTCTCATGTCTCTCTCATGTCTCTCTCATGTCTCTCTCGTCTCGCTCGTGTGTGTTTCGCTGTTGTCTCGCGCAGACGTCCATCACTCTTCTGTGGACGCTGTACGAGTTGGCGCGTCACCCAAACCTCCAGGAGGAGCTGAGGGAGGAGGTGGTCAAGGCCCGAGCGGAGAGCCGGGGAAACATGCAGGAAATGCTCAAGCACATTCCCCTGGTGAAAGGAGCGCTGAAAGAGACGCTGAGGTAAACGGGACTCAGACACACCACCTCCGCAGACACAGACGCAAATATTCACAAACATAACTGAAGTGAGCACGGCCGCACGTCCAGCTCCACGGACTCTGGCTCCAGTTCAGTTTGTGTGTAAAAGTGTGTCCTCTCTCTCTGTACCTGCTGCTGTCAGGCTCCTCACTCCTGATCCTACATGATCCTGGCGTTTGGACTTCAACATTTTGTCCGTAAATTAAGATGTGAACAATAATAACGTCACACTCAGCACACTTCTGTTACAGACGGTGACAGACGGTCACTGCAGTTTTAGTTTTGTTTCAGTGTCCGTCTCCTGCGTTTGGGAAGTTCATTTCTCATTCATTTTTCTCTCAGACTTTCCGAAACAAATAAATATTAAAAGTGTGAAAGTTACAGGCTGATCCGCTCCGTGCAAATGAATGACCACAAGACAAATGAGTTTATTTCAAATCTGAAACGTTATTATAAATGATGAAGAGTCGATTTGACGGTGTTACTAAAAAGTGAACTTTTAAAAATATTATTTATTCATTTCAGTCACAGGTATATTGTGACTTTAATTCACAGACAGTCATATTTAACATATACAGACCGAAAAGGTGCAGGCTGAAGCTTGAGCTTATTCTGCCCTTTACCCTTTATTCCTTTGTCAGAGCTTCATCTTGACACCAGTTCATCTTCATAAAAACAGCGAGAGGAAACAAACAAATCAGTAACAGAACAACAAAGTTCTACAGCACAAACTTAGTCTCATATTTCATGTTTCTGTCCAGAGTTAAACATTTAAACTTCTTTATGAAGTGAAAGAGATTGGTGCACAATTTGAGGTTTTCCAAAGCTCCAGCCCTTTAACAGATTTACAAAATTTCATAATGTTTGTTCTGATTTTCTTTTTGATAAACTTGGTTGTGCCTCTGAGCTCGTATCGGCTCTTTTGGATTTTGAACATGTTCTTATAACTTATAATACAACAAAAGAATAATGGAAAAAGATTGTTACATATTGTTATTCTTTTATTAAAATACCATTTTAAATAATAATGAACATTTTAGTTCACCGTTAGAGAAATGGAGTTTCTGAGTTTGTTTTAGAGAAGAGTGTAAACGGTATGGGGGGGGGGGCGGCTCTTCAGTTTGTGACAGATTCTGTTCATGGGCTTCAGTTTCCTGTTATAAACAACAACACTGGACTTTTCAGAAATATAAATATAAACTTTTACATTTTGAATCACTATGGCAGCCGTCCTAATCTGTCTCCGTGTGAAACGTTCAGGTTACACCCTGTGGCCGTGAGTCTGCAGAGATACATCGCCGAGGACATCGTCATCCAGAACTACCACATCCCGGCCGGGGTAAGTGCCCCAGTCCGGGGTAAAAAAAAACAACCCGGGGTAAATAAAAGCAGCCTGGGGTAAATAAACCATATTATTATATCATATTGTTTTATTTTGACATGTCTCTGTTTTCCGTCGTCTTGTTCTATGTTTTATTTTAAATAAAAAGAAACAGAAAACGCACACCAAGATTCCTGCAGAGGTGCAAATGCAAGGAGTAGCCAGATCAGGGTGAAAAAATGCATAGCACACTCGGTTGGCCGATGTCCAAATACTTTTTTATTAACAAAATAACGTTTTGGCAAAAAAAGCCTTCATCAGATATTTTTCTTGTCTTGGACCACAGCACACAAAATGGTTGCCAGCCCAGGTGCCCATATACCCCCTCAATGAATGGGAGGTCCCAAAGTGAGGTCACCCAGTGAGTTCAGCCCATTCTGTTTTGTTAATAAAATAGTATTTGGACATCAGCCAACCGAGTGTGCTATGCATTTTTTCACCCTGATCTATGTTTTATTTTGACATGTCTCTGTGTTCTGTCTTGTTTTATTTTGACATGTCTCTGTGTTCTGTCTTGTTTTATTTTGACATGTCTCTGTGTTTCGTCGTCTTGTCTTTTGTCTCTCGTCGTGGTCGTCGTGGTCGTCGTGCGTCCAGACCCTGGTCCAGCTCGGACTCTTCGCCATGGGCAGGGACCCGGGCGTGTTCTTGCGGCCGGAGCAGTACCTGCCGTCCCGTTGGCTCCGCACTGAGACTCAGTACTTCAGGAGTCTGGGCTTCGGCTTCGGGCCTCGTCAGTGTTTGGGACGAAGGATCGCAGAGACGGAAATGCAGATCTTCCTCATCCACGTGAGTCCAGCAGACACGGACATGACGACAACAGAGACGTTTGAACGGGAAAAATATCTCTGTGAAGTATTCTGTTGAGTCATATAAATATACAAAAGATAAATATAGAAAAGATAAATAAATAAGATAAAAAGGCCCTGCAGCAAAACCCACCATTAATACCAATAACAACATTTAGTTTTTTATAGTTTTCTCTGCAGAGGATTGTGTCGTTTCACCCACACATGAATCACAGGAGACTGACTTGATGCACATTCGTTCTGTCAACACAGGTCAGTTAAAACAACTGTATTCAATCTACAGTTAATACTTCACATCTGAAGTTGTCAACATCACTGTTGGGCAAGTAACTTTAAAAACGTAATGCGTTATTTATGACGTATTACTGTCATTTTAAAGTAATTCATTACATTACAATATTACTGCATTTAAAATGTAAGATATTACATTACTATTGCATTACTTTAAGTTACTCTTAACAAAATAACTGTGAAGATGCTGAACTTTTGCACCATATATGTACTGAACCAGGACTAAACCAGGTCTAAACCAGGTCTAAACCAGGACTAAACCAGGTCTAAACCAGGTCTAAACCAGGTCTAAACCAGGACTAAACCAGGTCTAAACCAGGACTAAACAGAGCTGAACCAGGACTGAACCACCACTGACTGATTCCAGGACTGAAGAGGAGAACTAAACAAGGTCTGAACTAGGACTAAAACAGGACTAAACCAGAACTAAACCAGAACAAAACCAGGACTAAACCAGAACTGAACTAGGACTAAAACAGGACTCACTGTCCGGACGGACTCGAAGGTGACAGCAGGAGAAAGGAGCGGCTGTGCTCCGCACTTCACGGAGGTAAGAGCGGCTGTTGCCCGATCGCTCTTTATCCGGGCTCGGCCCTGATTTCAGCAACTATTTGCGGGGACCCGACCCGGTGCAAGACTCTGCTACAGCGCATAACTTCTACCTTCTTTCAGCGTGTCCAGAAGTCCAACTTTTTGTGCGATGGTGAGCATCTTCCTCTGCCTTTTGGGTGCGAGCGCAGGAGCCTTTGTCAGTGCAGAACGTTTTGTCGACGTTGTGGGTTTTGTCGGGGAGAAAACTTGCAGACATACAGCACTTCGAACGACTGTAAACCAGGTCTAAACCAGAACTGACCCAGGTCTAAACCAGGTCTAAACAGCGTAGAGTTCTGTGTCGGTCCTTTCGCCCGCGGTTACCTGAAGGTCTACGCGACCACGTCTCTGGCGTTTCACCGCTGCTGATATCGCAGTGATTTTAGTGAATTTGTATGAAGAAAAACCCACCACTTCAATCCAGATTAAAAAAGCTTTGTAACGCGCGTTACTCACTTTTGTACTGAGTAAAATATTACTATTTTTTCCCCTGTAATGCCTTACATCACTGCGTTACAGCAAAAAGCAACGCATTACTGTAATTCATTACTTTTATAACGCGTTACTCCCAACACTGGTCAACATTCCCTGGGAGTGTGAAGCTAACTGTAAGCACTGTTCTGTCTGAAGCTCTGTGACTCATGTTAGATTTAGGGAGACCAAACGTCTATTTTTCCCTGGACATGTGCGTTTTTCACGTCATGTCCTGGGCGTCTGGGTTTTTTTTCGTAAATTGGTGTAAATGTCAGGGTTTTCATTACCGTTTCATTATCATTGGGGCCATTAAATTGAGCGTCTTTCGTAGCATCTGTGCCTCAGAAGGAGCGAGACACAAGTTGACTGAGGTTACGTTTATATGATGACGTCTGAACAGAAAACACAGAAGTGGCGTCGCGTCTTTACTTTTTATTCTGCGTTTAGACAAGTGTTTTCAGGAGAAAATCTGCTGCAGACGGGGACGTAAAAGTGTGTGGCATTGGATTGTGTGTGCATGTCAGGCAGCTCGGTGGTGATGTTTGTGATGTAAACACGTACATGAGTTTTGCGTCTTGGGCAGTGTAGACAGAAACACTACGGCGGAGCATATTCAACTGTTTCAGTCTGGAGGGTGGGTTCAGAGTTTTGAGTTTTTAAGCCCCATAAATGCCGTCACCGTCTAAACAAAAGACTCATCAAATATTTTGTCATTTTTTACCCACAAGTGTTCTCATGTAAACTAGAGTGACCAAACTTCTGTTTTTCGATGGACATGTCAGTTTTTTGCGTCATGTCCTGGGCGTCCAGTTTTTTTTCATAAAGTGATGTAAATGTCCGGGTTTTCATTTCTGTTCATTGGGACATTAAACTGAGCGTCTCTCTTAGCGTCTGTGACTCAGAAGGAGCGAGACACAAACAGTCGGTCAGTCTGCAACATGCTGAAGTGCAAATGTACATTTAACAATGACTTGGACAAGAAGTTCTCTGTTTTCCTTCCTGGTCGAGACAAGTGTGATCCATGTGCACAGGTTGTGAGGTGAGAGTAGCTCAGTGTCGAGGCTCCACCCCCCTGTAAGCTGTCTGGGTTTTCACAAACGGAAATACGGTCACTCTACGTTAGACTGAGGCTACGTTTATATGATGACGTCTGAACAGAAATCGCAAAAGTGGCATCGCATCTTCAGTTTTTATTCCACGTTTAGACGAGTGTTTTCAGGAGGAAATCTGCTGCATACAGTGACGCAAAAGTGTGTCAATTTGGATTGTGTGTGCATGTCAGGTGGCTCGGGGGTGATGTATGTGACGTAAACGTGTGCGCGACCAGAGTTTTGCGTCTTGGTCAGTGTAAACGGAAACGCTACAGCGGAGCGTCTTCAACTTTTCCACTCTGGCCCAAAACCGCCGTCACCGTCTAAACGAAAGACACTTCCCATAAAATATTTTTCTCGTTTTTACCCGCAAGTGTTCTCGTGTAAACAGACCCTCAACCTGAGTTTTTTTTTTTTCCAGACTGAAAACATTTTTATCAGTTTTTGCCAATATATACATTGTGTCGCCATGGTAACTCCTAAACATTCCGCCAGTAGAAATACAGGTAGAACACCCCAAAGTATCAACAACCTTCCATTGTGTTTCTTAGATAGACAGGTAGATAGGTAGACAGGTATGTAATTCTTTATTGATCCTTAAGAGGAAATTCTTGTTTTTTCTTTCAGATGTTGGAGAACTTCAAAGTGGAGAAGCAGCGCCACCTGGAGGCACAGAGCACGTTTGAGCTCATCCTCGTACCAGACAAACCCATTATCTTCACCCTGAAGCCCCTACACCACAGCCAACGTGTGTGACCAGAACCTGAACCCTAAATCCAAACCCTGAACCTGAACCCAGAACCTACACCACAGCCAACGTGTGTGACCAGAACCCAACCCAAACCCTGAACCTGAACCCAGAACCTAACCCAAGCCAACGTGAGAACCCAAACCCTGAACCTGAACCCAGAACCTACACCCAGTGTGTGACCACCAAACCTGAACTAAACCCAAACCTGAACCCTGAACCCAGTGTGTCTGCATGTGTCTGACACTAATTTTATCTCTACTATTCAAACTATATGTTGATACAGTATATATATATATATATGTGTGTGTGTGTCAGGGTGTGTGTGTGTGTGCGTGTGTGTGTGTGTGTGCGTGCCTGAGAACTTCTTTTTGACGTATACGACTCAGGAGGAATTTACACATAGAACTTAGGAAACCAGCCCATATTTAAAAAGTACCTCATTTAACTGCGACTGTTCCACTGTGACCTGATGTAAAATAAAACGCCTTTTTAACGACGAACGACACGACCCGATGTTTCTCATTTATTGTTCCTCGTTTTGGTTTGTTGGTAAATTATGAAAGAGGAAAGAGTTTTCAGAATTATTTGGCATTTATTATTTCTCTGACGTAATATTTCCTCTTCCTTGATACTGATAATTAAACTGTCACTTGTAAATGTTTATACTTTAAAGTTCAGTCCTGGAGTTTCTGAACTAAAGGACTTGAACACTTCATGACATCACAGGGTGGAGACTCAGAATAAAGAGGAAATCACATGAGTCCAGGTGTTTTCTTCTGTTCTTTGGTCTTTGAATAAATCC
>NW_026571152.1:44277817-44285317 GCF_026225935.1 Boleophthalmus pectinirostris | reverse complement strand
TCGTGTTGTTCTTCTCCTCAGGGTTCATCAGATGTTCTTGTGTCGTTCTTCTCCTCAGGGCTCATCAGATGTTCTTGTGTCTTTCTGCTCCTCAGGGTTCATCAGATGTTCTTGTGTCGTTCTTCTCCTCAGGGCTCATCAGATGTTCTTGTGTTGTTCTTCTCCTCAGGGTTCTTAAGATGTTCTCGTGTTGTTCTTCTCCTCAGGGCTCATCAGATGTTCTTGTGTCTTTCTGCTCTTCAGGGTTCATCAGATGTTCTTGTGTCGTTCTTCTCCTCAGGGCTCATCAGATGTTCTTGTGTTGTTCTTCTCCTCAGGGTTCTTAAGATGTTCTCGTGTTGTTCTTCTCCTCAGGGCTCATCAGATGTTCTTGTGTCTTTCTGCTCCTCAGGGTTCATCAGATGTTCTCATTTTGTTCTTCTCCTCAGGGCTCATAAGATGTTCTTGTGTCTTTCTGCTCTTCAGGGTTCATCAGATGTTCTCATTTTGTTCTTCTCCTCAGGGCTCATAAGATGTTCTTGTGTCTTTCTGCTCCTCAGGGTTCATCAGATGTTCTTGTGTTGTTCTGCTCCTCAGGGTTCATCAGATGTTCTCGTGTTGTTCTGCTCCTCAGGGTTCATCAGATGTTCTCGTGTTGTTCTTCTCCTCAGGGTTCATCAGATGTTCTCGTGTTGTTCTGCTCCTCAGGGTTCATCAGATGTTCTTGTGTTGTTCTGCTCCTCAGGGCTCATCAGATGTTCTCGTGTTGTTCTTCTCCTCAGGGCTCATCAAACTTCTGGATAACTTCGAGCGGGCGACGGGCGTGGCGGAGCAGGTCACAGCAGACGAGCTTCTGGAGATCAGTCAGTTCCTGGACGCGGTGCTGCAGACTCCAGTCATGAGGGTGAGTCTGGACGAGTCTGGACGAGTCTGGACCTGCGTCTGTTTCAGAGAACTTCCCCCGAAAACCTGAATCTGGAGCCAGTGGATCAAAACAAACGCTCGTCTGTTCAGTCCTCGCCCGACGCAGCGACACAACAACACAACTTTTATAAAAACACTTTCCTGGTGGAGCGTCCGTCACCTGCTCGTCTCCATGGAGATGTTCCGTGGTGTGGCATTAAACATCTCTCCAGCTTTTCTTCATTATGTTTGTTTCTGTGACTCAAAAATACAGTAATTCTCTGTTTGAACACGGACGCCTCTCCACAGATCTGACCGGTAATGGAGCCTACAGTCGTCTTCCCTGACACTGACGGTTTTATACTGTGGAACATTCTAGACAAAGCAGTGACATCTCCATGGAGACAAGCAGGAAAGATGAACCTTTTTTTATCCAAACGCAAAAACGTGGAAAAGTCTGTGGCTCAAGATCTGGTCCCATCTGTAAAAGTTCCAGTATAGACCTTTAATCTTCTGATTTTGTCTTGGTTTGCTGTCAGGTTTGGTGAAATTTGGTGAGGTTTGGTCAGATTTGGTGTAGTTTGGTTTGGTTTGGTGAGGTTTAGTTGGGTTTGGTTGGCTTTGGTGAGGATTCTGGGTGAGGTTTGGTCGGCTTTGGTGGGAATTGGTCGGGTTTGTTTAGGTTTGGTCGGGTTTGGTGTCAGGTTTGTTGGAATTTGTTGAGGTTTGGTTGGGTTTGGTGAGGCTTCGTGAGGTTTGGTGAGGTTTGTTCAGGTTTGGTGAGATTTAGTTGGGTTTATTTTGGAAGTTTGATGAGGTTTGGTGAGGATTCTGGGTGAGGTTTAGTCAGGTTTGGTCGGGTTTGGTGGGAATTGGTGAGGTTTGTTGAGGTTTGTTCAAGTTTGGTCGGGTTTAGTCAGGTTTGTTGGGGTTTGTTGAGGTTTGGTGAGGATTCTTGGTCAGGTTTCGTCAGGTTTGGCGTCAGGTTTGGTGAGGTTTGGTGTCAGGTTTTTTGAGGATTGGTGTCAGGTTTGGTGAGGTTTGGTAGGGTTTGGTGAAGTTTGGTTGGGTTTGGTTTGGTCATGTTTGGTGTGGATTTGTGAGGTTTGATTTGATTTGGTCGGGTTTGGTGAGATTTGGTGAGGTTTGATTTGGAAGTTTGATGAGGTTTGGTGAGGATTCTGGGTGAGGTTTAGTCAGGTTTGGTGAGGTTTGTTCGAGTTTGGTGGGAATTGGTCGAGTTTGTTGAGGTTTGGTGAGGTTTGTTCGAGTTTGGTCGGGTTTAGTCAGGTTTGTTGGGATTTGTTGAGGTTTGGTCAGGTTTGGTGAGGATTCTGGGTCAGGTTTGGTTAGGTTTGTTGAGGTTTGGTTGGGTTTGATCGGATTTGGTCAGGTTTGGTGTCAGGTTTGGTTGGGTTTGGTGAGGATTCTTGATCAGGTTTTGTCAGGTTTGGTCGGGTTTGTTGAGGTTTGGTCGGGTTTGGTGAGGTTTGGTCGGGTTTGGTGAGGTTTGGTCGGGTTTGGTGAGGATCCTTGGACAGGTTTCGTTGGGTTTGGTGTCAGGTTTGGTGTCAGGTTTGGTCAGGGTTAGTCAGGTTTAGTCAGGTTTGTTGGGAATTTGTTGAGGTTTGGTGAGATTTGGTGAGGTTTGGTCAGGTTTGGTGTCAGGTTTAGTCAGGTTTGGTGAGGTTTGGTCGAGTCTGTTGAGGTTTGGTCAGGTTTGTTGAGGATTCTGGGTCAGGGAGGCTTCACTGGGATTTAAAGGAATGATGTTTCTGCAGCTCACGTGTTTGTGATGAAGAGAGAAAAACTCTGCAGCATCTGTGGACGTCTCCAGAGTCTCGACCTCCACACGAGTTCAGCTCCAAACACAAGAAACTCTCACACATCGACACAAAAACAGATTTTTATTTCACATTTTGTCTGTTGTGAACTCCAGAGTCGATCAGAAACAGCTCAGTGAAACAGGTTCATTAAATCCAGAACAAATGGGATTTTTGAGACGCATGAGTCAGAGATGGAAATTCCAAAGCTGAAAAAATGATCCAGATGATTTTAGTTTAAAAACACAAGTCCAGGTTTGTGACGAGGAAACAACAGCAGAACAAAACAGAGTGAAATATGACCCTAAAAACTCATTTAAATAAAAATAAAATGTCTGTTCTGTTCTGTTCCGTTCTGTTCTCTTCTGTTCCGTTCTGTTCTGTTCCGTTCTCTTCTTTTCTCTTCTGTTCTGTTCTTTTCCGTTCTCTTCTTTTCCATTCTTTTAATGTTTGGTTCTGTTCTGTTCCGTTCCGTCATGTTCCGTTCCATTCCGTTCTCTTCTGTTCTATTCTGTTCCGTTCTGTTCTGTCCTGTTCTGTTCCATTCTGTTCTTTTCCATTCTTTTCTTTTTGGTTATGTTCCGTTCCGTCATGTTCTGTTCCATTCTCTTCTGTTCCGTCATGTTCTGTTCCTTTCTGTTCTGTTCGTTCTGTTCTGTTCCGTTCTGTTCCGTTCTGTTCTTTTCCATTCTTTTCTGTTTGGTTCCGTCCTGTTCCGTTCCGTCATGTTCTGTTCTGTTCTGTTCCGTTGCAGAGGGCCCATCAGTACCTGGTGAGTAAAAGACTCTCCAGCTCTGACCTCAGAACCTTCAAGAACCAACTCAACCTGATCTGGTTCCACCTGTACCGCCGGCAGAGGAACAGCCAGTGAGTGACACGCCGGGGCAGAACCAGGCGAGAGGGCGAGAGGGAGAGGGGCAAGAGGGCGAGAGGACGAGGGCAGAACGAGGGGAAAAAGGCGAGGGTGGGAGGGCGAGGACAGTAATTGTGTGTCCTGTGATGTCTGTGTGTTTGTGTGTGTTTTTGTGATGTTTGTGATGTTTGTGTGATGTTTGTGTGATGTTTGTGTGATGTTTGTGATGTTTGTGTGTTTGTGTGATGTTTGTGTGTTTGTGATGTTTGTGTATGTTTGTGTGTTTGTGATGTTTGTGATGTTTGTGTGATGTTTGTGTGTTTGTGTATGTTTGTGTGTTTGTGTGATGTTTGTGTGTTTGTGTGATGTTTGTGTGTTTGTGTGATGTTTGTGCGTCTCTTTCAGGCTGGACTCGTGTGGGTTTGAACACGTGTTTGTTGGAGAAACTCGTTCTGGAAATGAACTCATCGGTTTCCACAACTGGGTCCAGTTTTACCTCCAGGAGAAAAATCTGCACCTGGACTACAAAGGATTCAAGGCGGGCCTCAGGGACCTCGTAAGTGTGGGGCCTCGTGAGTGTGGGACCTGATGAGTGTGGGTCCTCGTGAGTGTGGGACCTGGTGAGGGTGGGGCCTGATGAGTGTGGGACCTGGTGAGTGTGGGACCTGATGAGTGTGGGACCTCGTGAGTGTGGGGCCTCGTGAGTGTGGGACCTGATGAGTGTGGGACCTCGTGAGTGTGGAACCTGATGAGTGTGGGACCTTGTGAGTGTGGGATCTGATGAGTGTGGGGCCTCGTGAGTGTGGGACCTGGTGAGTGTGGGACCTGATGAGTGTGGGACCTCGTGAGTGTGGGGCCTCGTGAGTGTGGGACCTGGTGAGTGTGGGACCTGATGACTGTGGGGCCTCGTGAGTGTGGTAACTGATGAGTGTGGGACCTGTGGTGTGGGACCTGTGTGGGACCTGTGAGTGTGGGACCTGTGTGGGCCTCGTGAGTGTGGTAACTGATGAGTGTGGGACCTTGTGAGTGTGGGGCCTCGTGAGTGCGGGACCTGATGAGTGTGGGACCTTTGTGGGGCCATTTAGGAACATGACTGTTCTGAATCCACCACTGACCCCGACCCCGACTCACACTGAGCAGCAGATATCAGCATTAGTATTAGCATTATTAAAGTATTATTAACATATTATGAACTTATTATTCCTGTATTATTCATATAAAAGTGAGGTGTGTCTCTGTGTTGTTGTTGTTCCAGCCGGATCAGGACGACCACGTGTTGAACCTGCAGTTCACTTGGCACGGCGTGGTGAAGCCGGTGGGCAGCGCCTTCATTGGGACCAGTCCAGAGTTTGAGATGGCGCTGTACACGGTGGTGTTCCTCCTGTCCACCGAGAGGAGCTCCACCATCCTCGTGAACATCGACCAGTGTCAGATGGAGCTGATTGTCGTGAGACACGGACGCTCCATCGAGACTGCGTATCCCAGACTCCTGAGCAGCAATGGCCGACACGTGCGCACGCAGGCGCAGTCTGCACGTGCACAGGCCTAGTCACACGTGCACAGGCCTAGTCACACATGCACTCGCACGTGCACTCATACACACACTCATACACTAACTCAATTTTACTGTAGAAAACACAAACAGCCAGTCTAAAATAATCTCATCAAACAGTTGTATTTGTAGTTTAGTGTGTTAGTGTGTACTACATACTGTATATTCTATTAGTATATACAGTATATTCTATAATATTATACAGTATATACAGTATATTCTATAGTAGTATGTATTATAGACAGTACGATGTCGTGTTGATTCTGTTTTTTAAATAAACACAATACTCCAGACTCGACCTTTACTCTGTTTTTTTATTCTGCTCAGTGGAAATGCACATTTAAAGCTGCATTGTGTAACTTTTCTGGTGGAGGGTCCTTCAAACACTTTTCTCCATGGAGATGTTATTGCTTTTTTGTCTGAATGTTCCACAGTGTGGCATTAAACCTTTCCATCTCCATGGAGACCAAACCAGACTGAGTTCCAGGTCAGATCTGTGGAGAGGCGACACTCACAGTCACAGTGTTTGTTTTTCTTGATGTTTTTGACTCTAAAACCTCCTGTAAGTGAATAAATGTGAAGTTGAGCTGTTTAAAGTCACACTGCGGAACATTCCAGACAGAACAGTGACGTCTCCACAGAGAAAAACATTTGATCAATTCTCCATCAGAAAAGTTACGCAATGCATCTTTAAAGATACAAGACACTTTTCTGGAGGAGGGTCCACCACCCGCTCGTCTCTATGGAGATAATGTTTGTGTGAAATGTTCCACAGTGTGGCATTAAACAGTATGGAATTATGTTATATACCGTATCCACATATGTTAAATATGTTTAACACTGTGGAGTTAAACGACACTAAACTGTACACAGAAGGATATTATATAATATTACTATATAATATTACTTTATACTATTATTATATACACAGACTTAAACTACAGACTTTAGTCTATAGATAAACAACTGTTTTATTCAGTTATTTATTTGGATTCTTTTTTATTTGAATTTGTTTGAAATAGTTTTATGTATTTTTCTGTGCAACATGTGAACAGTCATTAATGTACAGTCACACACTACTGTATAAATAAAGTAAAGTGTCTATAAAATATAGAATAGAATATACAATCAGAGAGTACTGTATATATAGCCAATAACATACAGTCATACACAACTGTGTATATAAAGTATATGTATAAAGTATGTACACATATAGAATAGATTATATAATGTATATGTTATATTTATGTATATAAAGTCATTGATATACAATCATAAATTACTGTTTAAATATATATATAATGTATAAATAAAGTCTAGGCGGAACCCTCTGTGTTAACACGCGTCTGCACGGGGGTTTTACGGTGTTGCACCGGTCGGACACACGCTGCCGCTGCTTCCGTCAGATCGGTAAAAACATTTCAAATAAAATGACAATTTTAATAAAATGAGAAAAGTTTAGTTGAAGAAATGGAAGAGTTTTTTGACATGAGCCCGCAGGAGCTGGCGGCTCCGGTCAACACTGTGGAGGTGAGTTTAATGAAACCCGAGCCGCACAAAAACAACACGTGAAAAGAATGTTCACTTTAATAAAATAATACTTTAATAAACTCTTTTTATTTATCATCATAATAATACTTTAATAAATCCTTTTGTTGTCAGGACAAATGGAAGCTGCTCCCAGCCTTTTTAAAGGTGAGAATTTATTTCCAAACCAACACACTGAGTCTGTTTATTATATTACAATATATTATATTATATTTATTATGTTATAATGTATTATAATATATTTATTATATTTATTATGTTATAGTCTGTGTGTCTGAAATGGGTGAAACATGACTTGTCCTTTGTCTGTAGTTAATTAATTCATTTATCAGTAAATGTAATAATATTTCCTGTGTTATATTATATATATTATTATATGTTCAGGTGTGATTTGTGTGTTTGTGTTTCAGGTGAAGGGTTTGGTGAAGCAGCACATCGACTCCTTCAATTATTTCATTAATGTCGAGGTAATGCAAAGACGTCACTAAAATAAGTCAATGAAATGTTTGTGTATGTGTAAATATATAAATAAACATTTTTACAGATAAAGAAAATAATGAAGGCCAATGAAAAAATCACAAGTGACGCGGATCCAATGTGGTATTTAAAGTGAGCGGGAGAATTATTTATCACATTATATTATTTTAAACATAGGAAACATTATATTTAACATTCTACACTCGCCCTCACATAAGCGTCTGTCTCTGCAGATATCTGAATATTTACGTGGGAATGCCTGACGTGGAAGAAAGTTTTAATGTGACGAGGCCCGTGTCGCCTCATGAGGTGAGTCACAAACACAAACATGTGGTTTATGGAACAGGGACGACAGGTGGAAATGA
>NW_026571152.1:44220317-44272817 GCF_026225935.1 Boleophthalmus pectinirostris | reverse complement strand
ATTCAAGTAAAAACATGTTTCTTCATGTTGTCTGTGCTGAAATGAATCATGGGAAATGTAGTTCCTGATGTTTATAAACTGTTGGTTCTATAAAACTATGAATTTAAGCAAAGGAACTTGTAATTCGATATATTTTGGCAGCTCATGATATTATTGTGAGACTTTGACGATACGAAATCATGATTTTTCAGTTATTGTTACATCCCTAGTTCCAGTTAGAATTATCGAATTATCGGGGTCTTTCTGAATCTCGACAGGATGGTTTCGGTGTCACTGAAGTCCAGACATTGTCCTTCCGTCCAGTGACTTCAGGAAAGTTTCATGGTTCATCCTCTCGGTGTCACAAGTTTCTCTCACTCCAAACTTTCTTTCTGCTGCTCCATTTCCGTTTTCATTCACAGACATTTTACATTAAACTATATAAACTATTTACACATGCGGATAAAGAGTAAATTTATAAAGAGTAAATAATAAAAGTATTTATATATAATAGTAGTAATAGAAAATAGGCAAGGCAAGTTTATTTGTAGAGCACGATTGTTACACAAAGTAATTCAAAGTGCTTTACAAAATAAGAAAAACATTTAAATCATTATAAAACAAATCAAAACATAAATAATGTGGATAAAATTTTAGTTTTGGACATTTGATTTTTCAAATTTTCAGCCCAAATTCTACACATGAAATCAACACAGTCTGATCCCCCCAAACATCCTGGAGCTGATTCTTTGCTCTTAGTTCATTTCATCATTTTTATAGAAGTATCGGATCGGGACTCGGTATCGGCAGATACTCAAAATCAAATGACTCGGCTCGAAAAAAAAAAGTGATCTGGACATCCCTGATTTACTCACGACTTTGAGGAGGATTTTCAACACTTTAAGTTGAACCAATAATGGGTTGATGTCTCTCACTTTGTGTTTTTTCTCGAGTCGATCTTAAACTTTTTTGTCCGTGTTTGTCGTCGTTGGTGTGTGTGTGTGTGTCATTCTGTCTCCGCGGTAACTCCTGAACATTCCGCCGTAGAGCTGCACGTAGAACACCGTCAGCGCGATAAATCAGGGCCTCGCAAACCCCCAGTTTAAACATTAAACTCAGCCTGAGACGCCAAACGTAAAAACGACATGAAAACAAGATTTAAAAAAAGACCAAACTGTTAAAAAGGATCGATACAGGTCGGGTTCGATTCACATGAACGTGTGGATTAAACACGTGTGGACGGACTCTGGTTGGACCCTTTTGTCTGAGGATGTTTAAAGTTATTTGTGTGTTGTTGAAGCTCGTCCCTCCTCACAGCTCGTTTGTTGACCCGTTGCTATGGCGATGCTCACTGCGCCGTAGCGACACACAACAGTGAGTTTAGTCGCCAGAACAGAAATAAAACACAACAGAGTCATTATTTTTCTGCCATCAGTGACAATTCTAAAGCCGTCTGTCTCACTTTATTCAGCTTTATTTAAGTGTTAACGTCACAAAAGTAGAAAAAATAAACCAAAACCGTGTGGGTCAGACGGTCAAAAATGTATAGATTTAAAGCTCCACTGTGTAACTTTTCAGCCAACGGAAAAAAGAGATAAAAATCAGGTTTATTTTGGTCTGTATTGTCCTGGAAACATTCATCCTTCCTGTGACTGACTCTGTCCTGCTCGTCGCCATGGAGATGCTTTTCTTTAGATTAAAATGTTCCGCAGTGTAAGTCTGTGCGATTAATCGAATTCTGATCGCGATTTCGATTCTTCGAAACAATCTCCAAACTCATATAATCGAGTTGAAACGATTAAAGCTTAACCAAGTTTATTTTGGGATATTTTTGATATAATTAAGTATATTTATTTTATTTTTAAATGTAGAGATTGTAGAAGAGCTGGATATGGAGACATTTGTGTTTTTCTGCCTTATTTCTTGTTCAAAGTTTATTTTATTTTATTCAGTTTGTTTTATGCATCTCAAAACTGCTCTAAGGTTCTTTTTTGTTGCCTATATTTATTTTTGTGTCAATTATCAATAACAAAGTGTTTTTTTGAGAGAGACAAATACGGAATAAATCAAAAAAGGGTCACTAAAAATAGTTTGAATAATCGTGATTTCAATATTGACCAAAATCATCGTGATAATGATTTTTTCCATAATCGAGCGGCTCTACTAGAGTCATGAAACTGATTTCCAAACAGCGTGAGTTTTAGTTTTAGTTAAACTGTGTTCACTTTAATATTACAATTCAAACATGTGGTTCTTTAAAGTGTTCTGATTCATGAGTTGGTTTCACTTGGTGGAAACCGTGTGACCTGCAGCATTAGGATTCGTTCACTCGACAGTAGACGGGGACTTTTTTTTATTGAACCAATCGCTGCTGTTTGGTCGTGACGTTTGTAAAGCTCCAAATCCTGTAGGAAGAAGAACAAGAACGTCTTTTCCCCGAGACCAAATTCACCAAACATTCTCTTTGTTCAGACTTTAAATCCTCGATCTCGGGAATCGTTGCCAACACAGAATGTCTGTCTCTTCTCTGATTGGCTTGAGCCCGAACTCACACTTCCGGTGTTTTTGTGAATCTTCGAGTGTTTTCTGATTCCTGATCTAGTCACTGGAGAGAAATTAAACTAAGCGGAGGCACTAGGGGGCAGCAGACTGACTAACTTTAAAGCTCCAGTGTCTCACAAACTCTGAGCTTTAATCCTTTTTCTACTGTTCCTCGTCATAAACAGCTGGAGTTGTGGTTGTTTCATTCACATGTTTGAGTAACTCTTCATTATTAGGCAATGTTTATATGATGAGGGTCTGAACAGAAAACACAAAAGTGGCATTTTCACTTTTTATTTTGCGTTTAGACAAGTGTTTTCAAGAGGAAATCTGCTGCATACAGTGACGTAAAAGTGTGTGGAATTGGATTGTGTGCATGTCAGGCGGCTCGGTGGTGACGCTCGATGGTGATTTATGAGACGTAAACGTGTACACGACCTGAGCACATGTGACCAGAGTTTTGCGTCTTGGGCAGTGGAAACAGAAACACTACAGCTGAGTCTATTCAGCTTTTTCACTCTGGAGGTGGTTTCAGATTTTTGCGTTTTTAGGTCCCAAAAACTCCATCACCGTCTAAACGAAAGACACTTCCCATCAAATGTTTTGTCGTTTTTACCCACAAGTGTTCTCATGTAAACAGGACCTGAGTCTGTCTACATCTCCAAAGCTCCAAACGCTCTGTTCCACCTCGTGATGTCATGAAGTGGTAGTTTCCAAGTTCTCAGCTCCTTTTCCCTTTAGTTCAGTCGAGATCCACAACTCCAGAAAATGAACTGATCCAGATGATTCTAGTGAAGGTGTGTGGAGTTTAAAAACACAATGGAGCACTTCCTGTATCACCACATGATGACGTCACAAGGTGGAACAGAGTGTTTTCAGTTTGAGAGAAGAGCTCGTGTTAAATGTGCAGGTTTGTGAGTGAAACAAAACACAAGTGCAGTTTGTGTCTGTGACGAGGAGACGACACGAGAACAGATCAGAGGACAGAGACACGTGGGACGAAGTGTTGAGCTTCTAATTAAGGACATGTGGCGGCAGGTGCGGCAGGTGCAGCAGGTGCATCCCTCGTTACGTGAGTCTTCTGTCTCTGAAGTGTCTTTCATTTGAAGAGTCTAAAGCGTCCAGGCTCCTGTCCTGGTTTTATTTGACGACACTTCAGTGATGATTCACGAGAAGGACACAAGAGACACTGAAGGACGCAGGAGACACTGAGGGACACAGGAGACACTGAAGGACGCAGGAGACACTGAAGGACGCAGGAGACACTGAAGGACACAGGAGACACTGAAGGACACAGGAGACACTGAAGGACGCAGGAGACACTGAAGGACGCAGGAGACACTGAAGGACGCAGGAGACACTGAAGGACGCAGGAGACACTGAGAGGGACACAGGAGACACTGAAGGACGCAGGAGACACTGAGAGGGACACAGGAGACACTGAAGGACGCAGGAGAAACTGAGAGGGACACAGGAGACACTGAAGGACGCAGGAGACACTGAAGGACGCAGGAGACACTGAAGGACACAGGAGACACTGAAGGACGCAGGAGACACTGAAGGACGCAGGAGACACTGAGAGGGACACAGGAGACACTGAAGGACGCAGGAGACACTGAGAGGGACACAGGAGACACTGAAGGACACAGGAGACACTGAGAGGGACACAGGAGACACTGAAGGACGCAGGAGACACTGAGAGGGACGCAGGAGAAACTGAAGGACGCAGGAGACACTGAGAGACGCAGGAGAAACTGAAGGACGCAGGAGACACTGAGGGACGCAGGAGACACTGAGGGACGCAGGAGACACTGAGAGGGACGCAGGAGACACTGAAGGACACAGGAGACACTGAGAGGGACACAGGAGAGGCTGAGGGACACGGAAGAGACTGTCCCTCTCTCTTCATCTCTCCTCCTCTCCTCCTTCTGCTCGTCCCTCCTTCTCGTCCCTTCTGCTCCTCTGTCTTGTCCCTCCGTCCTCTTGTCCCTCTCTCCTCTTGTCCCTCCGTCCTCTCGTCCCTCTGTCCTCTCGTCCCTCTGTCCTCTCCTCTCTCCTCTCTCCTCTTGTCCCTCTGTCCTCTTGTCCCTCTTGTCCCTCTGTCCTCTCGTCCCTCCGTCCTCTCGTCCCTCTGTCCTCTCGTCCCTCCGTCCTCTTGTCTCTCTGTCCTCTTGTCTCTCCTCTCCCCTCTTGTCCCTCCGTCCTCTTGTCCCTCTCTTCTCTTGTCTCTCTGTCCTCTTGTCCCTCTGTCCTCTTGTCCCTCCGTCCTCTTGTCTCTCTGTCCTCTTGTCCCTCTGTCCTCTCGTCCCTCTGTCCTCTTGTCTCTCCTCTCTCCTCTTGTCCCTCTGTCCTCTCGTCCCTCCGTCCTCTCGTCCCTCTGTCCTCTCGTCCCTCCGTCCTCTTGTCTCTCCTCTCTCCTCTTGTCCCTCTGTCCTCTTGTCTCTCTGTCCTCTTGTCCCTCTGTCCTCTTGTCTCTCCTCTCTCCTCTTGTCCCTCTGTCCTCTCGTCCCTCTGTCCTCTTGTCTCTCCTCTCTCCTCTTGTCCCTCTGTCCTTGTCCCTCCGTCCTCTCGTCCCTCCGTCCTCTCGTCCCTCTGTCCTCTTGTCCCTCCGTCCTCTCGTCCCTCCGTCCTCTCGTCCCTCTTGTCCCTCTCCTCTTGTCCCTCTCTCCTCTTGTCCCTCCGTCCTCTCGTCCTCTCGTCCCTCTGTCCTCTCGTCCTCTCCGTCCTCTCGTCCCTCTGTCCTCTTGTCCCTCTGTCCCTCTTTGTCCCTCTGTCCTCTCGTCCCTCTCGTCCCTCTCGTCCTCTGTCCTCTCGTCCCTCTGTCTCCTCTTGTCCCTCCGTCCTCTTGTCCTCTCTCCTCTCGTCCTCTCCTCTCGTCCTCGTCCCTCGTCCTCTCGTCCTCTCGTCCTCTCTCGTCCTCCGTCTCTGTCCGTCTCTCGTCCTCTCGTCCTCTCGTCCTCTCGTCCTCGTCGTCCTCTCGTCCTCTTGTCCTCTCGTCCTCTCGTCCTCTGTCCTCTCGTCCTCCGTCCTCTCGTCCCTCTGTCCTCTTGTCCCTCTGTCCTCTCCTCTGTCCCTCTGTCCTCTGTCCCTCTGTCCCTCCGTCCTCTCGTCCTCTCGTCCTCTCGTCCCTCTGTCCTCTCGTCCCTCTCTCCTCTTGTCCTCCGTCCTCTCGTCCCTCTGTCCTCTCGTCCCTCCGTCCTCTCGTCTCTGTATAATTAAAGCTCGATAAGGTCCAGAAACGCTCTTATCTCGTTATCTCTGCATTAATTGTCCTGACGTGTCGTCTGATCTTTTTTCGTGTCACAGGAATCAGAATGGATCAGATTAGCTTCAGTGTTTTCAGATATTTGACACAATTATTAGTCTTTCGTCTTTTTAATCATGATTTTAATTTGAATGAATTATTCAGACTTTCCGATGCGTTTCAGTTTCTCTTACGACACTTTAATACAGTTTTAATTTGCAGCGGGGGCCCCTGGGTGGTCCCCCCCCCCTCCCCCCTCTGTGACCCTTTCAGAGTTCAAAGGTCAGGAGGAGCTGGGTCAAATGTGATGCTAATGTGCGTTTGTTCCTCTGTTGTTGTGGAGCCACTGTCTGACATCACAAAGTGTAACAGAGCTTTTGACATGCTCATTATTTAATCTCCTGAAGCCTGTTCCTGTGTGATCAACACTGTACATGAAATACAAACATATACATTAAAAATAAATAAATCTATATATACAGCAGCTCAGGACTTTAAAGATTCTCTCTGTTTAAACCTGGAGTCAGTTTATGTGTAAAGGAAAAAACACGGATTAGAAAAAAAAGGTGCATAATATTGGATCTTTAAACCCGATCATTTCTATAATCGATTTTCTATTATTGTCCAGTTCAGCCTATTTAACACACACACACATACATATACATACACATACATACATATACATACATACATACATACATACATACATTAGGGGTGTCAAATTATCACGTTAATTGTGATTAATTAATTACAGTCATACTTAGCACGTTATGTTTTTTAATCGCGTTAATCTTATTTTTAATCTCTAACGTTACTGTTTCTGTACGTGAGTTACCTTATTATAAAATCTGTATCAACACTTCGCTCCCGCAAAGAATTGTAATTTTCATTCTCGTTCTCGCCGCATCTGTGATAAATCTGCACGTGTGTGATCTCTGAAAACATCACGACACAAACACAGAACAGACTCACCATCAGCATCAACATCCCTCTGTCACAGAAAGAACATCTATATTCCACTGAGTCGAGTCCTTTAGTAGAAGCAGAACCACATCAGCGACACAAGAGCGTTTTTTCTTTTTTTTTTTTTCTTTTCTTCGCTTAGTTTATGCAAATGAGCCATGTGGTTTTAAGTTTTGTTTCTGTGGGAGTTGCACAAAACTGAATTAAACACATTATAATGTCAAACAGCTGATGTGGCTCTAGAGTCGTTATGTTTATATGTTGTAAAGTTGAATTTATTTATGCAGATTAGTAATAGTAATAATAATGTTGATACTTCTATAAAAACTTTAATGATAGTATGAAAATAATGTGATAATGAATTCAAATGAAAATACCTCAAGTTGAAGCTTTTCTCAGCAATTTTTAGGTGAGAGTAAAAAAGAGATTAATTAGATTAATTAATTACAGATCATAATTCATCTCTCAAGTTTTTTTTAATCGTTTGTCAACACTACATATACACACACACACACACACACACACAGGGTTTACAGAACGCTGTGATGTCATCTGTAACGTTCTTGTTTTAGGCCCTGAGGTTTCTGGGTAATAAAGTTCGGCGGCAGCGCATGTGGGGCGGGCCTAAAAAAACCAAGATGGAGGAGGCGCGAGAGCTGCTGGCGTCGCTCATCCTGACGCACGTACCGGTGAGGAAACGAGACTCATTCAGCACGACTCTGTCCGTTTAAATAAAATAACAACAGTGAATCATTTTCTCTTCAGGTCAAAGAGTTTAACTTCCGGGCCAAGTGCATCTACCTGGCGGTGATGGTGCGGCGGGTCATCCTCGCACAAGGAGACAACAAGGTGGACGACCGCGACTACTACGGCAACAAGCGCCTGGAGCTGGCTGGACAGGTGAGGTTACTACGGCAACAAGCGCCTGGAGCTGGCTGGACAGGTGAGGTTACTACGGCAACAAGCGCCTGGAGCTGGCCGGACAGGTGAGGTTACTACAGCAACAAGCGCCTGGAGACGGATAAGTGAGGTTACTACGGCAACAACCAACCGGGAGCTGGACAGGTGAGGTTACTACGGCAACAGGTATCTGGAACTGGACAGGTGAGGTTACTACGGCAACAGACACCTGGAGCCGGACAGGTGAGGTTACTACGGCAACAGACACCTGGAGCCGGACAGGTGAGGTTACTACGGCAACAGACACCTGGAGCCGGACAGGTGAGGTTACTACAGCAACAGGTGTCTCGAGCCAGACAGGTGAAACAACAGTTTAGATTTTTTGTCATTTTTCAGTTTAAGGTTTTATATCACAGAAAAGTGTTGCACATTTAGATATTTTAGTTTGTGAGTTTGTTGAGTTTATTGTTTCAAACTGAAACAACACATAACATTTCTATAATAAATAATATAATACATTCTATATTCTATAACACTTTTCTATTGGTTTAAAAGTAGATAATTTAAGATGTTGTTGCCGACATCGTTAACAGGGAGATCGTTTCCAGAGGAGAGATTTGTGTTGCCGCTTTCGTGGACACATGTTCTTTATATGAAAACCTTCGAACTTTGAGGCTCTTTTATTTATTACTTATTTATTATTTTTACTTCTGTTACCTCAGAAAACAGAACAGAACATACTGGACTGTTCATAACGGCGCTGTGTTTGGCGTGTTTAGTGTGTATTTGCCGTGTGTTTGGTGTGCGATTTGCGTGTGTTTGTCGTGTGTTTGTCATGTATTTGCCGTGTGTTTGCCGTGTGTTTGCCGTGCTTTTGGAGCGTTGGATCTGGGCTCTGGCTGCGTCTCGATCTTTCACCTGCATCTTTGTTCTGTGTGGCCTTTATAATAAGTCTCATTATTCTTGTGAGCTTTGTTTTTCTGTTTTGTTTTGTTCCTCGCCATGTTTTTAGCGCGTCTTTGTCACGAGCGAGATACGCCGCCGCCGCCGCCGCCTCTGAACCCCCCAGGCTCAGGGAGCGGGAGGATTTCTGTGCAGCCGGAGAATATAAGACAATAGAAATGTGCCTTGACTGGAGCGATTGGGCTAATCCCCCACACGGCTCTGATAATGTAATTACTGCTGTGTTAAGGCCTTTAATTTCCCCCCCACAACCTGCGCAGAGACTCAGAGCGTGAGGGGGGGGCTCAGGGACTATATTAGAACCATGGGGTGGGGAGGGGGGGGGGGTTTACACACTAACGATGCCTGAAATCTCCTCTCTCAATTATGGCTCCCTGACATTCAGCTAATTGGCCCGGCTGCACAACAGAAGCTTCGTTTCTTTATTAATTTGCGGCGGCTCCGACTGTTTGTTTGGACGAGTGCTAATGATGTATGCTAACGCTAACGCGCGCAGCCTGTATGCTAACGCGCGGCCGAGGGGGGGGGGGGCAGCGCCGGGTTATCAGAGAAACACCGTACAGAGTTATTAAACCTCAAACACACACAAAGGGAACAGATCAGTGTCACTGTACGAAAAAACTCAACACTCGATACTCAATACTCGATGTCATTCTGATCCCCCGATGAAAATAAAACCCCCATGTTCTTTAGATGACAGACTGTGATTCTCCACTTGACATGGTAGAACTTTTTTTAGTCCAGGTTTAGACCTTGGTTTAGCCCTGGTTTAGACCTTGATTTAGTCCTGGTTTAGTCCATGGGTGTACACTAGTCTCTGTGCTCTTATAGTTTTTCTGATCCAACTCCAGATCGTTCTAAACATGTTTAGGAAAGTTTCTAAAGGTTCCGCTGTCCTGTCGATACCCAATGAAAGGAGGATCTAGTTTTCGATTTTACTTCTAGTTTTGATCAGGATGTGATATGTGATTTTCAGTGCATGTTCTGTTTTTTTTTGTCGGTGTTTCTTATGGTTGATTTTTCTCGAGGTTGATGTTTCTTGTGGTTGATATTTCTCACAGTTGTAGGTGATGTTTCTCTTTGTTGGTGTTTCTCACGATTGATGTTTCTCGTGGTTGATGTTTTTCGTAGTTGTTTCTCGTGGTTGACGTCTCTCGTGGTTGGTGTTTCTCGTGGTTGACGTCTCTCGTGGTTGGTGTTTCTCGTGGTTGATGTTTTTCGTAGTTGATTCTCGTGGTTGATGTTTCTCGTGGTTGACGTCTCTTGTGGTTGGTGTTTCTCGTGGTTGACGTCTCTCGTGGTTGACGTCTCTCGTGGTTGACGTCTCTCGTGGTTGGTGTTTCACGTGGTTGGTGTTTCTCGTGGTTGATGTCTCTCGCGGTTGGTGTTTCTCGTAGTTGATGTTTCTTGTGGTTGATGTTTCTTGTGGTTGTTTGCAGCTCCTCTCTCTGCTGTTTGAAGACCTGTTCAAAAAGTTTAACTCGGAGCTGAAGAAGATCGCGGATCAGATCATCCCCAAACAGAGAGCGGCTCAGTTTGATGTCGTCAAACACATGCGCCAGGACCAGATCACCAATGGCATGGTGAACGCCATCTCCACCGTAAGTGCCCATAGGAGGACACACCCTGTATATATCTCTAATTTAGCAGAACATCAGAAGATTAACTGAAGGTGAACAGAAGGTGTAATAAAAGCGTAATGAAGGTGAACGGAAATGGTAATGGAAGGTGTAATGAAGTTGTAATGGAAATAAAAACGGAAGGAGTGATGGAGGTGTAACGGAAGGTGTAACGGAAGAAGTAATGAAGGTGTAACGGAAGACTTAAAGGAAGGTGTGACGGAAGAAGTAATGAAAGTGTAACAAAAGGCTTAACGTAAGGTGTAATGGAAGGCGTAATGAACGTGTAAAGGAAGGCATAACAGAAGGTGTAACGGAAGAAGTAATGAAGGCGTAACGGAAGGCGTAAGAGAAGGTGTAACGGAAGTTGTAATGAACGTGTAACAGAAGGAGTAACGGAAAGTGTAATGAAGGTGTAACGGAAGTCGTAATGAACATGTAACGGAAGAAGTAATGAACGTGTAACGGAAGGCTTAACAGAAGGTGTAACGGAAGGTGTACTCAAGGTGTAACAGAAGGTGTACTCAAGGTGTAACAGAAGGTATAATGGAAGGAGTAATGGAAAGTGTAATGAAGGTTAACAGAAGGTGTAATGAAGGCTTAAAGAAGGTGAACTGAAGGCGAACTGAATGTGAACTGCTCTGTGGTCCACAGGGAAACTGGTCTCTGAAGAGGTTTAAGATGGACCGTCAGGGCGTGACCCAGGTCCTGTCTCGTCTCTCATACATCTCCGCTCTGGGCATGATGACCAGGATCTCCTCCCAGTTTGAGAAGACCAGGAAGGTCAGCGGCCCACGCTCCCTGCAGCCATCACAGTGGGGCATGCTGTGCCCCTCGGACACGCCTGAAGGAGAGGTGAGGGCTGTGAGCACGACAACACACTCACATGCCAACACATGCCCACACACTCACACGACAACATGACAACACTCTAGCCCTTACATGAACACTACACTAACCCTAACTCTCCGGACGAGCGTTACAGTCACATTTGTTTTATAAAATAGGATTCTGTTCAGAGTTCATATTAAACGTGTCCAGAAGAATTGACAAAAATCTGAATTAAACAAATTCAAGAAACACAGAGAACAGGTTTGTGCAGAAAAAAACTGCAACTTCTCAGAATCGGACTCTTCAAACATTTCAGCTTTGTGTTATTTGCTGTGTTCAGTCAAACCTTGACTCAGTTTGTGGCGTCTTTAATAACTCTTGTTCTGCTTGGTTCTTCAGGCCTGTGGTTTGGTGAAGAACTTGGCCTTGATGACTCACATCACCACAGACATGGAGGACGGCCCCATCATCAAACTGGCCTTCAACCTGGGAGTAGAAGACGTGAACCTCCTGTGTGGAGAAGAGCTGTCGTACCCCAGCGTCTTCCTCGTCTTTCTCAATGGTAAAACCGTCGTTCAGGTTGTGTTATTTTGCATGAGGCTGTACATCTGTTCTCCTCCAGAGAAGTCTCCATTGAAATGAAAATAATTCCCACTAAAGTCCCTGTGACAGTTGGACTCTAATTTTACTAAAACACAGTGAAGATAATTATCTTTAAGATTTCATTAAATATTTTACTATTTTTTCCTCAACTGGCATTTTTTAGGTTTCATCACACTCGGGAACTTCATCATTGTTACCATAGCAACCATGTGGTACACTGGGCCCAGACTCCTCTAATGTCAGAGATTAATATTATCTAATTACAAGAAAACAATTAATTATTTATTGTGTTGAAATCACAGAAAAATATATAGTGTCAGAAAAATGTGTGTGTGTTTTGGTTTTTTTTTTGGCAGAATTCTCCCAGTGTGATGTCACCAGTGTGGGACTTTCTAAAATAGAACTCTTTTCTTCCTGTTATCATGTTTTTCAACTTTCCTTCACAATTTTTTTCTTGATTTGTGTAAAACTGTAATTTATATTTACAGCAGGTTTTATTCCTCCAGATAAAACTGAGATAATCATCAAAACATGTTACTCACTTTAAGAGCATTTAGAGGCAAAAATGGCCGTGGCGCAAGATACAACAATATTAAACTATATTAAACTATATTAAGATATATTAAGCAATGGCATCAATGTTAAACTATATGAGTCTATATTACACTATATTAAACCATATTAAAGTGTAACCTGGCCCAGTTTACCAAACAAACAGCACATGGCAGCGCTGTGACTGTGGACTTCAGATCAGAGGGTCTAATCCTGAGCTTTTTAAAACCGTCGCATGTGAACATGAAACATTAGTTCAGTGTTTTGCTGCTCAGCTGATAAGTCGTTCATTTGGTGTCGTATTATTTTAGAGTCAGACGTTGGTCCTTAATTACTGTGTGTTTGTGTCGTGTGATAACGTCACAGTTTATGAACTGTCATAGGTTTAATTAGTCTGAACCAGCGGGAGGTAAACCCACAGAGAGGGTGAGCGCGCACGAGAGACGCGCACGAGACACAGGGACATTTGTTTTTCTGGATATGAGCTCTGTGATTATACACACACATGCACACACACACACCTGTCTGACCTGTGTTTTTCTGTAGGTAATACAGATGGTCTTTTTTCTCACCTGTGTCTCACCTGTGTTTTTGTGTAGGTAATATTCTGGGCGTGATCAGAGACCATCAGAAGTTGGTGAACACCTTCAGACTGATGCGGAGGGCGGGTTTTATAAACGAGTTTGTGTCGATCTCCACGAACACGAGCGACCGCTGTGTTTACATTTCCTCTGACGGAGGACGACTCTGCAGGTCCAGAACCTCACCTTCTCATCTGGATTCTGTTTATTAAAGATGCACTGTGTAACTTTTCTAGTGTTTTTAGCTCACTTGGAATGTTCCACAGTCACTCTGTCTCACATTTACTCATTTATTTTTTATTGCAAATAATAAATAATAAATAATAATAAAAATCCGTTCTTACTGTGAACAGGGACTCCTCTCCACAGATCTGACCTGTAACTCGGCCAGACTGGCATCACCTGCTTGTCTCCATGGAGATCAGTTTAATGCCATACTGTGAAACATTCAAGACAAAACTGTGAACCTCCAGAAAAGTTCCACAGAGCGTCTTTAAATGGACTGTTTTGTTTGATCTTAGTTAATAAAGATTATTATTATTGTATTTTAGTAGTAGTAATAATTGTTGTTATTATTATTATTATTTTAATCATAAAGTGTTGTAATATTATAATAATATGAAAGTGCTGGTTTTGTCCAGGCCGTACATCATCGTTAAAAAAGGACAGCCCATGGTGAAGACCAAACACATGGAGGACCTGTCTCAAGGATACAGGTGAGTGTCCTCAAGGATACAGGTGAGTGTCCTCAAGGATACAGGTGAGTGTCCTCAAGGATACAGGTGAGTGTGTCCTATAGGGGAGTTTCACACGTGTCCTTTTTAAATACTGTTCACTGGAGCACTTCCTGTTTCTGTGAAGGACGTTTGAGGACTTCCTGCACGAGGGTCTGGTCGAGTATCTGGACGTGAATGAGGAGAACGACTGTCAGATCGCCGTGTACGAACGAATGATTCACAAGTGAGTCTTCACTATTAAACTCTTACATGTAGGATTATTTTACAGTTTGGTCTTCGTAACTGCAGTACTGTACTAAAATACTGCAGGACTGTACTAAAATACTGCAGTACTGTACTAAAATACTGCAGGACTGTACTAAAATACTGCAGAACTGTACTAAAATACAGTTACAGAGTATTTTCATTTACATGTTTTTATTGTTTAAAATGAGCATGTGACAGTTTTTAATCTAATATTTATAACTCTGCATCAGAATATTGTTGAATAATAAATAAATAAGTAAATACTGGAGAGTGGGTGGAGATGGGGGGTGGGTGAAAACGGACATTTTCTGAGCCTTATGCATTATAATTGACAAGCATAATATCAAACATGCATAAGTCAATCACAATATATCTGTGACTGGGGTTCGGGTTCGCTGATCTGAGGGATAATCGATATTTTTATTATTGCAGAGACACGACGCACTTGGAGATCGAACCCTTCACTTTACTGGGCGTCTGTGCCGGTCTGATCCCGTACCCACACCACAACCAGTCTCCCAGGAACACGTACCAGTGCGCTATGGGCAAACAGGCCATGGGTACGTCAACCACACACACACGCCGCGTTTGTACACAACGGATTTTTCTGATTATAAGTCGCTCAAGAGTGTAAGTCACACCAGCCAAAACATGCATAATGAAGAAGATAAAAACAGAACAACAGACTGTTAACGTCACATATTTCACAGTTCTTCAGATAAACTAAAAACAACAGAACAGAACAAGTTTAACCAAACTCTCCATCTCACTCCAAATCACTAAATCCATTCAGTTCTTCATCCTCGGTGTCACTTCTGAACAACTCGGCCTCGGCCTCGACCTCCGGAGGGAAACAGAGCGACGCAAACTCTTCTGTGTCGCTGTCGTCTGTCTTCGTGTTTGTAACACAAACATACACACCTGTAACACACACCTGAAACGCACACATACACCTGTAACGCACTTGTAACACAAACATGCACACATACACCTGTAACACTCCTGTAACACAAACATACACACCTGTAACACAAACATACACACCTGTAACACACACAAAACACACTTGTAACACACACAAACACACTTGTACACATGTAAAACACCTGTAACACAAACATACACATACACACCTGAAACACACCTGAAACGCACACATACACCTGTAACACACCAGTAACACACACATACACACCTGTAACACTCCTGTAACGCAAACGTACACCTGTAACACTCATGTAACGCAAACATACACACACACACACACACACTGTAACACAAACATACACAGCTGTAACACACACCTGAAACACACACAAACACACTTGTACACATGTAAAACACATGTAACACACACACCTGTAACACACACAAACACACTTGTACACATGTAAAACACATGTAACACACACAAACCTGAAACACACCTGAAACGCACATATACACACCTGTAACACAAACATACACACCTGTTACACTCCTGTAACACAAACATACATACCTTTAACACACACATACACGCCTGTAACACACACACACACACACACACACACTTGTACACATGTAAAACACCTGTAACACACACACACACCTGTAACACACCTGTAACAGCGTCTCATGTGTTTTGTAAAAATACCATTTGAATAGTTTTCATGGTTTGTTGAATCCAGAGTTAAAGGAGCTCGTGTTCGCCCCCTGTAGGCACGATCGGGTACAACCAGAGGAATCGTATCGACACACTCATGTACCTGCTGGCGTATCCCATGAAGCCCATGGTCAAAACCAAAACCATCGAGCTCATAGACTTCGAGAAGCTGCCCGCCGGCCAGAACGCCACTGTGGCCGTCATGAGCTACAGCGGCTACGACATCGAAGACGCTCTGGTCCTCAACAAGGCCTCACTGGACAGAGGTGAGATCATGTGACTCTGAGAAGGGGGCGGAGTTTGTGTGACTGACACTTTATGCTTCATATATGTGTAAGGGCTCAGCCTATGCACATAAAACCACTGTAAATGAATATACACTGTAAATGTGAAACACAAACTAGCACAGAGTCGCTCAGTGGGTCGAGCGTTTGCTCTTATTCAAAGGTTGGAGGTTTGAATCTTTAGGCAAGACACTGAACCCCCTCCCCGTGTGTGTGTGCGTGTGCGCGTGTGTGTGTGAAGCGCTTTGAGCCTTAAAGGTGGAAAAACTCTATAAAAATGTGACTCTGACCAGTGTCTTTTCTGTTATTATAAAAAAAACAAAAGTGAAACATTTTCAGCTTCAGAAAGTGGTTCCATTCTTCAACTCCAGAGACGTTTCAGGTGAAAGGAGTCCGATCTACAGAGTTCTACAGAGTTCTACAGAGTTCTACAGAGTTCTACAGAGTTCTACAGAGTTCTACAGAGTTCTACAGAGTTCTACAGACTAGGGCAGTGGGTCGATCTGGGCACTTGGAGACATATCGTCCTAAATCTTGCTGATCTGGGCCGATAGTCCACGTGGGCAGGTTATACCTCGTTATAAATCTCAGACTCTCTATATCAGGGGTCTCCAACCTTTTTCCTTCTGTGAGCTACTTTTTGTAAAACAAAAATGCCAGAGAGCTGCTCATTTTTGGGGTCACCAGAAATGTATAAAATATAAGCACCATAGTACGCCGAAGATTAGGTAGAGTTTGATGTCTATAAAACACAACCCGTTATCCAGTTATCAGTGCACACACTTAGGCATAAAAATTATACATTTACAAAGGAAATAGGAATTTAATCAATCAAATCTGAGTTATTCAGCCCAGTATATATAATTCAGAAATCTCTTGGCGAGCTACATGGAAGGAGGTGGAGAGATACTGGTAACTCCCGAGCCACATTTAATCCAATTTACGGAGATAAATGTCCTGTATTTATGTCAATATTTATCTGCGGAGTAATTTGTCTGTGTCGCTGAACTGTCCACACACACACACACACACTGCTGCGGCAACATGCTGGATTATATTTACAGACGATCTTTTTGAGTCAGGACATTTATTAGTGCAGCCTTGTGATCTGAGAGGAGCCTGTATGAGGGTTTTGGTTCTTTCTCGTTGTTTAGCTGCTGTAGCTCCACATAAACAGTTTGTTTTCTGACATTGTTCTAGTGCAGGGGTGTCAAACTCATTTTGGTCCGGGGGCCGTATCCAACATACTTTGATCCCAAAGTGTCCGGATCAGAAGACTCATGTCATATAAACCCCAAAAATAACAATAAGTTCAAATATTTGTGCAGAGAAACACAAATCTATTACAGAATTTTTTTTTAAAATTTACATTACATTAACTTATATGTAAATAGGAATAAGTTCATTTTTCTTGTAAAATCCTGCACTCGGCTCCACTTTTCTCATGTTGGACATTTTTCTGATGAGGGTGTCACGGTCAACAGTCAAAACGATCGTCCTTTAAGAGCGTTTGGAAAGAGACAAGTCTTCATTTGTGCTGCTCTGGTGGGAGGGGCCACGTACAGAGACGCTGGAGACGCTGCTGTGATAAACACCACAGAAAATTAACAATATTTTAATAGAAAATATCATTAAAATATTTTAGTAGAAAATCAGCCGAGGGCCAGATTAAAGGTCTTGGAGGGCCGGATCTGGCCCCCGGGCCGTATGTTTGACACCTGTGTTCTAGTGTAAAGTGACACTAGTGTCTGCACATGTAACTGGACCTGCACTGATGTGTACATGAGACGTGTGAATGATCCACATTTACGCGTACAGTTAATTACTGTGACATGCTCGTGTTTACTGATAAAGGCTGATATTGGTTGTTTATACTTTCTGTACAGGTCAGAATGTGATGCAAAAATGCCATTAGTTCGACCCACTGTCTTTAAATATGATGTAAAGATGCAGAATAACAGGAAATGTCACGTAAACAAACTTAATTTAAAATCCAGCAGAGCCAAACCGAAGTTTTATTGTGAACTTTTACATCATTAAATATATCGGCTGTCGGCTCCTCCAACTCTGGTTTTATCTGAATCATATCAGCCGCAAAAAAAAACATATCTGTCAGGCCCTAAAACAGACCACTGCCCTCTGTCTTAAATTCTGTTTCATTTGTGTTTTGCAAGTTTAAATCTTGTTATATTTGTGTTTCCCCTCAGGCTTCGGCCGGTGTCTCGTGTATAAAAATACCAAATGCACTTTGAGACGTTACACAAACCAAACCTTTGATAAAGTGATGGGCCCGATGCTCGACGCCGCCACCCGGAAACCCATCTGGAGGCACAACATCCTGGACGCCGACGGCATCTGCTCCCCCGGTGAGACGCTCCTCCTCCAATGAGAAGCTCCTCCCCCAAAGAGATGCTCCTCCCCCGAGCTTCTGTACCCAGAGGACGTGTTTGCGTTTCTGTATCTGTGTTTATATTTATATTTTTTTGAAATGTGGTGGTCTCCGGTGAAAGTTTGTCCTCTTCACATCCAGAGCCGTTCAAACTGTATTCTCGCTCCTGCTGTGTGTTTAAAACAGTTTAAAACCAGGGTCCCCAACCCCCGGGCCACGGATCCGTAACCAGCCCGTGAAAGAGCAACCCTCCCCTCCATATGCATCTCTAAACCAGGTCTAAACCAGGTCTAAACCAGGTCTAAACCAGGTCTAAACCAGGTCTAAACCAGGTCTAAACCAGGTCTAAACCAGGTCTAAACCAGGTCTTATCCACCGCAGCCCCCAGTCCACAAAATATTGTCAGACATAAAACCGTCCGTGGTCCTAAAAAAGTCGGGGGCCTCTGGTCCAAACAGCTTAACTCAGACTTTTACATCAGTGAATGTCAGAGTTTATTTCTACACTTTGTTTCTTGCTGAAGCTGAAGATTCTGTTCTGTTCTGTTCTGTTCTGTTCTGTTCTCTTCTGTTCTGTTCTGTTCTGTTCTGTTCTGTTCTGTTCTCTTCTGTTCTCTTCTGTTCTCTTCTGTTCTGTTCTGTTCTGTTCTCTTCTGTTCTCTTCTGTTCTCTTCTCATGTTCCAGGTGAGAAAGTAGAAAACAAACAGGTGTTGGTGAACAAGTCGATGCCAACTGTGACCCAGACACCACTGGAGGGCAGCACCCAACCCGGACAGCCCCAGTACAGAGACGTGCCCATCAGGTAAACACACACACACACACTGTACACACACACACACTGTACACACACACACACACACATGTACACACACTGTACACACCTGTACACACACACACACTGTACACACACACACACACACTGTACACACACACCTGTACACACACACACACACACACACACTGTACACACACACAACTGTACACACACACACACACACTGTACACACACACCACACACATGTACACACACACACACTGTACACACACACTGTACACACACACACACACACACCTGTACACACACACACACACTGTACACACACACACACACACACACACACACTGTACACACACACACACACTGTACACACACACACACACTGTACACACACACACACTGTACACACACACACACACACACCTGTACACACACCTGTACACACACACACACACTGTACACACACCTGTACACACACTGTACACACACTGTACACACACCCACACACACACACACACTGTACACACCACACACACACACACTGTACACACACCACACACACCACACACCTGTACACACACTGTACACACACACACACTGTACACACACCCACACACACACACACACTGTACACACACCCACACACACACTGTACACACACACACACACCTGTACACACACCTGTACACACACACACACACACCTGTACACACACACTGTACACACACCACACACACACACACACCTGTACACACACACACACATGTACACACACACTGTACACACACACACACACACACTGTACACACACTGTACACACACACACACACACACACACACACACACATGTACACACACTGTACACACACACACACACCTGTACACACACACACACACACACACACACACACACTGTACACACACCACACACACACACACTGTACACACACACACACACACACACTGTACACACACACACACACACCTGTACACACACACACACACACACACACACACACACTGTACACACACCTGTACACACACCACACACACACACTGTACACACACACACACACACACACACACACATGTACACACACACACTGTACACACACACACACACACTGTACACACACACACACTGTACACACACACACACACACACTGTACACACACCGTACACACACACACACACTGTACACACACACACTGTACACACACACACACCTGTACACACACCTGCACACGGGTCCAGAACTCGGGTCTAATCGTCTAAACTCTTGTTCAGTTACAAAGGGTCCACAGACTCGTACATTGAGAAAGTGATGATCTCGTCCAACGCTGAAGACGCCTTCCTCATCAAGATCCTCCTCCGACAAACCAGAAGACCTGAGATCGGAGACAAGTTCAGCAGCAGACACGGGCAGAAAGGTGAGAACTTTACTCTCCGGTACAGACTGTAGACCCCACCCACTGAGAGTGTGTTTGGTCCTGGTCCTGGTCCTCGACTGGGCCTGGGCCTGGTCCTGGTTCTGGTCTTGGTCCTGGTATCTGAGCAGACACTAATATTATTTTAATTCCTTTAAACACAAATGGTGAATAGGAAACAATGATCCGAACGTGTTTTGTATCTTAAACTCGTCTGAGGGGTTTTGGTCGACTTCTCGTCTTTTTCTCGTCTCAGTTTTTTCTCAGGGTTATCGAAGTGCAGAGACGAGCTTGTACCTGTGTGCTGCACTTTTACAGTTTCCTGGGGTCAGGAGTTTGTCTTCACTTTGGCTACGTTCAGACTGCAGGGCTTAAACGCTCAATTCCGATTTTTTGGTGAAATCCGATGTTTTTTCGAGGTCGTTCACATTTCCAGTTAAATGTGACTTGTATGTGACTCCAGTGTGAACATTAAACGGTCCAAAAGTGTCCCACATGTGACACTGGAGACACGACGACGTCAACCGCAGCGAGCGTCTCTGTGTTTACACAAGTTGAACAAACATGGACGCAGCATCGAGCACCTGGAGATTTTAAAGTTCCTCTCGTACCGGAGCCACAACATGAACAACTGACTTGTTTTAAGGAGGAGATTGAGAAGGAGAAGGACCAGGTTTTTGGTGGTGGTGTTTTTGTGGTGAGTGGAGATGTGCTTCACTTCAGTCACATGGATCATGAACAGTTTTCTCTACTTCAGTGCAGAATAGTGACGTTTGTGTCTTGTTGATGACGTGTAGGTGGATGAATGTGACCTGACCGTTCACACTCAAGTCACATGTTAAAGATCAGATATGGATCAGTTTCAGGAGCACAGATCCAAGTGTCCTGGCTAGGGACGGGCATTCGATGAAATTTTCTTAATCGATTGTCGGAAGAATTAACGATCGATTAATCATTTACGTTTTTTTACGATCATCATTATTATTACTATCTGCACTAATCTGCATAAATAAATTCAACTTTACGACATATAAACATAACGACTCTAGATCCACATCAGCTGTTTGACATTATAATGTGTTTAATTCAGTTTTGTTCAAATCTCACAGAAACAAAACTTAAAACCACATCACTAATTTACATAAACTAAGTGAAGATAAAACTCCAGCTCTTGTGTCGCTGATGTGGTTCAACTTGTGTTGGATTAAAAGACATGACTCAGGTGAATACAGGTCAGTGTGACCAGATTTGTGTTTGTCAAAACCAGGACAGCGTACGGGGGGAGGGGGCGGGGCCTCGTCATCCACATTGAGCGACTCTCACCTGGAAAAACTTTTTCCCACTGGACACAGAAACATATGTGCTGCTTTATCCACTGTGCACATGGACTCACACACTTGTCCCAACGCAACGGAAAGTGTGGAATTTCTTCTACAAATCCTGGTTAAATCCACATTTGTGCTTCGGTTCGTTACAGACTGACCCACTGTTTGTGTCTCGCTCCTTCTGATGCAGAGACACATGTACACACCTGTTTGGTCACGACACACAAACATACTTTCAGTTTGTCAATTAATATGAACGTAATCGATGAAATTTTTAATGATCAATTATCGATTAATTGATTAATCATGCCCATCCCTAGTCCTGGGTCACATTTGAAAAAAATCAGATCTGTGTGGTTCAGACGTCATTAAAAGATCAGATACAGGAACATAGAGCCAAAAAATCAGATTTGGGAACTTCAGGTGCAGACTGAACGCAGCCTTTAACACATTTCTGTCGCTCTAATTATTCACCTGATGAGTTTTTAAATTCTTTTCACGACTTTGAGAGTTTTGTCGTCACGGTAACGACAACACAACAGCGTTTGTGCCGCGGCCAAAACATGAACTTTTATTAGAAGAACAAAAGGAACAGGAGCCTCTTTAAGACTCGTCTCCGTGTGGGTTTTACTGTGTGGATCCTGAGGGACGACGACCCGAACCCGTCACTGATTAACCAGAGGAGGGGGGCGGGGGGGGCAACAGGGGGTCGAGTGTCGAGTGATGGAGGCTGGGGGGGGGGGTCTGGAGGGTGACGGGGGTGATGAAGCGCCTCTGGGGGGGTCGGGGGACGGGGGGGTTTGACTCTTGTCCTGCTTTTCTCTGCTGATTTCACGCCTTTTAAATTACTATGAGTGAAGAAAATAAGGAATACATATAAAGCTAATCTGTTGTTTTTTCACATTATATACAAAAAAGAATGGCCCATATTTTGGCTGAGCTGCAGATGAAGCTGGAGTCTTGAATTTGAAGGAGCTCTCTCTCTCTCTCTTTCTTTCTCTTTCTCTGTCTCTCTCTCTCTTTCTTAGTCCGAGTTATTTTGGTCTTTTGTGTCAAAAAGTCACAGTTCAGCCTCATTACACTCCACGGAGATACTGGCAGGCAGGAAAAGGGAGGGCGAGAGAGGGAGAGTGCTCAAATACAGTTTAAGGAGGGAAGGAAAGAGGGACACAGAGAGAGAAAGAGAGAGCTCAAATACAGGTATGGGGGAAAAAAGAGGGAGAAAAAGAGGGAGAAAGAGACAGCTCAAATACAGGTAGGGAGAGACAGAGATCAAATAGAGGTAGGGAAAGATAGAGAGAGAGGGAGAAAGAGAGAATGCTCAAATAAATCAGATAGGGGGGAGAGAGGGAGAGAGAGAAAGAGAGAGAGGGGAAGTGCTAATAAAGAGGTAATGAGAGCGAGAGAAATAAAAAGAGCCTGCTCAAATACAGATAGAGAGAGAAAAGAGAGAAAGTGTGCTCAAATACAGATAGGGAGAGAGAGAGAAAGAGAGTGAAAAAAGAAAGAGAGAAAGTGCTAATATAGAGGTAGAGAGACAAATAAAAAGAGAGTGTGCTCAAATCCAGATAGGGAGAGAGATAGAGAAAGTGTGTTCAAATACAGATAGGGAGAGAGATCGAACAGAGGTAGGGAAAGATAGATAGAGAGAGTGAGAGAAAGAGAGAGAGAAAAAGTGCTGAAATAGAGAGAGAAAGAGAGAAAGTGCTCAAACACAGATAGAGCGATAGATAGATAGATAGAGATGGAGAGAGAGAGCGAAAGTGCTCAAATAGAGGCAGGGAGACAGAGGATAATGGAGTGAGAAAGAGAGTGAGAGAGCTCAAAATACAGGTAAAGAGAGAAGAGAGACCCCAAGTAGAGGGTGATAGAAGAGAAGAGAAAGAGATGAAGAAAGGAGAAAGAACACAGAGATATACAGGGAGAGAGAAGAAGAGAGATGAGTAAACAAGAAAGGAGAGAGAGAGAGAGAGCACAGAGATATACAGGGCAATAGAAGAGGAGAGAAAGAGATGAGTAAAGGAGAAAGGAGAGAGAGCACTGAGATATACAGTGAGAGAGAGCAGGAGAGAGAAAGATCCTATAGTTCAAACAGAGAGCGAGAGTTCAGCCTCATTAAATCCAGCAGCGAGAGACGCACAGACAGAAACAGGTTCAGGATTGTTACTTTTACCCAGAACAAGGAAAAATACTGCTCCACATCTCAATCCTACAAGTCAAGTACAATTGCTCATTGAACAGCCAGTTTCACATAAAGTCTCTGTTTTTTTGAACAATTTGACTTCTATTATAATTCTACAGAGGTACTGCAACGTTTTGTCACAATATTAACATTTTAAACTTGATTTTGATACTAAGGAATAGACTCGATACTCAATTACCGATTCCGATACCACAATGATAATAACAAACACATTTTTTTTAGACAATATAATGTGATTTTCAACATTAAATCATAGCATTTTCTTTTATATTACCATGTGGCTTTATATGTGTGTAATCCCTCAGTGGTCCAGGTAGGTCCCACAGTGGTCGATGTGCACATACAAGTCTATGTGCTCTTATATTTGTTCTGATACAGCTCAAGATCATTCTAAAGCTATTCAGGAAAAGGTTCATTTCTGTCCTGTGATACTTGCTTAAATGAGTATCTAGTTTCAGTATCAATTAGTATCAGATTTTTGATAATTTTGAGAAGCCTTCTGCAAAATAAAGAAAACAAAATTTATCTGTCAGTCAATGTTGAATAAAGAATGCATTTTAACATCTATGTAGCTAGGACCATAGACTGTATAAAGAAGTCGACCATAGTGTTTGGCCCCAGTCAAATGAAGCTCACAAGGCCAGCGGTTATTGGGTGAATTTGGAGCTGAGTTCCATATTAGGAATAGGAATTTACTTACTGAAAATAGCTAAATAAAAACACCAGGATCATGTTGAGTGGGTTAATAAGAACTCACTAAGACTCACTGCTGTAGTTACAGAGAGAGGGGTGACAATTTTTCAATGTATAGTCAATTGGAGCCAGAGTTGATGGAGCCGGAAGTGTCCCCATGCTCACTTCCTATTTGGAACACAGTGGCTAGTAGGTTTAGCCAGGCTGGCACCACCTAGTGCCTCCACTCAATTTAATTTCTCTCCAGCGACTAGGTCAGGAATGGGAATACATTAGACGGTTTGCAAGAATCCTGAAAGTCGTAGACCGCGCGCCGAGCTGTGAAGAGCTGTGGAGCCATGACATCAAACTCAAGCACCTGTCTGGGTCCCTTTTGTGGTACAGCACAACAGTAAACAAAGTGGTCGAGATGGATGTAGACGAAGCCATACATTCTGTGCTGACAATGTTTTCTGAGATCGAGGATTTAAAGCAGGAACAAAGAGAATGTTTGGTGAATTTTATCAAGGGGAAAGACGTTATTGTCCTTCTTCCTACGGGATTTGGTGCATTACATACACCAAGATCAAATAGCAACAATTGGTTAAATAAAAAAGTACCCGCCTACCATTGGGTGAACAAATCCTAATGATACGAAGTCAGACGGTTTCCACGAAGTGAAACCGTCTGATAAATCAGGCTATAGTGGGTTAGCTAGGTCCATTTATATAGGCTTATCAAGTCTATGGATAAGAGCAGAGAAACCAGGACATGCACCATACTGTCCTTTAACAGCACAGTCACGTGACCTTGTATTTGTCAGTATAGTGTATTATGATATTACACATTCTTAATCCTTTAAAACCACTGCTCACACATGGAAAAACAACTTAGAATTGTATCAGTATCTATGACAGTAACTGGTAATTGTGTTTTTTCTGACAAACTAATATAAGAATAATATGCATTTCAAACTACAGGGTCTTTATGATTTGTTAATTGCGACGATTCAAATTGCGATTAATCTTGCTGTCCTAGTTTGATCTCCATTATGTTTTATGCTACCGTTGTTCTCTTAAAGATGCACTGTGTAACTTTTCCGGTGGAGAGTCCATCACTTGCTTCTCTTCATGGAAATACTGCCTGGAATGCTCCACAGTATGCCATGACACTCAGTGAGCTTTACAGGAGACTGCTGTTGGCACCACATGGTCAGTTTACGTGATCTGTGAAGAGGCGAGCTCACTCATAGTAAGAATGCAAGTTTTTAGGTCAGTAAAAAACACATATTTATATATTGAGATGGATGTGTTTAATGCCATACTGGGACATTCAAGACAAAACAGTAACATAGTAACATAACATAGAAAAGTTGCACAGTGCACCTTCAAGCCAAACCTTCAGGGCGCTTAACTTGTGCATCAATGATTGAGTGAGACTGGGGGATCAGTGGTTGGAGCCTGGTGCTGCCTCCACATCTGTCAGTTTGCCCCAGAGCACGACCAGATGATGAAGAAGCAAGAGTCATGAAGAAGTTTAAGTTTTCAGATTAAAAATATAAAACCTGGATGAGTCCTCCATTAGCCCTGGTTTAGTCCTTGTTTAGACCTCTTTTAGACCTGGTTTAGTCCTGCTGTAGACCTTATTTAATCCTCCTTTAGTCCTGGTTGAGTGTTTGCGTACACTGGTGTATGAATGTGTGTGTGAATGGGTGAGTGGTTTCTTGATGTAAATCACTTTGAGTGCCTTGAAGGTGGAAAAGTGCTATATGAAAATGTGCCCTTTTACCATTATGTTTTGTCCTCCTTTAGTCCTTCTTTAGTCCTGGTTTAGTCCCTGTTTACTTCTCCTTTAGCCTTGTTTTAGTCCTTGTTTACTCCTCTTTTAGTCCTGGTTTAGTCCTTAAATAGTCCTTCTTTAGTTCTGGTTTAGTCCTTATCTAATCCTTCTTTAGTCCTGGTTTAGTCCTCCTTTTTTCCTGCTTTAGTCCTGGTTTAGTCCTTATTTACTCCTCTTTTAGTCCTACTTTAGTCCTTGTCTAGTCCTTCTTTAGTCCTTCCTTAGCCCTGGTTTAGTCCTTACCTAATCCTCCTTTAGCCCTGGCTTAGTCCTTATCTGTTCCTTCTTTAGCCCTGGTTTAGTCCTTATCTAGTCCTTCTTTAGTCTTTCTTTAGCCCTGGTCTAGTCCTTATCTATTCCTTTTTTAGCCCTGGTTTAGTCCTTGTTTACTCCTTTTTTAACCCTGGTTTTGTCCTTATCTAGCCCTTCTTTAGTCCTGCTTTAGTCCTTGTCTAGTCCTTTTGTTGAATGTAGATGATAAGAACCAGTCCACGCCCTGGATCTGTGACGTAAAATTGGACTCTGGACCCACTATCACAAAACTAACAGCCAATGTAACAGAAAGAACTACTTAAATAAACTACACTGCACTGGAACTATACTCCATACAACATGAGGAGTACACAGGAATGAGGGACAGATAAAGGTAGGAATAAACCAGAACTAAATCAGGACTAAACCGGGACTAAACCCGCGCTAAACCAGGACTGAACCAGACTTGTATCATACTGAAGTGTATTTGAGCATAACAGGCTACAGACTTAGTCCAACGCGGTTCATTTGGTCTTCCGAGAATTAATTTTATTAGATTACCTGACAGTTTCGACTGCTCACTATAGGGCTGCTCGATAATAGAAAAAAAAAAAACTGTTTTATCATGATTATTTTTGTCAATATTGAAATTATCATTATTCTTTACATGATTATTTTTTAGTTACAGGATGCATTTATTCAGCATTTCTCTCTTTCAAGAAAACCCTACTTTGCTATTGATTAATTTACTCAAAACTTTCAAATTGAAGATAAATATAGGCTACAAATATGTACCTTAGAGCAGTTTTGCGATGTATAAAACATAAAATGAATAAACTATACTTTGAACATGAAATACGGCATAGAGAAACATAAATGTATCCAAAATAAACTATATATCCAGGTGTTCTACAATCTCTATAGTTAAAAAAAATACTTATTTATATAAAAAAATATCCCAAAATAAACTTAAGTTAAGCTTTATCGTTTCAACTTGATTATATGAGTTTAGAGATTGTTTGACACACAGATTGAAATCAAATCAACAATCAAAATTCGATTAATTGCACAGCCACTCCCTCAGAGTGGTCTGGTCAGCTCATTTAAACAGGTTTTGGCCACTGTCTTCCTATAAAATAGAGGCAAATGTGAGACAGTAAAAAGGACCCCTCATCCCGGTTTATGGTCCCATGGGCATGTTTATGTATTTTGATTGCCTTCTTATTCCAGTGGCGATGTTTGTTGTCCTCTATAATGTCTAATGATGTTTGCACCATCCCAGTCCATAATGTGGTTCTCTCTTTGACACTGATCAGAAATGGCTGATTTGAGTTGCTTCTGTTCTTTGTATTTAGTTTCTCGTGTGCATGCTTTCACTGTTTCCTTTTTGCATTTTGTCCTGAAGACTTGTACAGTACTGGGGCGTATTTTTGCATGTGCGTAACAGTAAGTGCTGGTATGAACAGTCACAGGCAGACTTGGTGCTAATGAGGTGGTGAAGCTGCTCTCAGGCTGATGGTCACACATTAGATTATAAATGGATCAATGTAGAGGACTAATATAATATGAACTGTTGGCACTGCGGTCTGGAGATGTGGAATCAGATTTATAACAGAATTAAACCAGGACTTTGCGAGAATATCAAAATATATTCAGTAATCTCTTTTGTGAAAAAAGGAACTTCAATATACTGTGTCGGTTTAGTGTGATTTTCAGCTTTCTTTATAATATCATGTGGTCTTATATTTATGTAATCCGTCAGTGGTCCATCTGGGTTCCACAGTGGTCCATGTGCGTCTATGTGTGCTTATTTTTGTTCTGATACAACTCAAGTTAATTCTAAAGTGATTCAGGAAAGATTAATTTGTGTCCTGTGAATGCCCAAATGAGTATCTAGTTTTGATACTAGTTTAAGTATTGATCAGTATCTAATTATTTATAGCTTTGCCAACATTAAATAACTGAAAGATTAGGATTGTGCATAATATATATTTTAGATAATCTTGATAACAATTTGATATTTTTGCAAGTCTCTAAAAATGTGCTCCACGTTAAAATGTCTTGTTGAGGTTCACGTACTATTGCAAACAATCGAAAAAAACAACTTTAATATTACTGAAATATTACTAGTCCAATGAGGTTCATTTGGTCTTCTGATAATTTGTGTTATCAGGTTATTTTTTCAGACCAAGAGTTTTGCTTTCATACCTGACAGTTTGAGTGGTCACGTGATGTTGCTGTGATGTGTCCGGTCAGCTTGATTTATACAGGTTTTGGCGCTGTCTTCCTACCAGTGGAGGCAGGATGACAGCGCCATCTGCAGTCCGACTTCCTCAGGACAGTATCCCAGGTGTGTGAGAGTAAAAAAGCCCCTCTTCCTGGTTTATAGTCCCGTGGGCATGTTTCCGTATTTTGTGATCACTCTGAGGAAGAGTCGAAACTGTCAGGTATGAAAACAAACTCTTGGTCTGAAAAAATAACCTAATAAGATGAAATTTTGCTATATAGTTTATGCACTATTATATGCCCAAGTTTAAAGGTGCAGTGCTCAACTTTTCTGGTGGAGGGTCCATCACCTGCTTGTCTCCATGGAGATGTTATTGCTATGCTTCAGATGTTCCATGGTATGACTGTAAACATTTCCACCTAGCATTTATTCATTACGGGTGTTTCTATTANGCTGGATTATATTTACAGACGATCTTTTTGAGTCAGGACATTTATTAGTGCAGCCTTGTGATCTGAGAGGAGCCTGTGTGAGGGTTTTGGTTCTTTCTCGTTGTTTAGCTGCTGTAGCTCCACATAAACAGTTTGTTTTCTGACATTGTTCTAGTGCAGGGGTGTCAAACTCATTTTGGTCCGGGGGCCGTATCCAACATACTTTGATCCCAAAGTGTCCGGATCAGAAGACTCATGTCATATAAACCCCAAAAATAACAATAAGTTCAAATATTTGTGCAGAGAAACACAAATCTATTACAGAATTTTTTTTTAAAATTTACATTACATTAACTTATATGTAAATAGGAATAAGTTCATTTTTTCTTGTAAAATCCTGCACTCGGCTCCACTTTTCTCATGTTGGACATTTTTCTGATGAGGGTGTCACGGTCAACAGTCAAAACGATCGTCCTTTAAGAGCGTTTGGAAAGAGACAAGTCTTCATTTGTGCTGCTCTGGTGGGAGGGGCCACGTACAGAGACGCTGGAGACGCTGCTGTGATAAACACCACAGAAAATTAACAATATTTTAATAGAAAATATCATTAAAATATTTTAGTAGAAAATCAGCCGAGGGCCAGATTAAAGGTCTTGGAGGGCCGGATCTGGCCCCCGGGCCGTATGTTTGACACCTGTGTTCTAGTGTAAAGTGACACTAGTGTCTGCACATGTAACTGGACCTGCACTGATGTGTACATGAGACGTGTGAATGATCCACATTTACGCGTACAGTTAATTACTGTGACATGCTCGTGTTTACTGATAAAGGCTGATATTGGTTGTTTATATTTTCTGTACAGGTCAGAATGTGATGCAAAAATGCCATTAGTTCGACCCACTGTCTTTAAATATGATGTAAAGATGCAGAATAACAGGAAATGTCACGTAAACAAACTTAATTTAAAATCCAGCAGAGCCAAACCGAAGTTTTATTGTGAACTTTTACATCATTAAATATCGGCTGTCGGCTCCTCCAACTCTGGTTTTATCTGAATCATATCAGCCGCAAAAAAAAACATATCTGTCAGGCCCTAAAACAGACCACTGCCCTCTGTCTTAAATTCTGTTTCATTTGTGTTTTGCAAGTTTAAATCTTGTTATATTTGTGTTTCCCCTCAGGCTTCGGCCGGTGTCTCGTGTATAAAAATACCAAATGCACTTTGAGACGTTACACAAACCAAACCTTTGATAAAGTGATGGGCCCGATGCTCGACGCCGCCACCCGGAAACCCATCTGGAGGCACAACATCCTGGACGCCGACGGCATCTGCTCCCCCGGTGAGACGCTCCTCCTCCAATGAGAAGCTCCTCCCCCAAAGAGATGCTCCTCCCCTCGAGCTTCTGTACCCAGAGGACGTGTTTGCGTTTCTGTATCTGTGTTTATATTTATATTTTTTTGAAATGTGGTGGTCTCCGGTGAAAGTTTGTCCTCTTCACATCCAGAGCCGTTCAAACTGTATTCTCGCTCCTGCTGTGTGTTTAAAAGCAGTTTAAAACCAGGGTCCCCAACCCCCGGGCCACGGATCCGTAACCAGCCCGTGAAAGAGCAACCCTCCCCTCCATATGCATCTCTAAACCAGGACTAAAAAACAGGTCTAAACCAGGTCTAAAACATCTAAACCAGGTCTAAACCTCTAAACCAGGTCTAAACCAGGTCTAAACCAGGTCTAAACCAGGTCTAAACCAGGTCTAAACCAGGTCTAAACCAGGTCTTATCCACCGCAGCCCCCAGTCCACAAAATATTGTCAGACATAAAACCGTCCGTGGTCCTAAAAAAGTCGGGGGCCTCTGGTCCAAACAGCTTAACTCAGACTTTTACATCAGTGAATGTCAGAGTTTATTTCTACACTTTGTTTCTTGCTGAAGCTGAAGATTCTGTTCTGTTCTGTTCTGTTCTGTTCTGTTCTGTTCTGTTCTGTTCTCTTCTGTTCTCTTCTGTTCTGTTCTGTTCTCTTCTGTTCCTTCTTCTGTTCTCTTCTGTTCTCTTCTGTTCTCTTCTGTTCTGTTCTGTTCTGTTCTCTTCTGTTCTCTTCTCTTCTGTTCTGTTCTGTTCTCTTCTGTTCTCTTCTCATGTTCCAGGTGAGAAAGTAGAAAACAAACAGGTGTTGGTGAACAAGTCGATGCCAACTGTGACCCAGACACCACTGGAGGGCAGCACCCAACCCGGACAGCCCCAGTACAGAGACGTGCCCATCAGGTAAACACACACACCTGTACACACACACACACACCTGTACACACACACACCTGTACACACACACACCTGTACACACACCTGTACACACACACACCTGTACACACACACACACCTGTACACACACACCTGTACACACACACACTGTACACACACCTGTACACACACAACACACACACACACTGTACACACACAACTGTACACACACACACTGTACACACACACACCTGTACACACACACACACACTGTACACACACACACACACCTGTACACACACACACACACACCTGTCACACACACACACCTGTACACACACACACCTGTACACACACACACACACACACTGTACACACTGTACACACACACCTGTACACACACACACACACACACTGTACACACACCCACACACACACACACCTGTACACACACACACACCTGTACACACACACACACACCTGTACACACACACACTGTACACACACACACACACACACACACACCTGTACACACACACACACTGTACACACACACACTGTACACACCACACACACACACACACACACACACACACCTGTACACACACACACCTGTACACACACACAACACACACACACACACACACCTGTACACACACACACACCTGTACACACACCTGTACACACACCTGTACACACACACACCTGTACACACACACACACACACCTGTACACACACCTGTACACACACACACCTGTACACACACACCTGTACACACACACACCTGTACACACACCACACACACACACACCTGTACACACACACACACACACACACACCTGTACACACACACACCTGTACACACACACACACACCTGTACACACACACACACACACACACACACACACACACACCTGTACACACACACACACACACACACACCTGTACACACACACACACACACACCTGTACACACACCTGTACACACACACACACACACTGTACACACACCTGTACACACACACACACACACCTGTACACACACACACACACACCTGTACACACACCTGTACACACACACACCTGTACACACACCTGACACACACACACACCTGTACACACACACACACACACACACACACACCTGTACACACACACACACCTGTACACACACCTGTACACACACACACACACACACACCTGTACACACACACCTGTACACACACCTGTACACACCTGTACACACACACACACCTGCACACACACACCTGTACACACACCTGTACACACACCGTACACACACCTGTACACACACCTGTACACACACACACACACCTGTACACACACACACTGCACACACACACACACACACCTGTACACACACACACACCTGCACACACACACCTGTACACACACCTGTACACACACCTGTACACACACCTGTACACACACCTGCACACGGGTCCAGAACTCGGGTCTAATCGTCTAAACTCTTGTTCAGTTACAAAGGGTCCACAGACTCGTACATTGAGAAAGTGATGATCTCGTCCAACGCTGAAGACGCCTTCCTCATCAAGATCCTCCTCCGACAAACCAGAAGACCTGAGATCGGAGACAAGTTCAGCAGCAGACACGGGCAGAAAGGTGAGAACTTTACTCTCCGGTACAGACTGTAGACCCCACCCACTGAGAGTGTGGTTTGGTCCTGGTCCTGGTCCTCGACTGGGCCTGGGCCTGGTCCTGGTTCTGGTCTTGGTCCTGGTATCTGAGCAGACACTAATATTATTTTAATTCCTTTAAACACAAATGGTGAATAGGAAACAATGATCCGAACGTGTTTTGTATCTTAAACTCGTCTGAGGGGTTTTGGTCGACTTCTCGTCTTTTTCTCGTCTCAGTTTTTTCTCAGGGTTATCGAAGTGCAGAGACGAGCTTGTACCTGTGTGCTGCACTTTTACAGTTTCCTGGGGTCAGGAGTTTGTCTTCACTTTGGCTACGTTCAGACTGCAGGGCTTAAACGCTCAATTCCGATTTTTTGGTGAAATCCGATGTTTTTTCGAGGTCGTTCACATTTCCAGTTAAATGTGACTTGTATGTGACTCCAGTGTGAACATTAAACGGTCCAAAAGTGTCCCACATGTGACACTGGAGACACGACGACGTCAACCGCAGCGAGCGTCTCTGTGTTTACACAAGTTGAACAAACATGGACGCAGCATCGAGCACCTGGAGATTTTAAAGTTCCTCTCGTACCGGAGCCACAACATGAACAACTGACTTGTTTTAAGGAGGAGATTGAGAAGGAGAAGGACCAGGTTTTTGGTGGTGGTGTTTTGTGGTGAGTGGAGATGTGCTTCACTTCAGTCACATGGATCATGAACAGTTTTCTCTACTTCAGTGCAGAATAGTGACGTTTGTGTCTTGTTGATAACGTGTAGGTGGATGAATGCACTTTGACCTTTCACACTGAAGTCACATGTTAAAGATCAGATATGGATCAGTTTCAGGAGCACAGATCCAAGTGTCCTGGCTAGGGACGGGCATTCGATGAAATTTTCTTAATCGATTGTCGGAAGAATTAACGATCGATTAATCATTTACGTTTTTTTACGATCATCATTATTATTACTATCTGCACTAATCTGCATAAATAAATTCAACTTTACGACATATAAACATAACGACTCTAGATCCACATCAGCTGTTTGACATTATAATGTGTTTAATTCAGTTTTGTTCAAATCTCACAGAAACAAAACTTAAAACCACATCACTAATTTACATAAACTAAGTGAAGATAAAACTCCAGCTCTTGTGTCGCTGATGTGGTTCAACTTGTGTTGGATTAAAAGACATGACTCAGGTGAATACAGGTCAGTGTGACCAGATTTGTGTTTGTCAAAACCAGGACAGCGTACGGGGGGAGGGGGGCGGGGCCTCGTCATCCACATTGAGCGACTCTCACCTGGAAAAACTTTTTCCCACTGGACACAGAAACATATGTGCTGCTTTATCCACTGTGCACATGGACTCACACTTGTCCCAACGCAACGGAAAGTGTGGAATTTCTTCTACAAATCCTGGTTAAATCCACATTTGTGCTTCGGTTCGTTACAGACTGACCCACTGTTTGTGTCTCGCTCCTTCTGATGCAGAGACACATGTACACACCTGTTTGGTCACGACACACAAACATACTTTCGGTTTGTCCATTAAAATGAACATAATCGATGAAATTCTTAATGATCAATTATCGATTCATTGATTAATCATGCCCATCCCTAGTCCTGGGTCACATTTGAAAAAATCAGATCTGTGTGGTTCAGACGTCATTAAAAGATCAGATACAGGAACATAGAGCCAAAAAATCAGATTTGGGAACTTCAGGTGCAGACTGAACGCAGCCTTTAACACATTTCTGTCGCTCTATAATTATTCACCTGATGAGTTTTTAAATTCTTTTCACGACTTTGAGAGTTTTGTCGTCACGGTAACGACAACACAACAGCGTTTGTGCCGCGGCCAAAACATGAACTTTTATTAGAAGAACAAAAGGAACAGGAGCCTCTTTAAGACTCGTCTCCGTGTGGGTTTTACTGTGTGTGGATCCTGAGGGACGACGACCCGAACCCGTCACTGATTAACCAGAGGAGGGGGGGGGGGGGGCAACAGGGGGTCGAGTGTCGAGTGATGGAGGCTGGGGGGGGGGGTCTGGAGGGTGACGGGGGTGATGAAGCGCCTCTGGGGGGGTCGGGGGACGGGGGGGTTTGACTCTTGTCCTGCTTTTCTCTGCTGATTTCACGCCTCTTTTATCTTTCACTTTCACACAAAACAAACAAACTGAGTCTGAGCTGGAGCCAGAGTCTGCCCCCCCAGTCTGCCCCCCCCGCGCCCAGAGTCTGCCCCCCCCCCGCCCAGAGTCTGCCCCCCCCCCAGAGTCTGCCCCCCCTCCAGACCCTCGTGGTCAGAGTCTGCCCCCTCGTGGTCAGAGTCTGCCCCCTCGTGGTCAGAATCTGCCCAAGTGCCCAGATTCTGGCCCCCCCACGCCCAGAGTCTCCCCGCGCAGTCAGAGTCTGCTCCCCGTGTGTGTGTCGTGTGTGTGTCTTGTGTGTGTCTTGTGTGTGTGTATAGTGTGTGTGTGTGTGTGTGTATGTGTGTGTGTGTCTTGTGTGTGTATGTGTGTGTGTGTCTTGTGTGTGTGTATAGTGTGTATAGTGTGTGTGTGTGTGTATGTGTGTATAGTGTGTGTGTATAGTGTGTGTAGTGTGTGTGTGTGTCGTGTGTGTGTCGTGTGTGTGTATAATGTGTGTGTGTGTCGTGTGTGTGTGTGTGTATGTGTGTGTGTGTCTGTGTGTGTGTGTGTGTATAGTATAGTGTGTATAGTGTGTGTGTGTAATAGTGTGTGTGTGTGTGTGTGTGTATAGTGTGTGTGTGTGTGTGTGTCGTGTGTGTGTGTATAGTGTGTGTGTGTGTGTGTATAGTGTGTGTGTGTCTTGTGTGTGTGTGTCTTGTGTGTGTGTGTGTGTGTGTGTGTATAGTGTGTGTGTGTGTGTGTGTGTGTATAGTGTGTGTGTGTGTGTGTGTGTATAGTGTGTGTGTGTGTGTGTGTATAGTGTGTGTATAGTGTGTGTGTGTGTGTGTGTGTGTGTGTGTGTATATGTGTGTGTGTGTGTCGTGTGTGTGTGTGTGTGTGTGTATAGTGTGTGTGTGTGTGTATAGTGTGTGTGTGTGTGTGTGTGTGTGTGTATAGTGTGTGTGTGTATAGTGTGTGTGTGTGTGTGTGTGTATAGTGTGTGTGTGTGTGTGTGTGTGTGTGTGTGTGTGTGTGTGTGTATAGTGTGTGTGTGTGTGTGTATAGTGTGTGTGTGTGTGTGTGTGTGTATAGTGTGTGTGTGTGTGTGTGTGTGTGTGTGTATAGTGTGTGTGTGTCTTGTGTGTGTGTATAGTGTGTGTGTGTGTGTGTGTGTGTGTGTGTGTGTATAGTGTGTGTGTGTTGTGTGTGTGTATAGTGTGTGTTGTGTGTGTGTATATGTGTGTGTGTGTGTGTGTGTGTGTGTGTTCGGTGCATCAGCTGTTCAGGTCAGAGTGTATTTTTCCCATGTGTTCGGTTCAGTTTTTCCTTCACTTCATCTGAGCTGAACGTGTGTAATCCCCCTCTCCTTCTCTCTCTCTCTCTCTCCTTCTCCCTTCTCTCTCTCCTTCTCTCTCTCTCCTCTCTCCTTCTCTCCTCCTTCTCTCTCTCCTTCTCTCTCTCCTCTCTCTCCTCTCTCCTCTCTCTCTCCTTCTCTCTCTCCTCTCTCTCCTTCTCTCTCTCCTCTCTCTCTCTCCTTCTCTCTCTCCTTCTCTCCTTCTCTCCTTCCTTCTCTCTCTCTCTGTGGACTAAGCACCTTCCTCCACTTCCTGTGTCCTTTCTTTTCTTTTCTTTTCTTTTCTTTTTTCTGTGTTTCGTTTGTAAATGACTCTACGATGTGTTTGCCATTTCCAGGGAGAAAGACTCGACCCCCGAGCAAATATTTAGAATCAAACCAGAGGAAGAAGAAGAAGAAGAGTCGAGGCCTGCGAGCCGACACCGATCACACATCCCACGCACACACACACACAGACATGCACACACACACATGCACACACACAACCGACGCACACACACACACAACGCACACAGACGCACAACCGATCGGATCATATCGGGTATCAGTCGATAGTTAAAGTCAAAGTATCGACATCGGTATCGGTATCAATATTGAAAAAAGTGTGATCCTTGCATGTCTATTTACAACGACACGTAAAAGTTTATATTGGCATAAAATGGAGAATAAACAGCATCTTAATAATACACAGAATAATCCAAGTTGTGTGTGTTTGTGTGTCTGTGTGTGTGTGTGTCTCTCTGTGTGTGTGTGTGTGTGTGTGTGTGTGTCTCTCTGTGTGTGTACCAGGTGTTTGCGGCCTGATCGTCCCGCAGGAGGACATGCCCTTCTGTGACACTGGCATCTGCCCTGACGTGATCATGAACCCTCACGGATACCCCTCCAGAATGACGGTAACATCTGCATCTGCACACTCCATGTTTTTAAGGGTCCAGTATCACACAAAACTGACTCTCGAGCTCTTTAAGCCACGTTCTGACGCCGTTTCTACGGAAGCCGAGAGGGGTCGCAACAAACACAAACGCCGCGACAAATACAAATGCGGCAACACAACAAAAAGCCACAACAAACCAAAAAAAGCCACAACGGAAATGACCGCGTTACTCTATTTTAATGCAAACACCACAACAAATACAAACGCCACAACACAAAGGCAAATGCCACGACACCTTAAAACACCACAACACGTTAAAAAGCCACAACACGTTAAAAACACAACACGTTAAAATGCCACAACACGTTAAAAAGCCACAACACAAAAGCCACAAACACATCAAAAAGCCGCAACACATCAAAAAGCCGCAACACATCAAAAGGCCGCAACACATCAAAAGGCCGCAACACATCAAAAGGCCACAACACATTAAAAGTCTGCAACACATTAAAAAGCCGCAACATCAAAAAAACGCAACACATTAAAAAGCCACAACACATTAAAAAGCCACAACGGAAATGACCGCGGGACTCTATTTTAATGCAAACACCACAACAAATACAAACGCCACAACACAAACAAAAGGCAACATAAAAAAACGTTAAAAAACAACACGAACCACAACATCAAAAAGCCGCAACACATCAAAAGCCACCACAAAAAGCACATCAAAAGGCCGCAACACATCAAAAAGCCACAACACAAAAAATCTGCACACATTAAAAAGCGCAAAACACAAAAAACGCACATTAAAAAGCCACAACACATTAAAAAGCCACAACCGAAACACTTTAATCAAACACCACAACAAATACAAACGCCACAACACAAAGCAAATCCACAACACATAAAAGCCGCAACACATCAAAAAGCCGCAACACATCAAAAGGCCGCAACACATCAAAAGCCACAACACATTAAAAACAACACAAAAATCTGCAACACATTAAAAAGCCGCAAAACATCAAAAAAACGCAACACATTAAAAAGCCACAACGGAAATGACCGCGGGACTCTATTTTAATGCAAACACCACAACAAATACAAACGCCACAACACAAAGGCAAATGCCACAACACATTAAAAAGCCACAACACGTTAAAATGCCACAACACTTTAAAAAGCCACAACACATAAAAAGGCCGCAACACATCAAAAAGCCACAACACATTAAAAATCTGCAACACATTAAAAAGCCACAACACATTAAAAATCTGCAACACATTAAAAAGCCACAAAACATCAAAAAAACGCAACACATTAAAAAGCCACAACACATTAAAAAGCCATAACGGAAGTGACCGCAGGACTCTATTTTCCGACGGACCGATCAAGCGGCAAGTGAAGAAGAAGAACTACAATGTGAAAAGTAAAGGAACAGAAAAGTTGGAAATGTAAGTAAAAGTAATTTATTGTTTTATCATTATTCGTTTCACGTTGTAGTTCTTCTTCTTCACTTCGCCGCTTGATCGGTCCATCGGAAAATAGAGTCCTGCGGTCACTTCTGCTGTGGCTTTTTAATGTGTTGTGGCTTTTTAATGTGTTGTGGCTTTTTAGTGTGTGCGGCATTTGCGTTTGTGTTGCGGCGTTTGCGTTTGTTGTGACCCCTCTCGGCTTCCGTACGTTTCACCCTCCAAAACACACCTGAAGTTGTGTTTTGTCTTAGTCTCAGTCTCCAAACGCTCTGTTCCACCTCGTGATGTCACAAAGTGGTAGTTTTCAAGTTCTCAGCTCCTTTTCCCTTTAGTTCAGTCGAGATCGGCGACTCCAGGACTGAAATGATCCAAATGATTCCAGTGTAGGTGTGTGGAGTTTAAAAACACAGTGGAGCACTTCCTGTATCACCACATGATGACATCAGAAGGTGGAACAGAGTGTTTTCTGTTTGAGAGAAGAACTCGTTTGTGAGGAGGAGACGTCATAGTGAAATCCTGAGTCCTGCTCCCGTCTTCCTCCTCTGGACCAGAGTCTCCCCCCAGTCCCTGTCCTGTCCGGTCATGGAAATCCTTGAGAAGTCATGGAAATTGAAAATGTCACGTTCCAAGCCTGGAAAAGTCATGGAATTTTTAAATTCAATGAAAGCTTTGGTAAAGTCATGGATTTAAGTTTCTCTTTCCCACAGCTCCAGCGTTCTGTTAAGTTCTCATGTCTAAGGAGAATGATATTATGGTTATTTCCAAACATTTGCATCTTTTGTTTGGTCTGATTCATGAGTTGGTTTCACTTGGTGTAAACCGTGTGACATTAGGATTCGTTCTCTTGACGGTAGGCAGGTTTTGTTTTGTTTTATTTAACCAACCGCTGCTGTTTGGTCGTGATGTTTGTAATGCTCTGGGATACTCGGTGGTGTCGTGTAATTGCCCAACGGCACAACAGCAAACAAATCAGAGTGAACATGACGTTTCTGTGAGATGAACTTGTGAATTAAAGGTGCAATAAAAAATGCGAAGTTTGTATTTGACAAAGGAAGTGCAGAGGAGGAGAGCGTCTGCAGTCTGATATCGAAACTCGGGCTGGTTCTGCTCTTCTCTGATTGGCCGGTGTGCGTCTACAACTTCTGGGTTTCTTCAAACCGTCCAGTGTTTTCTGATTCCTGGAGAGAAATGAAATTGAGCCGAGGCACTAGGTTTAAAAGAGACGACAGTAAATGCACTGACAGGATTTCACTATGGCTTAAACATATGGTGGTATTTCTAAAACTTGAAAAAAATAAATATACATTAAGGGGATGTACAGATAGTTTTCCAGATATGGTAATGCTTTATTTCTTGTTTTTCTAATATGCGAGTGTCACCGATATGAATGTACAATTAAGGCAAGGCAAGTTAAGTTTATTTGTACAGCACAATTCGTACACAAATTAATTCAAAGTGCCTTACAGAATAAGAAATACATTTAAAATCATAATAAAACAAATCAAAACATAAATAATCATAAAGATTAAAATTAAGAGTCTGTCTCACATGTTCAGACTGTTCCAGGTTTTAGCTGTAGTTGTAATTGTGACCTGTTGATTCTGTGATTTGGAATATTTAATATTTAATTGATGGAGCTTTGTGTTTGTGGTTTAACGACGAGCTGAGATGAGTCAGGATGGAAATGTTCTTTATGAAAAAGAAAAAAATCCTTTTTTTTTTTTTTACATGTTTATTGTTGATGCTTGTATTTTATGCAGGTTTATTACACTGTGCATGAGCAACTGGAGGGAAAAAAAAAGACAAGTTAACTGTATATTTCATTGTATATTTTCTGTTAATGTTCTTAATAAAAATATTTGGGAAAAAAATTCTGACAGGATTTAGAATGTTCAAAAACTTTAATCCCAAACCATAAGGTGAGTGGAAAGAGTTAAACATTTCAGATTTAGACCTAAAAGTCTGATCAGTTCTACACACGTAGGAGCCGTAAAGTCATGGAAAATTCACATTAGATCATGAAAAAGTTTGGAAATGTTGTCGGTGAAAGAGAGTACAAGTAAGTGTGAGTGTAAGTTGGATCAAACCTTTGAGACTCTGACGCTCGGCTCCTTCGCACTGTAAAAGTGAATAATCTTTGTGTCCAGTCGTCAGCGCCTCGTGTTTACTCTCCGTGGTCGTCATGGAGACGGCAGTGAAATGTCTCTGTGTCGGGAGTGAAATGAGAGTCGGTGTTTCCTTTTATGTGCCGGGGTCAGAGGTCAGAGGTCGTGTGGATGTGACCTGAGAGTCATTGTTCCCTCGGCCGCAGCTCCGTGTGTTTAGGCTCCGACATGAGCCCAAAATGAGTTTGTAAAGGAACAGTTTTATTTGGATCAAACAGCAGCCGGATTTAGATTTCCTCAAAATCACGCGTCGTTGAAGCGCTGCACGTCAGGTTAAAGTCTAAAGTGTCAGAAAGCTCGTCTCTAAGGCGCTTCTCTCACCTGCTGATTGTTGTGCAGGTGGGTAAACTGATCGAGCTCCTGGCGGGGAAGGCGGGCGTGTTGGACGGGCGCTTCCACTACGGCACGGCGTTCGGAGGGAGCAAAGTGAAGGACGTGTGCGAGGACCTGATCCGCTACGGGTACAACTACCAGGGCAAAGACTACGTGACGTCGGGCATCACCGGGTAACGACTTTAAACTCCTCAAACTGCACAAAGAACTCAACTTTTAAACACTAACAGGCAGAGATGTAACAAAAACCATCGTCAAAGAAAATCTCAGAATAATATCATGAGGCGTCACAATAGATCGAATTACACATTTCTTTGCTTTAATGCAGGTTTTATAGAAGCAACAGCTTATAAACATCGAGAACTACATTTCCCATGATTCATTTCAGTGCAGACGACATGAAGAAATATGTTTTTACTTGAATACAAGCATCACGAATCTCAGACTTCTGGTCACCGTACAATTCATACTGGGAAGGATTTTCCTAAAAAGTGAACATCAAACCTCCATGTTTGTTTTCCCAGTGGGACGTGTCTATTGTCAAAGTCGAACTTTTCAAGTCTTTTGAACCATATCACTTTTGTTTCTGGTTCTGATATTGTCATATTTTAGTTTTGGGATTCGGACGTCGTAATTGTTGTGGTTGTTGGATCCTAACAGCGGAAAACGACTCGAGAAATTTTTTTGCGAACTCCATAAATACAAAAGTGAATCAGATGTGTGAGACTCAAACCTCTGTTCAAACTGTTTCTCTTCCAAAGGGAATTGAAAAATAGTGAAAGGTGAAGGTGATGGGCAGGATTGATCCACGGGAAGAACCAAAAAGGAAACATTTGTCTCACTAAGAAATCATCCCGAGTTTACAGAGAACATTTTGTATGTGGAGCGACAACAATGGAGTTCGCTTAACTTCCGAACGCCGTTTTCCGCTGTTAGGATCCAACAACCACAACAATTACGACGTCCGAATCCCAAAACTAAAATATGACAATATCAGAACCAGAAACAAAAGTGATATGGTTCAAAAGACTTGAAAAGTTCGACTTTGACAATAGACACATCCCACTGGGAAAACAAACATGGAGGTTTGATGTTCACTTTTTCGGAGGATCCTTCCCAGTGTGAATTGTACGATGACCAGAAGTTTGAAATTCATGATGCATAAATTCTTGGGATTATGATAGAAATAATTTTCACCAAAATCTTGTCATGGTATTTTAAAAGCAAAAAAGCTTCCCATCTACAAATACATCAGCCTCTTTGAAATATCGTCGTAAATAACGTACCGTGAAGTTTGGATATCGTGATAATCTCGTACTGAGAGAGTTTGATCTTGTTTCATCCCGACTGACCGTTGTGTAAATCCTGTTGTTGTGCAGAGAGCCGCTGGAGGCGTACATTTACTTTGGACCCATCTATTACCAGAAACTGAAGCACATGGTGTTGGATAAAATGCACGCGAGAGCTCGAGGGCCGCGGGCCGTCCTCACCAGGTAACGACAATGTCCGACCCTGAGAATATTCAAGGAGCTGTAGGGTTTTTATGATTCTAACATTTTAAACTTGATTTTGAATCTGAGCCAAAGTCCTGATAATCACATGTACACCAGAAATCTGATCATAATCTGATTTCTGGAGACTTCATTTAAACTTTAGATGCAGTAATCTGATTTCTCTGAGGAGATGAGCTAATGTGGTAAAAATATTAAATATTTAAAAAAGAATAAAAAAGAAATTGTACTTTGTTTTCCAAATACAACAGTTACTCCAAATATCCAATCAATAACACGTTACCCTCTGCAGTTTGTAGTTTTAGACTGAATCAGAATCTGTGTACGTGTCCCCGCCCCCTGTCTGTCTGTACGTGTCTCCGCCTCCTGTCTGTCTGTCTGTACATGTCCCCGCCTCCTGTCTGTCTGTACGTGTCTCCGCCTCCTGTCTGTCTGTCTGTACGTGTCCCCGCCCCCTGTCTGTCTGTACATGTCCCCGCCTCCTGTCTGTCTGTACGTGTCTCCGCCCCCCGTCTGTCTGTCTGTACGTGTCCCCCACCTCCTGTCTGTCTGTCTGTACGTGTCTCCGCCCCCTGTCTGTCTGTCTGTACGTGTCCCACCTCCTGTCTGTCTGTCTGTACGTGTCCCCACCTCCTGTCTGTCTGTCTGTACGTGTCTCCGCCCCCGTCTGTCTGTCTGTACGTGTCCCCACCTCCTGTCTGTCTGTCTGTACGTGTCCCCACCTCCTGTCTGTCTGTCTGTACGTGTCTCCGCCCCTGTCTGTCTGTCTGTACATGTCTCCGCCTCCTGTCTGTCTGTCTGTACGTGTCCCCGCCCCCGTCTGTCTGTCTGTCTGTACGTGTCCCCGCCCCCTGTCTGTCTGTCTGTATGTGTCCCCGCCCCTGTCTGTCTGTCTGTATGTGTCTCCGCCTCCTGTCTGTCTGTCTGTACGTGTCTCCGCCTCCTGTCTGTCTGTACGTGTCCCCGCCCCCTGTCTGTCTGTCTGTACTGTGTCTCCGCCTCCTGTCTGTCTGTCTGTATGTGTCCTCCGCCTCCTGTCTGTCTGTCTGTCTGTACGTGTCCCCGCCCCTGTCTGTCTGTCTGTACGTGTCCCCGCCCCCTGTCTGTCTGTCTGTACATGTCTCCGCCCCCCTGTCTGTCTGTATGTGTCTCCGCCTCCTGTCTGTCTGTCTGTATGTGTCCTCCGCCTCCTGTCTGTCTGTCTGTACGTGTCTCCGCCTCCTGTCTGTCTGTCTGTACGTGTCTCCGCCCCCTGTCTGTACCGGTTGTGTTTGTGTGGTTCAGGCAGCCGACTGAGGGCCGCTCGAGGGACGGGGGCCTCCGTCTGGGGGAGATGGAGAGGGACTGTCTGATCGGTTACGGGGCCAGTATGTTGCTGCTGGAGCGACTCATGATTTCCAGCGACGCGTTTGAGGTGGACGTGTGTGGACAGTGCGGCCTGCTGGGATACTCGGGCTGGTCGGTCACTTTATACACTTGAAACATGTGTTTATATATTTATATATATGAGAGGTGTTTGGGAACAAAATGTAAAACCATTTGTTTGTTGTTTGAGTTTTTATTAAACCAACTATTTATTTTAACATTATACAAACAGGAAAATAAAATAAATTTATTATTTCTGTGCCAGTGAAAGGTGAGAGTGAAGACCGCGACATGGCCACCGTAGTTTTGCAGTATATATATATATATATATATATATATATATATATATGTATATTAATAATTTCCACAAAAATGTAATAATAATAAATGTAAATTCTTTAACTGAGAGTGTGATTTGGAATTAGATCAATCAGTAAAACTGAGGGGTCTGATATTTTTTTGAAAGTAGTCACAGGACTTACAGTACTGCAGTACTGCAGTACTGCAGTATTCAGCCCTCAGCTGTCATCATGTGTTCAGTTGTGTGTCACGTGGTTCTTTAAGTTTGATAAAAGTGCGTTCATATAAAATGCTTTTTCAAGACTCTGGACGGGAAACCAGATGTTCTACTTTAAAGAGAAATTCTGACTTATTTATGTTCAGGAAATTAATACTGAAAGACATTTTTATTTTAGTTTTTAGGAAAATCAAATTGATTCAGAACAGTTGATATAATATGTTTTGTTTTATCACTGTTTTAGACTAAGGTGTATTTCCCACCTTCTGCCTGCAGGTGTCACTATTGTAAATCTTCATGTCACGTGTCGACCCTGAGGATCCCGTACGCCTGCAAACTTCTGTTCCAGGAGCTTCAGTCCATGAACATCATCCCCCGCCTCAAACTGTCGCGCTACAACGAATGAATCTTCCAGAAGAACCAGGAGAGTGAGTCCTGCAGAAGAACAAACGAGTCCTGCAGAAGAACAAACGAGTCCTGCAGAAGAACAAACGAGTCCTGCAGAAGAACAAACGAGTCCTGCAGAAGAACAAGTTCTCCAGGAAACATCTTGAGGAGTTCATTGTTTTTCAGTGGATAGATTTATTTCTGCACTGAAGAGAACAGAGTTAAAATAATGTTCTGTTGAAATGTAAAGTTCTGTTTTTTCCAGTTTATTTTTGTTTTGTGTAAATAATAAATGTTCATGTTTGAATTGTTTGAATTGTGTGGCACTTTTTGTTAATGTAGATTGTTTATTTTTGCTCTTAGATTTTGTAATTCAGTTTTTTTAAGGTGTCACCAAAACAAGAAGAGTGATGTATTTTCTAATAAAAATAATTTCAGTATAAATGATAAACTAAAACTGAAGCCAAAGTCTGAAGCTGAATCATCAAAGACTTTAAATCTTGTTCAAAACATGAACTGGAGCAAATAAATAACAGAATGAAACTCTGAGGTGTTTGGTTTGAGTCGTAACAAGTCTGATTATTTTTCTGAGTCTGTAATTCTGGTTCTGCCCTCACCTATGGTCCTGGTTTAATCCAGGTTTAGTTCTGGTTTAGTCCTGGTTTACTCCTGGTTTAGTCCTGGTTTACCTGGTTTAGTCCTGGTTTAGTCCTGGTTTAGTCCTGGTTTAGTCCTGGTTTATCCTGGTTTCCTGGTTTAGTCCTGGTTTAGTCCTGGTTTATCCTGGTTTTCCTGGTTTAGTTCCTGGTTTAGTCCTGGTTTAGGTTTTCCTGGTTTAGTCCTGGTTTAGTTCCTGGTTTAGTCCTGGTTTAGTTTTTCCTGGTTTAGTCTGGTTTAGTCTCTGGTTTAGTCCTGGTTTAGTCCTGGTTTAGTCCTGGTTTACTCCTGGTTTAGTCCTGGTTTAGTCCTGGTTTAGTCCTGGTTTAGTCCTGGTTTAGTCCTGTTTAGTCCTGGTTTAGTCCTGGTTTAGTCTGGTTTAGTTCTGGTTTAGTTCCTGGTTTAGTTCTGGTTTTCTGGTTTAGTTCTGGTTTAGTCTGGTTTAGTTCTGGTTTAGTCCTGGTTTAGTCCTGGTTTAGTCCTGGTTTAGTCCTGGTTTAGTCCTGGTTTAGTCCTGGTTTAGTCTGGTTTAGTTCTGGTTTAGTCCTGGTTTAGTTCTGGTTTAGTCTGGTTTAGTTCTGGTTTAGTTCTGGTTTAGTCCCTGGTTTAGTCCTGGTTTAGTCCTGGTTTAGTTCTGGTTTAGTTCTGGTTTAGTCCTGGTTTAGTCTGGTTTAGTCTGGTTTAGTCCTGGTTTTAGTCTGGTTTAGTTTTCCTGGTTTAGTCCTGGTTTAGTCCTGGTTTAGTTCTGGTTTAGTCCTGGTTTTAGTCCTGGTTTAGTTCTGGTTTAGTTCCTGGTTTAGTCCTGGTTTAGTCCTGGTTTAGTCCTGGTTTAGTCTGGTTTAGTCTGGTTTAGTTCTGGTTTAGTCCTGGTTTAGTTCTGGTTTAGTCCTGGTTTAGTCCTGGTTTAGTCCTGGTTTAGTTCTGGTTTAGTCCTGGTTTAGTTCTGGTTTAGTCAGTCCTGGTTTAGTCCTGGTTTAGTTCTGGTTTAGTCCTGGTTTAGTTCTGGTTTAGTCCTGGTTTAGTCCTGGTTTAGTTCTGGTTTAGTCCCTGGTTTAGTCCTGGTTTAGTTTTCTGGTTTAGTCCTGGTTTTAGTCCTTCCTGGTTTAGTCCTGGTTTAGTTCTGGTTTAGTCCTGGTTTAGTCCTGGTTTAGTCCTGGTTTTTCTGGTTTAGTCCTGGTTTTAGTCCTGGTTTAGTCCTGGTTTAGTCCTGGTTTAGTCCTGGTTTATCTGGTTTAGTCCTGGTTTAGTCTGTTTAGTTCTGGTTTAGTCCTGGTTTAGTCCTGGTTTAGTCTGGTTTAGTCCTGGTTTAGTCCTGGTTTAGTCCTGGTTTACCTGGTTTAGTCCTGGTTTAGTCCTGGTTTAGTCCTGGTTTAGTCCTGGTTTAGTCCTGGTTTAGTCCTGGTTTAGTCCTGGTTTAGTCCTGGTTTAGTCCTGGTTTAGTCCTGGTTTAGTCCTGGTTTAGTCCTGGTTTAGTCCTGGTTTAGTCCTGGTTTAGTTCTGGTTTAGTCCTGGTTTAGTCCTGGTTTAGTCTGTTTTAGTCCTGGTTTAGTCTGGTTTTCTGGTTTAGTTCTGGTTTAGTCCTGGTTTAGTCCTGGTTTAGTCCTGGTTTAGTCCTGGTTTAGTCCTGGTTTAGTCTGGTTTAGTTCTGGTTTAGTCCTGGTTTAGTCCTGGTTTAGTTCTGGTTTAGTCCTGGTTTAGTCCTGGTTTAGTCTGGTAGTCTGGTTTAGTCCTGGTGGTTTAGTCCTGGTTTAGTCCTGGTTTAGTCCTGGTTTAGTCTGGTTTAGTCCTGGTTTAGTCCTGGTTTAGTCCTGGTTTAGTCCTGGTTTAGTCCTGGTTTAGTCCTGGTTTAGTCCTGGTTTAGTCCTGGTTTAGTCCTGGTTTAGTCCTGGTTTAGTTTAGTCCTGGTTTAGTCCTGGTTTAGTCCTGGTTTAGTCCTGGTTTAGTCCTGGTTTAGTCCTGGTTTAGTTCTGGTTTAGTCCTGGTCCTGGTTTATCCTGGTTTAGTCCTGGTTTAGTCCTGGTTTAGTCTGGTTTAGTCTGGTTTAGTTCTGGTTTAGTCCTGGTTTAGTCCTGGTTTAGTCCTGGTTTAGTCTGTTTAGTCCTGGTTTAGTCCTGGTTTAGTCCTGGTTTAGTCTGGTTTAGTCCTGGTTAGTCCTGGTTTAGTCCTGGTTTAGTCCTGGTTTAGTCCTGGTTTAGTCCTGGTTTAGTCCTGGTTTAGTCCTGGTTTAGTCCTAGTCCTGGTTTAGTCCTGGTTTAGTCCTGTTTAGTCTGGTTTAGTCCTGGTTTAGTCCTGGTTTAGTCCTGGTTTAGTCCTGGTTTAGTCCTGGTTTAGTCCTGGTTTAGTCCTGGTTTAGTCCTGGTTTAGTCCTGGTTTAGTTCTGGTTTAGTTCTGGTTTAGTCCTGGTTTAGTCCTGGTTTAGTTCTGGTTTAGTTCTGGTTTAGTCCTGGTTTAGTCCTGGTTTAGTCCTGGTTTAGTCCTGGTTTAGTCCTGGTTTAGTCCTGGTTTAGTCTGGTTTAGTCCTGGTTTAGTCCTGGTTTAGTCCTGGTTTAGTCCTGGTTTAGTCCTGGTTTAGTCCTGGTTTATAGTCCTGGTTTAGTCCTGGTTTAGTCCTGGTTTAGTCCTGGTTTAGTCCTGGTTTAGTCCTGGTTTTTCTGGTTTAGTCCTGGTTTAGTCCTGGTTTAGTTCCTGGTTTAGTCCTGGTTTAGTCCTGGTTTAGGTTTAGTCCTGGTTTAGTCCTGGTTTAGTCCTGGTTTAGTCCTGGTTTAGTCCTGGTTTAGTCCTGGTTTAGTCCTGGTTTTAGTTCTGGTTTAGTCCTGGTTTGGTTTAGTCCTGGTTTATTCCTGGTTTAGTTCTGGTTTAGTTTAGTCTGGTTTAGTCCTGGTTTAGTCCTGGTTTAGTTCTGGTTTAGTCCTGGTTTAGTCCTGGTTTAGTCTGGTTTAGTCTGGTTTAGTCCTTTAGTCCTGGTTTAGTCCTGGTTTAGTCCTGGTTTAGTCCTGGTTTAGTCTGGTTTAGTCTGGTTTAGTTCTGGTTTAGTTCCTGGTTTAGTCCTGGTTTAGTCCTGGTTTAGTTCTGGTTTAGTCTGGTTTAGTTTTCTGGTTTAGTTCTGGTTTTAGTCCTGTTTAGTCCTGGTTTAGTCCTGGTTTAGTTCCTGGTTTAGTCCTGGTTTAGTCCTGGTTTAGTCCTGGTTTAGTCCTGGTTTAGTCCTGGTTTAGTCCTGGTCTAGTCCTGGTTTTAGTCTGGTTTATTCCTGGTTTAGTCTGGTTTAGTCCTGGTTTAGTCCTGGTTTAGTCCTGGTTTAGTCCTGGTTTTAGTTCTGGTTTAAGTCCTGGTTTAGTCCTGGTTTAGTTCTGGTTTAGTCCTGGTTTTAGTCCTGGTTTAGTCCTGGTTTAGTCCTGGTTTAGTCCTGGTTTAGTCCTGGTTTAGTCCTGGTTTTTAGTCCTGGTTTAGGTTTAGTCTGGTTTAGTCTGGTTTAGTCCTGGTTTAGTCCTGGTTCTGGTTTAGTCCTGGTTTAGTTCCTGGTTTAGTCCTGGTTTTCTGGTTTAGTTCTGGTTTAGTTCTGGTTTAGTCCTGCTCTAGTCTTGGTTTAGTCCTGGTTTAGTCCTGGTTTAGTCCTGGTTTAGTTCTGGTTTTAGTCCTGGTTTAGTCCTGGTTTAGTCCTGGTTTAGTTCTGGTTTAGTCCTGGTTTAGTTCTGGTTTAGTTCCTGGTTTAGTCCTGGTTTAGTCCTGGTTTAGTCCTGGTTTAGTCCTGGTTTAGTTTAGTCCTGGTTTAGTCCTGGTTTAGTCCTGGGTCCTAGTCCTGGTTTAGTCCTGGTTTAGTCCTGGTTTAGTCCTGGTTTAGTCCTGGTTTAGTCCTGGTTTTTTTAGTCCTGGTTTAGTCCTGGTTTATTCCAGGTTTAGTCCTGGTTTAGTCCTGGTTTAGTCCTGGTTTATTCCAGGTTTAGTCCTGGTTTAGTCCTGGTTTAGTTCTGGTTTAGTCCTGGTGGTTTAGTCCTGGTTTAGGTTTAGTCCAGGTTTAGTCCTGGTTTAGTCCTGGTTTAGTCCTGGTTTATTCCTGGTTTAGTTCTGGTTTAGTCCTGGTTTAGTCCTGGTTTAGTTCCTGGTTTAGTCCTGGTTTAGTCCCTGGTTTAGTCCTGGTTTATAGTCCTGGTTTAGTTCTGGTTTAGTCCTGGTTTAGTCCTGGTTTAGTCCTGGTTTAGTTCCTGGTTTAGTCCTGGTTTAGTCCTGGTTTAGTCTGGTTTAGTCTGGTTTAGTCCTGTTTAGTCTGGTTTAGTCCTGGTTTAGTTAGTCCTGGTTTAGTCCTGGTTTAGTCCTGGTTTAGTCCTGGTTTAGTCCTGGTTTATTCCTGGTTTAGTCCTGGTTTATTCCAGTTTAGTCCTGGTTTAGTCCTGGTTTAGTCCTGGTTTTATTCCTGGTTTAGGTTTAGTCCTGGTTTAGTCCTGGTTTAGTTCTGGTTTAGTCCTGGTTTAGTCCTAGGGTTTGTTTCCTGTTTAGTCCTGGTTTAGTCCTGGTTTAGTCCTGGTTTAGTTCTGGTTTAGTCCTGGTTTAGTCCTGGTTTAGTCCTGGTTTAGTCCTGGTTTAGTCCTGGTTTAGTTCTGGTTTAGTCCTGGTTTAGTCCTGGTTTAGTCCTGGTTTAGTCCTGGTTTAGTTCTGGTTTAGTCTGGTTTAGTCCTGGTTTAGTCCTGGTTTAGTCCTGGTTTAGTCCTGGTCTAGTCCTGCTCTCAGAGACGGGGGAGGAGCTGAGTCACAGTGGAGGAGCTCGGACTAGAGCCGCTGCTCTTCTCCACTGGGGGAGGGCATCTGGACGCCTCCTGGAGAAGCTTTTTATGTCCCAGAGGGAGGAGCTCGGGGGAGGATCTGGCTGGAGGGACGGTGTCTCTGGGCTGGTCTGGGGACACCCTGAGGTCCCAGCAGAGGAGCAGGAGGAAGTGTCTGGGGTGAGGGAAGTGTGTGTGAGGAGCCGGACCAGAGGAAGAACACAAAAACACGGGGGGAAACGGGAGGGTTCAAGTGACCGACGCTTTTTACTAAAACACATTTCTGCAAAAACTTTCACTCGTTTCCCAGTTTGGACTTTTTTTTAGGTTTAAATGTTTATTTCCTGGTTGTAAATCATGAGTCTGGCGCCTCCTGGTGTCGACACTCAGGTTCATTTGTCTCCAGCTCCAGATCAGGAATCAGAAAACACCAGACGATTTACAAAAACCCTGGAAGTGTCGAGTTCATCAGCCAATCAGAGAAGAGACGGACATTCTGTGTTGGCAACGATTCTGTTCAGCGTTTAGTTCTGTTCCATGTTCTGTTCCATGTTCTGTTCCATGTTCTGTTCCATGTTCTGTTCCATGTTCTGTTCCTGTTCTGTTCCATGTTCTGTTCCATGTTCTGTTCCATGTTCCGTGTTCTGTTCCCTCGTTCTCTCGTCTTCTGGTTCTTCAGCTGTTTGACCCACACACACGTTTCTCTCTCTCCAAAACCTCCTCCAGAGACGAACCAGAGAGTGGAGAGGAATTCACACATAATCCTCCTCCCTCCCTCCCTCCCTCCCTCCATCCCTCCATCCCTCCATCCCTCCATCCCTCTCTTCTCTTTTCTCTCTCCCTCTTCTTCTTCTCTTTCTTTTCTTTCCATCTATTTCTCTCTAACCCCTCCCCTCTCCTTCTCTTTTCTCTCTCTTCTCTCTCTTTGCCCTTTCCTTTTCCCCCCTTTCTCTCTCTCTGTCTTCCACCCGGTCTCTCTCTCTCTCTCTCTCTCTCTCTCTCTCTCTCTCTCTCTCTCTCTCTCTCTCTCTCTCTCTCTCTCTCTCTCTCTCTCTCTCTCTCTCTCTCTCTCTCTCTCTCTCTCTCTCTCTCTCTCTCTCTCTCTCTCTCTCTCTCTCTCTCTCTCTCTCTCTCTCTCTCTCTCTCTCTCTCTCTCTCTCTCTCTCTCCCTCTCTCTCTCTCTCTCTCTCTCTCTCTCTCTCTCTCTCTCTCTCTCTCTCTCTCTCTCTCTCTCTCTCCTCTCCTCTTCTCTCTCTCTCCCGTGGGTCTATTCATATTCTAATCACAGCTTTTCCTCCTCCAGCTCCAGCTCGCTCCCTCCGTCCGACCCTCCGCCTCTTTGCACTTTCACTTCCCCCTCTTTTGTGGCCGGTCCCGTCGCTTTTCTCTTTAGAGGCTCCAAAATAAGGTTCAAGAAAAGAGCCTCAAAAAAAAAAAAAAAACGACCAGAACCTGCCCGGAACCGGACCAGACCCTCCACGGAACCAGAACCAGACCAGAACTGAACCAGAACCTGCACAGAAACCCCCCGAAAAACGTGTCCTGCTCTGAAGGAGTCTGCAAAAGTTTGAGCAACAGGTGTCTGGTTTGGAGTCGTGTGTGTGTCGTGGTCTGTGTGTGTGAGTGTGTGTCGTGGTGTGTGTGTGTGTGAGTGTGTGAGTGTGTGTCGTGGTCTGTGTGTGTGTGTGAGTGTGTGTTTTAGTCTGTGAGTTGTGTAAAACATATTAAAAGCCATAATCTAAGCCGGGGAGGCCACTGCGTTAACACTTGTGTGGATCCAACTCTCTCTCTCTCTTTTTTGTGGGGGGGGGGTCTTTCTTATTCAAAACAGCTCGACAAAAGGCTCCA
>NW_026571152.1:44212817-44215317 GCF_026225935.1 Boleophthalmus pectinirostris | reverse complement strand
AAATGATCATGAAAAGCCACATTTGACAAAAAAAAATAAAAACATTTCCAAAAGTTTTGCTCTAGTAAAATTAAAACAAAGTGAAATACGACGTGAATCAAAAAGCCTTTAATATTTTCTGCTGTTTATTGGTTCTTTTATTTCACAGTTTGTGTTGAAGTTTGGAGGAAAAATTCTTCATCCACTCATGATTTTACACATTTTACAGAAATGAGCTTCGCAAATCATCCAAAAAGTTGGATTTTTACAACAAACTTGTCATGTTTTTATTCAACTCAAGCTCCTAAAGATTCCTGATCTCATCAAATATTAAACACTGGACATTTTATTCTGAACATTCAACAGTTTATGACAAAGTCATTTACAAAATCTGTTCAAAATGAGACAGAACTCAGAATTTTAGAGAATCTGGAAATTTCAAACTCCAAAGCACCTGTAAAAGTTTGTGTGTTTGTGTTTGTGTGGATCCACGTCTCAAACAACGACTAAATATCCATAAATTGGAGTTGTTCAAACATAAACTCCTGATCCGGTGACAGTGAGGACAGTTTGAATGAGCTCGTGTTTCGTTCTGCAGAGCTGCTTCATGCTCCTGTTTCTTCACTTTTGTTGGTTTGTGTTTCGTTTCATCGTCTGCGTTTGACTCTTTTTGTTTCATTGCAGTTTGATGATATTGAATGTGAATGTGAATCTTTGTGTCTTTGTCTTAAACTTGTAAATATCTCGTGTCTAAAGTAAAAAGTCTGAAAGTTTTTAGTTTCTGTTCTGATTTGACTGACACATCGTCAATGATAAAACTCAGATCCAGAAAATAAAATAAAACTTAACACTTAACCAAAATAAAAACACACATGATTCTGTTATTAATATTATTAATAATATTATATTATTCATAGAAGCAACATGTTTTATTTCAGTAAAAAAACATTCACAAAATAAAAACAAATATATAAATATACAGATGTCAGTCGTTTTGAGTCACTCCAAAAAATAAAAACAAATTTGACTGAATGAAAAACTCTACAGCAGCAGACGTGTCAAACTCAGGCCCAGGGGCCAAATTTGGGCCGTGAGATCATTATATTTGGCCCATGAGCTCAGTTCAAACATGTGTTAGATCTGCCCCAGATCGACTACAGAGACGTGATTTATTTCAAATTGTAGTTAAGACTTTAGATCAGAGATCACATAATAATATTAATATAATTAATAATTAGTTAATAGTAAAAATCATAATAAGTGCTTCATTACTTCTTTGTTAGTATTTATAAAATACTTTTATTGCAGTTTTGTCTAAGGTCGTATTTTGAGAGGATTAACTCATGAACTATTTTCTTCCTGTTAAAGTCGTGTAAATTATAATCGATGTTTTTGTGCAAACACTGAAATCTTTAATCATTAAACATTAACAATCAGAGAAAATCTGCAGATGTTTTTAAAATATGAATGAATGAATTTTCAATAAATATTTAGTTTGGTCCACGACTTAGTCCCAGTTTTTAATTTTGGCCTCTGAGAATCTGAGTTTGACTCTTCTGATCTACAGAATTTACACAAACACACAATAACACACAATAACACACAATAACACACAATAACACACAATAACACACAATAATACACAATAATACACAACAACACACAATAACACACAATAACACACAATAACACACAATAACACACAATAACACACAATAACACACAATAATACACAATAATACACAATAACACACAATAACACACAATAACACACAATAACACACAATAATACACAACAACACACAATAACACACAATAACACACAATAACACACAATAACACACAATAACACACAATAATACACAACAACACACACAATAACACACAATAAACACACAATAACACACAATAACACACAATAACACACAATAATACACAATAATACACAATAAACACACAATAACACACAATAACACACAATAACACACAATAATACACAACACAACAATACACACAATAATACACAATAATACACAATACAACACAATAACACACAATAACACACACAAACACACAATAATACACAATAATACACAATAACACACAATAACACACAATAACACACAATAATACACAACAACACACAATACACAATACACAATAATACACAATAACACACAATAACACACACACAATACACAATAACACACAATAATACACAACAACACACAATAATACACAATAACACACAATAACACACAATAACACACAATAACACACACAATAATACACAATAATACACAATAACACACAATAACACACAATAATACACAATAATAAAATACACAACAACACACAATAATACACAACAACACACAATAACACACAATAACACACAACAACACACAATAATACACACAACAACACACAATAATACACAATAATACACAATACACACAATAAACACACAATAACACACAATAATACACAATAATACACAACAACACACAATAACACACAA
>NW_026571152.1:44142817-44207817 GCF_026225935.1 Boleophthalmus pectinirostris | reverse complement strand
TCTTTTGTGGAACAGAACAACAGTAAACAAAACATCGACATGGAGACGAAACAAACTTCACATTTTTATTGCACCTTTAATCCACAAGTTCATCTCACAGAAACGACACTGATCTTTGACACTTGTTCACTCTCTGCTTTGTTTGCTGTTGTGCCTTTGGGCAATGACTTGGACACCACCGAGCGCCGTGGAGCATCACACACGTCACGACCAAACAGCAGCGACTGGTTAAATAAAAAAGTCCCGCCTCCCGTCGAGTGAACGAATCCTGACGCTGCAGGTCAGACGACTCAGGTGAAGCGCCAACAGAAACTTCTGGAATAAAGTGAAAGGTTTTGACAAGTTTTTGGTTTATTTTTAAAAACTCTGTCCATCTGGAGATTTCATTTTAAGTCTGAAGTTTTTTTCCCAAACTCGTGGAGGAACCTTTGATCGTTTGCGCCTGAATCGAGCCTCGTCACGTCCCAAACCGACGCTGGACGACTCCAACGCAAATAACACACAACCTACAGCCAACCCACACTGGCTCCGCTCTGTTCCCACAACCCCCGAGGAGTTTAGTGCCCCTCAAATACCCCCACCCCACCGTCACCCCCGCCCCTGCCCCCGCCCGAGCCCCCCCTCCTGCCCCGCTCCTGTCGGAAGATATTGAAAAAGCGAAGGGGCCTGGATTAATGTGTAATTAAAGGAAATTTGGAAGGGTGAGATGTTGCGGAATGTTAGATCAGTGGCGATGGCGGTGTGGGGCGTCCTTTGGGAGGGTTCATTGATTCTGGACAAAAAAAACTGCGCGAGGGTCCGGCCTGCCTCCCTGTCTGCTCATTTATCAAGCCAGGTCTGACAGAAACTTCACAGCTTGGCCCCTTTTTTCAGCCAACACAATGGAGCGCTACACTGTTTGCTAAAGTTTGGTGCACCGGGAGTCGGACCCAGGAGCCAATCTTCTTTGGACAAAAAGAGAAGAGGAAGGAGGGAGAGAGATGAAGAGAGAGAGAGGGAGGGAGTGGGAGGAGGAGTGGAGGCGGCTGGATGATTCAGGGACACTGTGGAGAAGACTCATAAATGGACGAGTCTAAACTTTTTTTTCCACGCTCCCCACGGCGACAGATATGAGACTTTCATAGTTCAAACACCGCGGGCCGCTGAACGTCCAATAAATGTAATAAATGTCATAAACGTTATAAATGTTATATGTGTTTTTAGGAGCGTAACGATATTCAAGTCTCACGATACGATATCGTCACGATATGAACCTCACGGGACGATATTTACTGCGATATCGTGGGAAAGCTCAGGATTAGAATGTAACAATATCCAAATCTCTTACAATATTTACACAATATTTTCATGATACGATATTTATTGCAATATTTTAACTGTTAATACGCTTCTTTTTCCTCTTCAAATGCCTCGACAAGATTTAATCCAAACAACTAAGAGTTAAAAGTGTTAGAACTGGTCCTGGTCCAGCAGAAGTAAACAACAAGACCAAAAACTCAAGTGAATTCATCTGATATAAAAGTGTATTGAACAGATACATATGTACTCGAGTTTATCAAACTGTTGACCTTTTTTCTGTTCCATTTTTGGTTCTAAAGTTCCAGACGTTTTAAACAGACCATGAATGAAACATGGAACAAATATTATTTCCAAAATTTCAAAGACCCAAAAATCATGTAAATAAATGTTTGTATTTCATCATATCTTGTGTTATTCCATCTTTGAACTGTTGATGAAGGGACAGGATTTAAATATATATATATATATATATATTATATATATATATATATATATATATATATATATATATATATATATATATATATATATATATATATATTTAAAATGATAAAAATGTTCTTGGAAGGACTGACATATTTTATAGAAATAGTTTCTTTCATTTTGAAGTAATATTAAAGTTTTCAGAAGAAAAAAGTGACAAATGATGTAAAATCCTGCAATTTCTTCTTGGGGTGTGCAAAAATATCGGAATATCGATATATCGTATCGTTTAATGTGATGATACAGTATCGATATCGTGGGCTGCTGTACCGATATTTCACCAAGAGTATTTTTAGGTGTGTTTTACTAAATTATTTAGTTACAGCTACAGTTTTGTTGCTTGTGGAGTGAAAGGAAACTCATTTATGCGACACATTTGACATTTTTACTGTTTTGATGATTAAAATGTTTGTGTTTCATTTGAACTTTGCACAAGAAGTGGTTTTACAAAGACTTTTAGTGTCACAGCCACGATTTAGCCTTTATTTTTTATTGAACCGTATCGAATCAATTTGAAATATATCACATCAAATCGAAAGTTCACTGTATCGAGATCTGTATCGTATCGGGAACTTCTTAATGACACCAGCCCGACCTTCTACTTGTTTGTACAATTTTCCCTCCGTTACTTTTCCCTCCGTTACCATGAACTTTCTTAATAAAAAATCTCATGAGTCAAAAAGTCAGAGGTTTTTCAACCTAATCTTGTACCATATGGTAGAAAACTATATGAAGCAAATATTCAAACCAGTTTGTTAAGGATATGGAAGTGAGAACCAAGAGTTATCACTGTTTGGATTTATTGACCAAAAAGTGCTGCATATTTCATTCCCTCTGTTACCGACATGAGTTTTTAAATATTTTGTGAACAACTTGAAAGAATCTGACAGGTTTAACTTGACCCTGTTGGAGTGTAACTCTTTCCTACATTCTGATACTTTACTTATTTCAATAGTTCCTCTAGTTTCTGAATAAGAGACATTTGAATGTCAAAAATCTGACCCTGTTTCCTCCGTTAACACTTGACTGAACCCAACTGTTATTTGTTCTTGTCGTCTGCACTGAAATGGAGCAAAGGATCATGGTCGATGTAGTTCCCGCTGTATTTGTTTTTAGCTGTTGCTTCCCTATAACAGTCTGATTCCTGAGCTGGTTTCACTTGGTGGAAACCGTGTGACCTGCAGCATTAGGATTCGTTCGCTCGACAGGAGGCGGGACTTTTTTTATTGAACCAATCGCTGCTGTTTGTTCGTGACGTTTGTAAAGCTCCAGATCCTGTAGGAAGAAGAACAATAACGTCTTTCCCCGAGATCAAATTCACCAAACATTCTCTTTGTTCAGACTTTAAATCCTCGAGGATCTGGAGAATCGTCGCCAACACAGAATGTCTGTCTCTTCTCTGATTGGCTGGAGCCTGAACTCGACACTTCTGGGGTTTTGTGAATCGTCTGGTGTTTTCTGATTCCTGATCTAGTCACTGGAGAGAAATGAAACTGAGTGGAGACACTAGGTGGCGCCACTATGGCACTATAAGTCTAAATTTAAGTAAAGACACTTGTGATTTGATTTATTGTGATGGTTCATGATGTTATTGTGAGAACTTTGCTGATACCATATTGTGATATTTGGGTTTTTGTTACATCCCACATTTGTTATAAATGTTATAAATGTTATAAATGTTATAAATGTTATAAATGTTCTATATAATCACAGGGAAATGCTGCCACAGAACTCGATCTTGTTTTTTGAGATCAATCCATGACTCACATTATTTTTGACATTTACAACAGGGTCAAATGAAAAGTTGTTTCTCAGCCGTAAATGCAAATGTAAATCTTTTGTTAAATATTTAAAATGTTGTGTCAGATTAAGTTGTCCCTTGTTTTAAATACGATCTTTTACCAGTTCACTTTTGCCTTAGGCCCTGTTCACCGCTGTGTCCAAGAAATAAGAACATTACAGTTTTTACTTTAAATGTCACATTGTTTGTCACGATTATCAATAATGCAAAAAAGAACAGCTTTTGGTTTTTAAAAAGGCACCGAAAGTGAATTACTCGATTTATTCACCCACATGAAAAGCTTCAAGTTTAAACTTTTCCTTTTGATATTTTATCTAAATTTCCATTTTTCTGATCTAAACACAGATCATACGGCAGCAGTTTCCAGCGTTAACAACCAGACGCCTGGGGACAAGAGGACAGTCAAAGTACGTCAACGGAACATTACAAACATTTTAAACATCTTAAACATCATACGCATTATAACTACATGCACTTTTAAACATCATAATACACTCTGCATCACTCTCATACACTCTGCATCACCCTCATACACTCTGCATCACTCTCATACACTCTGCATCACTCCATACACTCTGCATCACTCTCATACACTCTGCATCACTCTCATACACTCTGCATCACTCTCATACACTCTGCATCACTCTCATACACTCTGCATCACTCCCATACACTCTGCATCACTCCCATACACTCTGCATCACTCCCATACACTCTGCATCACTCTCCATACACTCTGCATCACTCTCATACACTCTGCATCACTCTCATACACTCTGCATCACTCTCATACACTCTGCATCACTCTCATACACTCTGCATACACTCTCTCATACACTCTGCATCACTCTCATACACTCTGCATCACTCTCATACACTCTGCATCACTCTCATACACTCTGCATCACTCTCATACACTCTGCATCACTCTCATACACTCTGCATCACTCCATACACTCTGCATCACTCTCATACACTCTGCATCACTCCCATACACTCTGCATCACTCTCATACACTCTGCATCACTCTCATACACTCTGCATCACTCTCATACACTCTCGAACATTCTTCATACACTCTTGTACACTGTCATAAACTCTCGTACACTCTCTGTAGACTCTTCATAAACTCTCGTACACTCTCTGTACACTCTCTCATACACTCTCATACACTCTCGTACACTCTCTGTACATTCTCGTACACTCTCTGTACATTCTCGTACACTCTCTGTACACTCTCTGTACACTCTCTGTACACTCTCTTGTACACTCTCTCATACACTCTCGTACACTCTCGTACACTCTCTTGTACATTCTCGTACTCTCTCGTACACTCTTCGTCCGTTCACGTCCAGTCTTTCGTTCGCCGCAGGTATCACTACTATGGAATCGCGGTGAAGGAATCGTCCCAATATTACGACGTGATGTACTCGAAAAAAGGCGCCGCTTGGGTGAACGAGACGGGCAAGAAAGAAGTGACCAAACAGACAGTGGCGTATTCACCGCGATCCAAACTCGGGACCCTTCTGCCAGAGTTCCCAAATGTCAAAGACCTAAATCTGCCGGCCAGCCTGCCAGAGGAGAGGGTAAGTGCTCGCCGTCACGTACCCCCTCTGGTCAGACCCTTTATCCCAGGAGGACCTTAAAGATTTATGTGCTAGCTTCTCACTAACTCTTAATCTTAGGGGAGATAATGAGATCTAGTTTGGACAAAGGACATGCAGAGGCTGTCCGGCGCTTAAAGAGGGGCCATGATTTTAAAGGGTTGGGTTTTTTCCTGATCTCTAAAGCTCATTTTATTCCCTTTGGCTTCAGCTTAGACCTTTAATGCTCCTTTATTGGTTCACTCGCTTTGGCTGAGATTTATTCTCTTGTTTTTGTAGCACGTTTCAGTTTCCCACCGTGGACGGTCAGCGCTGCGATGTTTTTAGCTCTTTAAACATCGTGTCCGTGTTGTGTTCTCCACAGGTGTCCACCTTCATCATGATGTACCGAACACACTGTCAGAGGATACTGGACACTGTCATCAGAGCCAATTTTGATGAGGCAAGATTTTATATTTACTCAGAGTGTAACGATATTCAAGTCTCACGATACGATATCGTCACGGTCTGAACCTCACGGGACGATATTTACGGCGATATCGTGGGAAAGCTCACGATTAGAGATGTAACAATATCCAAATCTCTTAAGATATTTACACAATATTTTCACAATACGATATTTAGCGCAATATTTTAACTGTTCATACACCTTGACAAGAGTTAATCCAAAGAACTAAGACGTAAAAGTGTTAGAACTGTTATTTCTTCTTGTCGTCTGCACTGAAATGGAGCAAAGGATCATGGTCTGTGTAGTTCCATCTGTGTTTTTTAGCTGTTGCTGCATCATAACTTTTCATTTAAGTAAAAAGACTTTTGTGATTCGATTTATTTTGATGGTCCACGAGAACTTTGACGATACGATATCACGATATTGACTTTTTGTGAGAAGAGACGTTACACAAACATGACTCCGGCTCAGTTAAAAGTCTGTGGATCTGGGAGTCAAAGACAGACGAGTTTAATGACACGAACATTCCAGGAAAAGCAGCGATATCTCCATGGAGACCAGATAAACAGAACATGAAAATATGAGCTTTTAGACACTTTCCACAAACAAAACTGAACGACAATTATTAAAAATCAGACAAAACTGAGTCCTGTGAGCTTCAGGTCGATGTTCTAACACTGTTCCTCCTCAAAAACAGACCTGGAGTTGTGTTTGTTTCATTCACACATGTTTGAGTGACTCTTTAAAGCTCCAAACGCCCTGTTCCACCGTGTGATGTCATAAAGTGGTAGTTTCCAAGTTCTCGGCTCCTTTTCCCTTCAGTTCAGTCGAGATCAGCCACTCCAGGACTGAAACGGTCCAGATGATTCTAGACAAGTTTTAAAAACACGGAGGAGCAGAGGTGACCCCATGACATCACGAGGTGGAACAGGACGTTTTCTATTTGAGAGAAGAAATATAAAGTTTAAATGTGCAGTTTGTGTTAAACATGTGAATGAAACAAAACAAAAAAACAACTCCAGGTCTGTGCGTTCATTTTCAGTATTAAACCTTAATGTTGAACCTCAGTGTTAATCTTCAGTGTTGAACCTCAGTGTTAGTCTTCAGTGTTAAACCTCAGTGTTAATTTTCAGTGTTAAACCTCAGTGTTGAACCTCAGTGTTGAACCTCAGTGTTGAACCTCAGTGTTAATCTTCAGTGTTGAACCTCAGTGTTAATTTTCAGTGTTAATTTTCAGTGTTAAACCTCAGTGTTAAACCTCAGTGTTGAACCTCAGTGTTGAACCTCAGTGTTGAACCTCAGTGTTAATCTTCAGTGTTAAACCTCAGTGTTAATTTTCAGTGTTAAACCTCAGTGTTGAACCTCAGTGTTGATTTTCAGTGTTAAACCTCAGTGTTGAACCTCAGTGTTAATTTTCAGTGTTGAACCTCAGTGTTAAACCTGTGTTAAACCTCAGTGTTGAACCTCAGTGTTAAACCTCAGTGTTAATCTTCAGTGTTAAACCTCAGTGTTAATCTTCAGTGTTAATTTTCAGTGTTAAACCTCAGTGTTGAACCTCAGTGTTAATCTTCAGTGTTAAACCTCAGTGTTAATTTTCAGTGTTGAACCTCAGTGTTAATTTTCAGTGTTGAACCTCAGTGTTAAACCTTAATGTTAAACCTCAGTGTTAATCTTCAGTGTTGAACCTCAGTGTTAAACCTCAGTGTTGAACCTCAGTGTTAATCTTCAGTGTTGAACCTCAGTGTTAAACCTCAGTGTTGAACCTCAGTGTTAAACCTTAGTGTTAATCTTCAGTGTTGAACCTCAGTGTTAAACCTCAGTGTTGAACCTTAGTGTTAATCTTCAGTGTTGAACCTCAGTGTTGAACCTCAGTGTTAATCTTCAGTGTTGAACCTCAGTGTTAAACCTCAGTGTTGAACCTCAGTGTTAAACCTCAGTGTTGAACCTTAGTGTTAATCTTCAGTGTTGAACCTCAGTGTTAAACCTCAGTGTTAAACCTCAGTGTTAATCTTCAGTGTTGAACGTGTTGTTTGTTTTGTGCAGGTCCAGAGTTTTCTGCTGCACTTTTGGCAGGGCATGCCGCCGCACATGCTGCCCGTGCTGGGGTCGCCCACCGTGGTCAACATCGTGGGCGTCTGTGACTCCATTTTGTACAAGGCCATTTCTGGAGTGCTCATGCCCACGGTGCTTCAAGCTCTGCCCGACAGGTGCCACCCTGACACACCCCTTCATCACGCATCACGAAGTCACCAACACCAACGACTTCTGCTTCCAAACCAAATAACGAGGAACCAAAAATACTTTAAAATAGCATCGTTTTTAATGGTTTATGCAAAAGACATTTCGACATTCATGTAAAATATTTCAGAAACACAAATTTTAACTGAATTTAAATAATGTGGGTGACTCGGCTTATTATAGATTTATCATTTCATTGCATTTTCAAATATATAAAGTCAGAGATGTTTTCATATGTTATTTAAATTTCTTTTTTTTTTTTGTTTTTCGTTTTAGTTTGACTCAGGTTATACGGAAATTTGCCAAACAACTGGACGAGTGGCTTAAAATCGCACTTCACGACCTCCCGGAAAACCTGAGGAATATCAAATTTGAATGTAAGCTTTTTAAATAATGTACATATTTATTGACTTTTACCACTGATGATCACTTGTTCCTTCTTTTTCAGTGTCCAGGAGGTTTTCTCAGATCTTAAAGCGGCAAACATCTCTGAATCACCTATGCCAGGTGCTATCTCTGCCTGAAATTTTAATAAAACCCCTCTAAGCTCACGCTGATAAGAGAATAAGAGAGATGGTGCTGGTGTGTTGTAATATTGGAGATTATCTGTTTCCAGGCGTCCCGGACAGTGATAAACAGCGCGGACATCACGTTCCAGATGTTGGAGGACTGGAGGAACGTGGACCTGAGCAGCATCACGAAGCAGACGCTCTACACGATGGAGGACTCCCAGGACGAGCACCGGCTCCTCATCATTCACTGTACGTTTGACTCGACGCGTGTCTGAAAATAACTCTGGTGTTAGTGTTATTTGGACTCACCTGTGGAGTTCGGATAAATCAGGTCAGATTGAAATAAAACTCAGATTCAAGTCTAACAAATCCTCAGACGGAGCAGTGCCGACAGTCAGTGTTGGGAAATTTACTTTTAAAATGTAATCCCCTACAGATTACAGATTACATCCCCCAAAATGTAGTTTGTAACAGAATCCATTAAATTACTTAAAGTGAGTAATGTAATCTGATTACTTTGGATTATTTGATTTGCTGTAGAGAAACAAAGACGAGGAAATCTTCACATAAGAAGTTTTGTCTGATAAAAGAAAATAAAAAGTCCAAACTTTACTGAACCAAATTAAAAATATTATTGATAGAAAACGAAGAAACACGTCCACACAGCAGGATTTAGTCCTGGTTTAGTCCTGATTTAGTCCTGGTTTAGACCTGGTTTAGACCTGGTTTAGTCCTGGTTTAGTTCTGGTTTAGACCTGGTTTAGACCTGGTTTAGACCTGGTTTAGACCTGGTTTAGTCCTGGTTTAGTCCTGGTTTAGACCTGGTTTAGTACTGGTTTAGTCCTGGTTTAGTTCTGGTTTAGACCTGGTTTAGACCTGGTTTAGTCCTGGTTTAGTTCTGGTTTAGACCTGGTTTAGACCTGGTTTAGTTCTGGTTTAGACCTGGTTTAGACCTGATTTAGACCTGGTTTAGACCTGGTTTTAGACCTGATTTAGACCTGGTTTAGTCCTGGTTTAGACCTGGTTTAGACCTGGTTTAGTCCTGGTTTAGACCTGGTTAGACCTGATTTAGACCTGGTTTAGACCTGGTTTAGTCCTGGTTTAGACCTGGTTTAGTCCTGGTTTAGACCTGGTTTAGACCTGGTTTAGTCCTGGTTTAGACCTGGTTTAGTCCTGGTTTAGTTCTGGTTAAACTGGGATGAACATGGACCAAATTTCTTTATTTTTCTATGACAAATAAAATAATAAGTTGAATCTTGAACAGGACTGACCCTCCCCCTTCACCGTGGGCCGATTTGTGGGGGAAAAGTCCAGGGTTGTTTTTTGGTCCCTGTCCGCCCCTGGAAAGAAGCAGGTTTAAAACCTAAAGCGTCTAAAGCAGGACTAAAACAGGTTTAAACAAATGTGTGGTGACTGTTGACCCTCATATGAACCTGTTAACTGCACGATTCACACCAACTGCACCATCAGGTGTGAATGACCAAACAGGATGTAAAGAACACGCAGAGCCACCGAAACTTCTGCTCTTTGAATGTGACGATAAATGCAGAGACCACAAGTGTTATTGTCATTTTAAGTCCTGGTTTAGTCCTGGTTTAGTCCTGGTTTAGACCTGGTTTAGTCCTGGTTTAGACCTGGTTTAGTCCTGGTTTAGACCTGGTTTAGTCCTGGTTTAGACCTGGTTTGGTCCTGGTTTAGACCTGGTTTAGACCTGGTTTAGTCCTGGTTTTAGACCTGGTTTAGTCCTGGTTTAGACCTGGTTTAGACCTGGTTTAGACCTGGTTTAGTCCTGGTTTAGACCTGGTTTAGACCTGGTTTAGACCTGGTTTAGTCCTGGTTTAGTCCTGGTTTAGTCCTGGTTTAGTCCTGGTTTAGACCTGGTTTAGTCCTGGTTTAGTCCTGGTTTAGTCCTGGTTTAGACCTGGTTTAGTCCTGGTTTAGTCCTGGTTTAGACCTGGTTTAGACCTGGTTTAGACCGGGGGGGGGGGGGGGGGGGGGACAGTAAAAATCCCTCTGTCTAATCCATTTATTTCAACAAAGTAACTGTAATCCAATTCCCACTCACTGAAACAGTAACTGTAACTGAATACAGTTACTCATCATTTTTACTCTGATTACTTAACTCCAGTACATGTAATCTGTTACTCCACAACACTGTTTACAGTTAGTATCACACCCCCGAGGTAAAGTACAATGTGATCGGTAGAACGGGCTCTGACCTCTGACCTCTGACCTCTGACCTCTCTGAGACTATGACATCATCACAGTCTGAAAACAACAGATCAAAATAAAAATGTGTAAATGATTAAACTGAAGCTCGAGCGAAAACTGAAAGATGCTCATTAGGGTTATAATTTTTTTGAATTTTTTTTCCAAAATCCAAGTCCTGCATCATGATTGGATGGTTGATGGTCCGACTCCTGCTCGCCTTCACGTAGATGTAAAAGCTTTTGTAGAATTTTCCACAGTATGGCATTAAAACTTATCTATCTCCACGGAGAGACGACCTCGCTCACGGTGTTTTTTTAAGGGACTTCGAGCACTAAAACACCTGTATGTAAAAGTAACAGATACTAGAAAGACTCTGTTCAGACTGTAGGTTTAAAGCTCAAGTCGGATTTTTTTGTGAAATCTGATTTTTGTTGCGAGCTCGTTCACATTTCCAATTAAATGTGACTTGTATGTGACTCCAGTGTGAACTTTAAACGCCCCAAAAGTGTCTCGCATGAGGATCGGAGACACGACGACGTCACACACAAAGAAACTTAAACCTGACGCAGCATCGAGCAGCTGGAGATTTTAAAGCTGCTGTGGAACCGGAGCCAGAACATGAACAGATGATTTGTTTTCAGGAGGAGACTGAGAAGGAGAAAGACGAGGTTTTTTTGGTCGTGGAGTTTTGTGGAGCAGCGGCAGCGACGTCCGGAGAAAAGAAAGTTTGTGTGCAGAGTCGCAGAGTGGACGACTGATCTGATCTGAGCTTCACTGCTTCACTCACACTGAGTCACACACAGTTTTCGTCAACTCTTTGTGAACAGCTTTTGAAGAACTCTTCTTGGGGCAGAGTTCCTCTTCAGTAACGCAGATCTCCAGAAATTCTATCGCCTAAACTCTGGGCTCGTCTCCCAAAATCCAGTCCAGTTGTTGGTAAAATGTTCAGGTCACACGTCCACGGCCGCTTCGTTTGTTTGAGTCTTTAACTTCTTGTATTTTCTCGCAGGATCTTTATTTTTCGTTGACATTGGAGACAAATGTTCACAAACGTTTTTCTCGTCTAATGAAAATTGTGTGTGACTCGTGTGAGTGAAGCAGTGAAGCTCAGATCAGATCAGATCCCTCCGCCCTGCGACTCTAATCTGTGTGTCATTCGTTCATTCGTTTTTCAATATAAAACCAAAAATAAGAAAACAAAAAAACAAGTTTTCTTCGTTATTTGTCTCCAAAACCAAAATGAAAAAACAGATGATTCGTTTTTTCAGTTTTCGATTTTGTGTTTAAATGAAAAATGGAAAAAACGGATAACGACCGTTTCCCGTTTACGTGACTTCAGTGACTGAGATGACGAACTTTTGCACCGCGTACGGACTGAACCAGGACTGAACCAGGACTGATCCAGGTCCGAAACCAGACCGGGACCAGACCAGGACCAGACCGGGACCAGACCAGGACCAGACCGGGACCAGAGCGGGACTGAGACCGGGACCAGACCAGGACCAGACCAGGACCAGACCGGGACCAGAGCGGGACTGAGACTGGGACCGGACCAGACCAGGACCAGACCGGGACCCGACCGGGACCAGACCGGGACCAGCGCGGGACTGAGACCGGGACCAGACCAGGACCAGACCAGGACCAGAGCGGGACCAGGGTGGGACCAGGGTGGACTCCGAGCTTTGACTCTGAGCTTTGACTCTGAGCCTCCGCGGGGTCTGAGCCTCAGCTTCGAGCTCCGGTCCTGCTGTGGGCTCTGAGCCTCCGGTCTGGTCCCGGTCTGGTCCTGGTCTTGTCTTGGTCTCGGTCTCAGGCCCGCTCTGGTCCTGGTCTGGTCCCAGTCTCCGTAGCGCTTTGGTCCTGGTCTGGTCCTGGACCTGGTCCATTTGAACCAAAAGCTCTTAGTTCGGTTCATTTTCGTTGGTGTGAAAGCGTCAGTTGGATCCTTTGCTCCACCTCGGAACCAGTCGTGGTTCTTGAGCGAGGAGGACCAGAGCAGCTCTGGTCCTGGTCTCAGTCCCGCTCTGGTCCCGGTCTGGTCTCGGACCTGGATCAGTCCTGGTTCAGTCCGTACGCGGTGCAAAAGTTCGTCATCTCAGTCACTGAAGTCACGTAAACGGGAAACGGTCGTTATCCGTTTTTTCCATTTTTCATTTAAACACAAAATTGAAAACTGAAAAAACGAATCATTATCCGTTTTTTCATTTTGGTTTTGGAGACAAATAGCGAAGAAAACTGTTGTTTTTTCATTTTCTTATTTTTGGTTTTATATTGAAAAACGAATGAACGAATGAAACACGGATTGACTCTGCACACACACGTTCATTTCTACAAAACTTCACGACCAAAAAACCTGGTCCTTCTCAATCTCCTCCTGAAAACAAATCATCTGTTCATGTTCTGACTCTGGTTCGACAGCAGCTTTAAAATCTCCGGCTGCTCAGATTTGTTTAGAAATCGACAAGTACGTCATTTTTACAACACAGAAATAAGCCAAGATGATAACAAAATCTGCCCCGCAAATCTGTCTGTAAACATTTTAAAGGGTTGTAAATACAAAAGGGTCTTGGTTAAATCTAAACGGGAGGAAGAGCAGCATATTTTTTTATCAGAGGATGATTGACTTTTGACGTGCAGCAAAACAACAAACGACAACTCGCTCCAAAATGTGGAGGGAATTTGGGTGGAAGTGTTTTATATGATTCTTTATTACTCCTCAAATTCCTGCCAGAGCTCAAGGGTCAGATTCTCTTTGTTGGAGACAGTTCGGCCGCTCAGACGCCAATCATAATCTGATTTTTTGGACATGTACAAAATTAAAATCAAATCAAAAAACAGGTACGATCTTGACTTACGTTGTCCCCAAGGATCTGAAGATATTTTTGTTGGGCCTCCTGCCTGGAGAAGTGATCGAAAAAGTGACAGAACCTTTTTAAGATTCTGACTTTGGCATCAAAAAAAGCGAAAACAAGAAACTGGTTTAAAAAGGATCCACCGTCAGTGAACCAGCAGCTCGATGTTGTAGAAGAAATATTCTCCGTGAAATGACTGACTTTTTTTTTCGTCTCAAAGGACATTTCTTCATTAAACGCTGGACAAAATGGTTGAAATATAAACAAAAAGAGCTTGACTTCTATGTTCTTATAACAGTGGAACAGTGCCACAGGTTTTGTATTTGTTTGTTTATTTCACAAAACTTGAAAAAAAAAATTTAAATCTCCAGGTGCTCGATGCTGCGTCCAGGTTTAGGTTTCTCTGTGTGTGACGTCGTCGTGTCTCCAGTGTCACATGTGGGACACTTTTGGACCGTTTAATGTTCACACTGGAGTCACATACAAGTCACATTTAACTGGAAATGTGAACGACCTCGAAAAAAAAAATCTGATTTCACGAAAAAATCTGAATTGAGCGTTAAACCCTGCAGACTGAACAGAGTCCAAGGCTCCGTTCACACTGCACCTGAAGTGACCCAAATCAGATTTTTTGTCTCTATGTTCCTGTATCTGATCTTTTAATGACGTCTGAACCACACAGATCCGATGTTTTCACATGTGACCAGGACACTTGGGCTACGTTCAGTCTGCAGGTTTAACGCTCAATTCAGATTTTTTTGGTGAAATCCGATGTTTTTTCGAGCTCGTTCACATTTCCAGTTAAATGTGACTTGTATGTGACTCCAGTGTGAACATTAAACGGTCCAAAAGTGTCCCACATGTGACACTGGAGACACGACGACGTCAACCGCAGCGAGCGTCTCTGTGTTTACACAAGTTGAACAAACATGGACGCAGCATCGAGCACCTGGAGATTTTAAAGTTCCTCTCGTACCGGAGCCACAACATGAACAACTGACTTGTTTTAAGGAGGAGATTGAGAAGGAGAAGGACCAGGTTTTTGGTGGTGGTGTTTTGTGGTGAGTGGAGATGTGCTTCACTTCAGTCACATGGATCATGAACAGTTTTCTCCTACTAACATGTGACTTGAGTGTGAACAGTCAGGTCACATTCATCCACCTACACGTCATCAACAAGACACAAACGTCACTATTCTGCACTGAAGTAGAGAAAACTGTTCATGATCCATGTGACTGAAGTGAAGCACATCTCCACTAACGACCTCGAAAAAAAACACAAATCACAAAAAAATCGGAATCGAGCATTAAGCCCTGCAGTTTGAACAGAGTCTTCGAAAGTTGAACTTATAGTTTTCCGTTTTGCTCTGGGTGTTGGTGAAGCTTCAGCTGATCTGTAAAAGCTTCACGATAGATTTCGAGATTTGATTTTGGTCCGAAGTGAACGACGCGTCCATCATGAGCTCAGAGACGCCCACAGGCCTGAGTCCCACACAACAGGAAAGAACCAATATTCCCACGACCACAGTCCAACCTGAAGGACCCAGACCAGAAGGTCAAGAGGAGCAGCCCCCTGTGGAGGATCACCTCTGCAGGGGTCCAGGGGTCAGAGAGGGTCCTGTGGGGTCAGAGATGGTCCTGTGGGGTCAGAGATGGTCCTGTGGGGTCAGAGATGGTCCTGTAGGGTCAGAGATGGTCCTGTGGGTCAGAGATGGTCCTGTGGGGTCAGAGATGGTCCTGAAGGGTCAGAGATGGTCCTGTGAGGTCAGAGATGGTCCTGTAGGGTCAGAGATGGTCCTGTGGGGTCAGAGATGGTCCTGTGAGGTCAGAGATGGTCTGTGGGTCAGAGATGGTCCTGTGGGGTCAGAGATGGTCCGGTCAGAGAGGGTCAGAGATGGTCCTGTGAGGGTCAGAGATGGTCCTGTGAGGTCAGAGATGGTCCTGTAGGGTCAGAGAGGGTCCTGTGGGGTCAGAGATGGTCCTGAAGGGTCAGAGAGGGTCCTGTGGGGTCAGAGATGGTCCTGAAGGGTCAGAGATGGTCCTGTGAGGTCAGAGATGGTCCTGTGGGGTCAGAGATGGTCCTGTGGGGTCAGAGATGGTCCTGTGGGTCAGAGATGGTCCTGTGAGGTCAGAGATGGTCCTGTAGGGTCAGAGATGGTCCTGAGGGTCAGAGATGGTCCTGAAGGGTCAGAGATGGTCCTGTGAGGTCAGAGATGGTCCTGTGGGGTCAGAGATGGTCCTGTGGGGTCAGAGATGGTCCTGTGGGGTCAGAGATGGTCCTGTGGGGTCAGAGATGGTCCTGTCAGAGATGGTCCTGAGGGTCAGAGATGGTCCTGTGGGGTCAGAGATGGTCCTGTGGTCAGAGATGGTCCTGTCAGAGATGTGGGTCAGAGATGGTCCTGTGGGTCAGAGATGGTCCTGTGAGGTCAGAGATGGTCCTGTGGGTCAGAGATGGTCCTGTGGGGTCAGAGATGGTCCTGTGAGGGTCAGAGATGGTCCTGTGGGGTCAGAGATGGTCCTGTGGGGTCAGAGATGTGTCCTGGGGTCAGAGATGGTCCTGTGGGGTCAGAGATGGTCCTGTGGTCAGAGATTGATCCAGGTTGTCAGATGATGTGTTTGAACCATTCTTTTTGTGTGTGACATTGTCGTTGTCGTTGTGTGTTTTAATAGTTTTTGTGTGTTTAGTGTTTGTGTGTTTGAGTCGTTGTCGTTGTGTGTTTTAATAGTTTTTGTGTGTTTAGTGTTTGTGTGTTTGAGTCGTTGTCGTTGTGTGTTTTAATAGTTTTTGTGTGTTTAGTGTTTGTGTGTTTGAATCGTTGTCGTTGTGTGTTTTAATAGTTTTTTTGTGTGTTTGAATCGTTGTCGTTGTGTGTTCAGTGTATCAGGAGTTTGACCGTTTGCTGGAGGAACAGTCTCCCATCGAGTCGTACATCGACTGGCTCGACTCCATGGTGGATCGCTGCGTCGTCAAGGTCAGTGCAGCGTCCGGTGTCGGACACAACACAACGACTCTCACAAAATGGAACAGGAAACTGAAACACACAATAAAATGGGGAAACAGTTTAATCCGTGTGGCATTTGTTCATTCGTTTTTCAAAATAAAACCAAAAATAAGAAACTGAAAAAAGATTTTCTTCATTATTTGTCTCCAAAACCAAAATGAAAAAACAGATAAAGATTCAGATAAAGACTTTTCAGTTTTGGATTTTGTGTTTAAATGAAAAATGGGAAAAAAACAGAGACCGTTTCCCTGTTTACGTGACTTAAACTGTGACGCCGGACTGAACCAGGACTAAACCAGGTTTGACCAAACCGGAGCCAGACCGGGACTGAGACCAGGACTTAGACGGGGAACAGGACCAGGACCAGGCCGTGATTGAGACCTGGACTGAGACTGGGACCAGACTGGGACTGAGACCAGGACTTAGACCAGGACTGAGAGCAGAAACAAGTCCTGGACCAGGCCGTGATTGAGACCTGGACCAGACCAGAACTGAAAACGGTTTAGTCCTGGTTCAGTCCTGGTTTAGTCCTGGTTCATTTTGGCATCGTAGTTTAAGTCACGTAAACGGGAAACGGCCATTATCTGTTTTTTCCATTTTTCATTTAAACACAAAATCAAAAACTGAAAAAAACCAAATCATTTTCTATTTTTTTCATTTTAATTTTGGAGACAAATAATGAAGAAAACAGTTTTCTCATTTTAAAGTTTTATATTGAAAAATTTATGAACAAACGACACTCAGTTTCAGTTTGTTATTTCATTTTTCCGTTTTAGTGTCAAACAAAAAATCAGATTTTGACCGTTTCTCTGTGTTTCAGTTTTGATATTTGATTCTTTGGTTTATTTAAAGTTTTGCTGCTGAAGGAAAAACCTGCAGTTTCGTGGACAAACACGTCGACACGTTTATTTTCATGTCTTAGAAAGTTTTTGTTGATCCACAACAAGAAACGGGAAACAGTGAGAAACTCTTTTTAGTTCAGTCGACTTCGTAGAACTTTAATAAAAATAGTTTTTATTCTAGATCCATGGTTGAAACTGCAGCAGAACTTCAGAGGCAAATAAACCAGAGAGAATAAAATATCACAATTAAAACTGGCATCGAGACCACGTTTTTTTTTTTCCAAACTTTTTTTTATAACAATTTCCAAATATCAGTTTTGTCTGGATAAAATAATTAAATATAGACAAAAAGCTGAGTAAAACAGACACAAAATAAAACAAAAGTCAGCACCCAAAAATACAAAAACGACCAGGTCACTCACAATAAACATGCACCAGACTGAAAAAAGAGTGAGACAAGAATCAAAGACGAGTGAAAAACATCATTCTGGAACCGAGGGAAAAGTAACAGACTCAACAAACTGAAAAAATGGAACCTACGTTTTCTTGAAAGTCTTCAGTGACCCCAAGAAAACATCTGACTTTTTCCACGTTCACAAAATATAAAATGTCTGTAATCCCGGCGTGGAGCAGGACACTTCCCCTTGAGACCGACTTTTTTGATTGGCTTAATTTGAGATAAACTTTAAATTAAATATTGGAAATCGAGGTCGAATCTGTGTTTTAGTTTGACACTAAAACGTCAAACTGAACTAACAAACAGTTTTCACACTCGATTGTTTTTGGTTCTTAACTGAAATTCGTCCCGTTTAGTTTTTGCTGTGAGGATTTGTTGAATTCGCTCCGAGGTGACGGACGCCCGGATCTCCTCCGATCCTCCTCACGCTTAATGATGTCTTCAAGCTTCCCCCCGTTTGCGTCCATTATGTTCCAGATATGGGGGGCTTGTAAAATTCGGTCGCCGTGGCAACGCCCGGGAGCGCGCCGACAATGGTTGAATGGGAGGGGGGCGGGTCCGCGGGGCAAATTAAAGAGTTGACTTGTTGACATGTTTTTGGTCGGTGAGGGTTAAGCCCCAGTGTGGACCGCGGGGTTAAAGATACCCCCGGCCCCCAGCCCCCCCCCCCCCCCCCCCCCCCACGGGCCCCCAGCCCCCCCCCCCCCCCAGACCCCCAGCCCCCCGCCCCCCCCGCCCTGCCCGTCTTTTCTCATGCTAATGCTCCCTCTCTCTAGGTGGCATTGAAGAGGCCCGGCTGCTTGAAGAAGGTGGCCCAACAGTTCCTGCTGATGTGGTCGTGTTTCGGGACCAGAGTCATTCGGGACATGACGCTCCACAGCGCCCCCAGCTTCGGTGAGACGCCATTACACTTATGACACGAAACCAACGTCGAACATCGAAGAACTGGACCGAGTGAAACCGAGGGACGTTCTGCGATATCGACGTAAAAGCTCCAGGCTCGGTTTGAAACGCCGAACCTGAACCGTTTTTCAATGTAAAACCAAAAATAAGAAAATGAAAAAATAACAGTTTTCTTCATTATTTGTCTCCAAAACCAAAACGAAAAAAACAGGAAATGATTCGTTTTTTTTAGTTTTCGATTTTGTGTTTAAATGAAAAATGGAAAAAAAAATGACGTTTCCCGTTTTTGTGACTTAAACTGCGATACCGAACTAAACCAGGACTAAACCAGGACTAAACCAGGACTAAACCAGGACTAAACCAGGACTAAACCAGAACTAAACCAGGACTAAACCAGAACTAAACCAGGACTAAACCAGGACTAAACCAGAACTAAACCAGAACTAAACCAGGACTAAACCAGAACTAAACCAGGACTAAACCAGGACTAAACCAGGACTAAACCAGGACTAAACCAGAACTAAACCAGACTAAACCAGAACTAAACCAGGACTAAACCAGGACTAAACCAGAACTAAACCAGAACTAAACCAGGACTAAACCAGAACTAAACCAGGACTAAACCAGGACTAAACCAGAACTAAACCAGGACTAAACCAGGACTAAACCAGGACTAAACCAGAACTAAACCAGGACTAAACCAGGACTAAACCAGAACTAAACCAGAACTAAACCAGGACTAAACCAGGACTAAACCAGAACTAAACCAGAACTAAACCAGACTAAACCAGGACTAAACCAGGACAAAACCAGACTTAAACCAGGACTAAACCAGAACTAAACCAGGACTAAACCAGGACTAAACCAGGACTAAACCAGAACTAAACCAGGACTAAACCAGGACTAAACCAGACTAAACCAGAACTAAACCAGGACTAAACCAGGACTAAACCAGACTAAACCAGAACTAAACCAGGACTAAACCAGGACTAAACCAGAACTAAACCAGACTAAACCAGACTAAACCAGGACTAAACCAGAACTAAACCAGGACTAAACCAGGACTAAACCAGGACTAAACCAGAACTAAACCAGGACTAAACCAGGACTAAACCAGAACTAAACCAGGACTGAACCAGAACTAAACCAGGACTAAACCAGAACTAAACCAGGACTAAACCAGGACTAAACCAGAACTAAACCAGGACTAAACCAGAACTAAACCAGGACTAAACCAGAACTAAACCAGACTAAACCAGGACTAAACCAGGACTAAACCAGGACTAAACCAGAACTAAACCAGAAACTAAACCAGGACTAAACCAGAACTAAACCAGGACTAAACCAGGACTAAACCAGGAACTAAACCAGAACTAAACCAGGACTAAACCAGGACTAAACCAGAACTAAACCAGGACTAAACCAGGACTAAACCAGAACTAAACCAGAACTAAACCAGGACTAAAACTAAACCAGGACTAAACCAGAACTAAACCAGAAACTAACCAGACTAAACCAGACTAAACCAGAACTAAACCAGGACTAAACCAGGACTAAACCAGGACTAAACCAGGACTAAACCAGGAACTAAACCAGGACTAAACCAGGACTAAACCAGGACTAAACCAGAACTAAACCAGGACTAAACCAGGACTAACCAGGACTAAACCAGAACTAAACCAGGACTAAACCAGGACTAAACCAGACAACTAAACCAGGACTAAACCAGACTAAACCAGGACTAAACCAGAACTAAACCAGGACTAAACCAGGACTAAACCAGGACTAAACCAGAACTAAACCAGGACTAAACCAGGACTAAACCAGAACTAAACCAGGAAACCAGAACTAAACCAGACTAAACCAGGACTAAACCAGAACTAAACCAGGACTAAACCAGAACTAAACCAGGACTAAACCAGGACTAAACCAGGACTAAACCAGAACTAAACCAGGACTGAACCAGAACTAAACCAGAACTAAACCAGGACTAAACCAGAACTAAACCAGAACTAAACCAGGACTAAACCAGGACTAAACCAGGACTAAACCAGAACTAAACCAGGACTAAACCAGGACTAAACCAGAACTAAACCAGAACTAAACCAGGACTGAACCAGAACTAAACCAGAACTAAAACCAGGACTAAACCAGAACTAAACCAGGACTAAACCAGGACTAAACCAGAACTAAACCAGGACTAAACCAGGACTAAACCAGAACTAAACCAGAACTAAACTAGAACTAAACCAGGACTAAACCAGGACTAAACCAGAACTAAACCAGGACTAAACCAGAACTAAACCAGAACTAAACCAGGACTAAACCAGAACTAAACCAGAACTAAACCAGGACTGAACCAGAACTAAACCAGAACTAAACCAGACTAAACCAGAACTAAACCAGAACTAAACCAGGACTAAACCAGGACTGAACCAGGACTAAACCAGAACTAAACCAGGACTAAACCAGAACTAAACCAGAACTAAACCAGGACTAAACCAGAACTAAACCAGAACTAAACCAGGACTAAACTAGAACTAAACCAGAACTAAACCAGGACTAAACTAGAACTAAACCAGGACTAAACCAGACTAAACCAGAACTAAACCAGGACTAAACCAGGACTAAACCAGAACTAAACCAGAACTAAACCAGGACTAAACTAGAACTAAACCAGGACTGAACCAGAACTAAACCAGAACTAAACCAGGACTAAACCAGGACTAAACCAGGACCGAACCAGGACTAAACCAGGACTGAACCAGGACTGAACCAGGAATAAATCAGGACTAAAGAGTTTTCAGTCCCGGTCTGGTTCGGTCTTAGTCCCGGTCTCAATCACGGCCTGGTCATGGTCTGGTCCCGGTCTCAGTCTGGGAATCAGTCCTGGTCTCGGTTCTGGTCTGGTCCAGGTCTGGTCCTGGTCTGGTCCCGAGCTCAGTCTTGGTCTCAGTCCTGGTCTCAGTTCTGGTCTGGTCCTGGTCTCAGTCCCAGTCTGTTTCCAGTCTGGTTCTGGTCTGGTCAGACCTGGTTTAGTCCTGGTTTAGTCCTGGTTTAGTCCTGGTTCAGTCCAGCACGTTGCGTGGACCGTCCCCCGTCCTGTACGCCGCACGGGCTGCGCCACTAAACCAGAACTAAACCAGAACTAAACCAGGTCTAAAACAGGATTTAGCCTGGACTTAACCAGGCTGGAGGACGGCCCACCGCCTCCTCCCAAACCTAAATATTATCTGATTGTCTGTGGTGCATAAAAGTTTGGGGACCACGGTGTTCGACAGCTCTTTTCCGCCTCTCTGTGTTTGATGGAGTTTAAGAAAGTGAACGTCCACATCTTGCTTACGGGCGGGAGCGGGACTGAAAATTCTGGTGGAAACCCAAGATCAAAGACCGAGACGGCTGCAGGACTTTCATAAAGCAGCTCATTAACAAAAACAGTTTGAGTGGTTCTTTTGGTTTGTGCGAGTCGTCAGTCCAGCTCCTGCTCCCTGAAGAGTCCCGTCAGCAGCAGCAGCAGCAGCAGCAGCAGCAGCAGCAGCAGCAGCAGCAGCACAATCAGGCGTCTGTGCCCGGGCCGCTCGGCTGTGCGACCTCGCGGGCGCTCTGCTGGGACCTCGGGGGCTCGGCTGTGCGACCTCGGGGGCTCGGCTGTGCGACCTCGGGGGGCTCGGCTGTGCGACCTCGGGGGGCTCGGCTGTGCGACCTCGGGGGGCTCGGCTGTGCGACCTCGGGGGGCTCGGCTGTGCGACCTCGGGGCTCGGCTGTGCGACCTCGGGGGGCTCGGCGTCGAGCACATTTCACACATAAGGACGTGACGTAAAGGGAAAATCTAAACATTTTAAATAGAATGTTTAAAAGTCTGTAGAGAAGAGACAACGATGCTCTGCGGCTCCAGCGCAGTGTTTCTCTCCCACAGTTTCACATTTTACAAAGTGAAATTTTATAATATTTGAATTTTAAAAAACCTATGGCCAATATGTTTTTTTGAGCTGATACGATATTCGATATTTGTGCTGCTGTAAATAATCTTTACCGATATTTACCGATCCACAGAGAAGCCCCGCACTTTTATCTTCAGCTGAAGCCAAAACCCCACATAAACTTTTCACTTTAAAAAATACAACAAAATGTTTTTATTTTAATTTGCTGCCTGCCTGTGTCACCTCCAGAGCAAAAAGTGGAGTGTTAAAATTGACTCACAGAATCAATTTGAACATTTTCTCAGAGTTTATTTGAGTTCACTCTGTTCTAGAGTTAATTTAACATTTTTGGAAACAACGAAAGTTCCTGTTTAACCCGATATCAAGAGTTATATGTTATATGTTATATAACGTTTTGAGAGTAAACGGATAACACTTTGTAGAGTTATCCTGATTTAACTCAACAACACACAGAGGAGTTTTATTTTTACACTTTATTTGAGTGAATTTAAAATGAAATTATGAACAAACTGGTTCAGACTGGTTCTACTCTCACAGGAGTGGGAAATGGTGGAAGGAGACAAATTAACACTAAGAGAAGTTGAATTAACACTAGGGGAGTCCCCCTTAAGTGTAGTTCAACTTCCACTAGTGTTAATTAACACTAAGGGAAGTTAAATTGACTTGAACCAGATCAACTCTGGCAAATAACCCGAACTCAAACCCCCATTTAACTTTCAAAAAGTTAAAATAACACTGTCTGTGTTAAAAACAACCCTGTAGTTTTTGCTGTGTAGAACTGTTTAATGTTCTTCTATTCACTTTTTTACTTGTAAAAATGGAAAGAAAAGATCACACAGAAAATTGGGCAGCGCATAAAAGACCAGTATCGAATATTGGTATTGAATATTGACAATGGCCGATACCGATACCGGAGTTGTAAATGACCCTAAAAACAACAACTAAAGCTTCATTCACACGGGATCAGTTTGACCTGTGACCTTTGGTGGTTTGTCTCTGCGGACGATGCGCCGCCTCCTCCAGCCGAGTGTCTCCTCCAGCTCTTCACCCTTTTCACGCTTAAACCTCGTGTCCACATCGGCCACAGAAGAAGCAGAAGTGAAACAGTCTCAGTCCTGTTGTTTTTTTTTTCCACAGGTTCCTTCCACTTGATCCACCTCATGTTTGACGACTACGTGCTTTACCTGATGGAGTCTCTGCACTGTCAGGAGCGAGCCAACGACCTGATGCGAGCCATGAAGGGCGGCGCCACAGGTCAGTCCCAACGAACAAACACGAACGACGCTCAGCAGCACGGACGCGGCAGATGTTCACGATGAAATGAAGTGGTTTTTGAGGCTCCCTGGATGTAGTTAAGACTTTTCAAACGTGAACAGGAAACTGGTGTCGTGTCGTTCTGGTCGTGGACTCGCATCACGGCTCAGACTCTGTTCTCTGTTCTGTTCTGTTCTCGTTTCCTCGTCACAAATCGACCTGGAGAATCCGAGCGTCAGTCGTTCATTGGTTTTTCAAAATAAAACCAAAAACAAGAAAATGAAAAAAAAAAAAAAAAGCTACAGTTTTCTTCATTATTTGTCTCCAAAACCAAAATGAAAAAACAGATGATTCGTTTTTATAGTTTTTGATTTTGTGTTTAAATGAAAAATGGAAAAAAACGGATAACAGCTGTTTCTCGTTTCCGGACTTTAATGGACTGAACCAGGACTTGAACCGGGACTAAACCTGTAGTGTCGGGACAAGCCTGGAGGTCTGCCCACGTAGACTGATCAGGACTGAGACCAGGACCAGGACTAGGACTGAACCAGGACTGATCCCAGGACTAAAACAGGAATACACTAGAACTAAACAAGGACTAAACCAGGTCTAAACCAAGACTGAAGCAGGACTAAACCAGATCCCTCTGTCAGTTCCGGTCTCAGTCCTGGATCAGTCCTGGTTCAGTTCTGGTCCTGGTCCTGGGCTCAGTCTTGGTTTGGTCCCGGTCTAAGTACTGGTCTCAGTCCCAGTCTGGTTCCGGTCTGGTTGGACCTGGTTTAGTCCTGGTTCAGTCCTAGTTCAGTCCTGGTTTAGTCCTGGTTTAGTCCTGGTTTAGTCCTGGTTTAGTCCTGGTTTAGTCCTGGTTCAGTCCTGGTTCAGTCCTGGTTTAGTCCTGGTTTAGTCCTGGTTCAGTCCTGGTTCAGTCCGGCATCACAATTTAAGTCACGGGAAACAGGAAATTGTCGTTATCTGTTTTTTCCATTTTTCATTTAAACACAAAATCCAAAATTAAAAAAATGAATCATTATCTGTTTTTTAATTTTGGTTTTGGAGACAAATAATTAAGAAAATGTTATAGTTTTTTTCCGTTTTCTTATTATTTTTATTTGAAAACACAAATGAACGAACGACAATGAAAAAATAACCTAATAACATAAAATATCTGAAATTGGACTGTTAAATGAAGTGTGTCTGTGATGAAGCGTCAGTGTTATTCTGCAAAAAAAAAAAACACTCACCCTGTCGTTAAATCTGATGTTGTTCTCAAATGTGACTGTTGTGTTTGTTATTTTATTTATTTTATTGGAAATGGGAAGATAAAAAATATTGTCACATTATATTACTACTTTTTTTTTTTGAGACATTTTCTTAATGTGCACAAAAAAAAAAAAAAAAAAAGTTATTCATCAGCACAATGGTATAATTCTGAAACCCCTTGGCGAGGGACTTTGCCGGGTTGGCGAGGAGCGACCGGGAGCCTCCAGACCCTTGATCTAAAATAAAATCACTTTGACTTTCAGAGGACGACTTCTCCCTCACAGAGACCACCCCGCCCCCCCCCCCCTCCCCGGGCTCCTACTCCCCCGCCCGCTCCGTCCATTCCGCGGGCGTGTCCTCGGCCGGCTCCCCCTCCCCCGAGTACCCGGGCGTACCCACGACCACAGGTGAGGCCGCGCCCGTCACACAGAACGCCAACCGTAGCTGTGCCGCTACCACACGGTCTCCTCTGTGTCTACATATGTGTGTGCCAGGCGCTGTTCAGTCATATACCTGGTCCCTTACCTACACAGTGACCACAGCCGGAGCCTCGGCTGCAGACGCCGGACACCAGCTGCCCTGCATGAGGAGCGGCGCCCAGGCCCCGCCCCCGACCTCTGCCCACCGAGTGCCCGTCTACAGAGAGGAGCACGGGTGAGAACACAAATATACAAATAAATATACAAATACAATATACAAATAATAATGTGTCCGGTCAAGTGTTAACGGAGGAAACAGGGTCAGATTTTTGACATTCAAATGTCTCTTATTCAGAAACTAGAGGAACTATTGAAATAAGTAAAGTATCAGAATGTAGGAAAGAGTTACACTCCAACAGGGTCAAGTTAAACCTGTCAGATTCTTTCAAGTTCAAGACAAAAAATGTAAAAACTCATGTCGGTAACGGAGGGAATGAAATATGCAGCACTTTTTGGGCAATAAATCCAAACAGTGATAACTCTTGGTTCTCACTTCCATATCCTTAACAAACTGGTTTGAATATTTGCTTCATATAGTTTTCTACCATATGGTACAAGATTAGGTTGAAAAACCTCTGACTTTTTGACTCATGAGATTTTTTATTAAGAAAGTTCATGGTAACGGAGGGAAAAGTAACAGAGGGAAAATTGTACAAACAAGTAGAAGGTGCAGGATTTTACATCATTTGTCACTTTTTTCTTCTGAAAACTTTAATATTACTTCAAAATGAAAGGAAACTGTTTCTATAAAATATGTCAGTCCTTCCAAGAACATTTTTATCATTTTAAATACTTTTTTTTTAAAAATCTTGTCCCTTCATCAACAGTTCAAAGATGGAATAACACAAGATATGATGAAATACAAACATTTATTTACATGATTTTTGGGTCTTTGAAATTTGGGAAATAATTTTTGTTCCATGTTTCATACATGGTCTGTTTAAAACGTATGGAACTTTAGAACCAAAAATGGAACAGAAAAAAGGTCAACAGTTTGATAAACTCGAGTACATATGTATCTGTTCAATACACTTTTATATCAGATGAATTCACTTGAACTTTTGGCCTTGTTGTTTATTTCTGCTTGACCGGGTCCAAAGACAATATACAAACACAAACACAAATACAAAGATAAATATTGGCTTGTGTGCAGGTACACGGGGAGTTACAACTATGGAGGTTACACCAACCAGCATCCTCACGCGCTGCAGGGCCAGTACACGAGTCTGGGACATGAGTCTGCGATCGGCTCGCCCCTGCACTACTCCACCTACCACCGCTCCTCTGCACAGGTCTGAACACAAGTGTCTGACTTAAAACATCTTAACCACTAAAATAGAAAGAGAATTTACTCTTAAATGAGTTTAGTGTAAAAGACGACGACGATGATGATGATGATGATGATGATGATGATGATGATGATGAGGGCCTAAAACCTCAAACTAAAATCTCCACTGGAAGGTGTGTGTGTATGTGTGTATATATCTATATAAATATATATATATATATATATGTGTGTGTGTGTGTGTACGTGTATATAGATGTGTGTGTGTGTGTGTATATGTATGTGTATGTGTGTGTGTATAGATGTGTGTGTGTGTGTGTGTGTGTGTATATATATAGATGTGTGTGTGTGTGTATGTGTGTATAGATGTGTGTGTGTGTATATATAGATGTGTGTGTATATAGATGTGTGTGTGTATATATATAGATGTGTGTGTGTGTATGTGTATGTGTGCGTGTGTATAGATGTGTGTGTATATATATAGATGTCTGTGTGCGTGTGTGTGTGTGTGTGTATATATATAGGTGTGTGTGTGTGTATGTGTGCGTGTGTATAGATGTGTGTGTGTATATATAGATGTGTGTGTGTATAGATGTGTGTGTGTGTATATATAGATGTGTGTGTGTGTATAGATGTGTGTGTGTGTGTATGTGTGCGTGTGTATAGATGTGTGTGTATATATAGATGTGTGTGTATATATAGATGTGTGTGTATATATAGATGTGTGTGTGTATATAGATGTGTGTGTGTATATATGTGTGTGTGTGTATAGATGTGTGTGTGTGTATAGATGTGTGTGTGTGTATAGATGTGTGTGTGTATAGATGTGTGTGTGTATATATAGATGTGTGTGTGTGTATGTGTATGTGTGTATAGATGTGTGTGTATATATAGATGTGTGTGTGTGTATATATAGATGTGTGTGTGTATAGATGTGTGTGTGTGTGTATGTGTGCGTGTGTATAGATGTGTGTGTATATATAGATGTGTGTGTATATATAGATGTGTGTGTGTATATATGTGTGCGTGTGTATAGATGTGTGTGTATAGATGTGTGTGTGTGTATAGATGTGTGTGTGTGTATATGTGTGCGTGTGTATAGATGTGTGTGTGTGTGTGTGTATATATATAGATGTGTGTGTGTGTGTATGTGTATGTGTGCGTGTGTATAGATGTGTGTGTATATATAGATGTGTGTGTGTATAGATGTGTGTGTGTGTATATATATAGATGTGTGTGTGTGTGTGTATGTGTATGTGTGCGTGTGTATAGATGTGTGTGTATATATAGATGTGTGTGTGTGTATGTGTATGTGTGTGTGTGTATAGATGTGTGTGTATATATAGATGTGTGTGTGTGTGTATGTGTATGTGTGCGTGTGTATAGATGTGTGTGTATATATAGATGTGTGTGTGTATATATAGATGTGTGTATATATAGATGTGTGTGTGTATAGATGTGTGTGTGTATATATAGATGTGTGTGTGTATAGATGTGTGTGTGTGTATGGATGTGTGTGTGTATAGATGTGTGTGTGTGTATATATAGATGTGTGTGTGTATAGATGTGTGTGTGTATAGATGTGTGTGTGTATATATAGATGTGTGTGTGTATGTGTATGTGTGTGTGTGTATAGATGTGTGTGTGTATATATAGATGTGTGTGTGTATAGATGTGTGTGTGTGTGTGTGTATGTGTATGTGTGCGTGTGTATGGATGTGTGTGTATATATAGATGTGTGTGTGTATAGATGTGTGTGTGTGTATAGATGTGTGTGTGTATATATAGATGTGTGTGTGTATAGATGTGTGTGTGTGTATATAGATGTGTGTGTGTATATATATGATGTGTGTGTGTATAGATGTGTGTGTGTATATATAGATGTGTGTGTGTATAGATGTGTGTGTGTGTATAGATGTGTGTGTGTATATATAGATGTGTGTGTGTGTGTATGTGTATGTGTGCGTGTGTATAGATGTGTGTGTGTGTATATATAGATGTGTGTGTGTATAGATGTGTGTGTGTATATATAGATGTGTGTGTGTCAGCGGTGGTCGAGCGGCTGGGGGCTGGAGGCTGATTCATAAACTTTTCTCATTCAATAGTTTCTTTTCTCTTGTGCTGTGCGTTGCTGCGGTCGAGTGTGACCTGCTCTGACCGTCTTTTTCCGTGGCCTGATCCTGATAATGAAAACGCCTGTGTTTATATTTAGTGCCAAAAAGGAACGGGCCCTAATTTTCTCTTTTTGGTCTGTGCTAAAATCTGCACAAAGCTGCTGCTTTGTGTGAGGAGGAAGTGTCGAGTTCAGCTGAAACGTCCACAGTGTTTGAGCTCAAACAGCGACTATGGTCTGAAAACTACAACCAGACGGTTCACAGAGTCATTACACAGTAGTACTGTGTAGTACCGTACTGTAGTACTACTGTAGTACACTGACACTGTGTAGTACTGTAGTAGTACTGTAGTACTGTGTAGTACTGTGTGTAGTACTGTAGTACTGTGTAGTACTGTGTAGTACTGTGTAGTACTGTGTGTAGTACTGTGTAGTACTGTGTAGTACTGTGTAGTACTGTGTGTAGTACTGTGTAGTACTGTGTAGTACTGTGTGTAGTACTGTGTAGTACTGTGTAGTACTGTGTAGTACTGTGTAGTACTGTGTAGTACTGTGTAGTACTGTGTAGTACTGTGTAGTACTGTGTAGTACTGTGTAGTACTGTGTAGTACTGTGTAGTACTGTGTAGTACTGTGTAGTACTGTGTAGTACTGTGTAGTACTGTAGTACTGTGTAGTACTGTGTAGTACTGTGTAGTACTGTGTAGTACTGTGTAGTACTAGTACTGTGTAGTACTGTGTAGTACTGTGTAGTACTGTGTAGTACTGTGTAGTACTGTGTAGTACTGTAGTACTGTGTGTATGTAGTACTGTGTAGTACTGTGTAGTACTGTGTAGTACTGTGTAGTACTGTGTAGTACTGTGTAGTATGTAGTACTGTGTAGTACTGTGTAGTACTGTGTAGTACTGTGTAGTACTGTGTACTGTGTAGTACTGTGTAGTACTGTAGTACTGTGTAGTACTGTGTAGTAGTACTGTAGTACTGTGTAGTACTGTGTAGTACTGTGTAGTACTGTGTACTGTGTAGTACTGTAGTACTGTGTAGTACTGTGTAGTACTGTGTAGTACTGTGTAGTACTGTGTAGTACTGTAGTACTGTAGTACTGTGTAGTACTGTGTAGTACTGTAGTACTGTGTAGTACTGTGTAGTACTGTAGTACTGTGTAGTACTGTGTAGTACTGTGTAGTACTGTGTAGTACTGTGTAGTACTGTATGTAGTACTGTGTAGTACTGTGTAGTACTGTACTGTACTGTAGTATACTGTGTACTGTACTGTACAGTAGTACTGTGTACACTGTACTGTGTAGTACTGTGTAGTACTGTGTAGTACTGTAGTACTGTAGTACTGTGTAGTACTGTAGTACTGTGTACTGTACTGTGTGTAGTACTGTACTAGTACTGTTGTAGTACTGTGTAGTACTGTGTAGTACTGTGTAGTACTGTGTAGTATGTAGTACTGTGTAGTACTGTACTACTGTAGTACTGTGTAGTACTGTGTACTGTGTACTGTAGTACTGTGTACTAGTACTGTGTAGTACTGTGTAGTACACTGTGTAGTACTGTAGACTGTGTAGTACTGTGTAGTACTGTGTAGTACTGTAGTACTGTAGTACTGTAGTACTGTAGTACTGTGTAGTACTGTGTAGTACTGTAGTGTGTAGTGTAGTACTGTGTAGTACTGTGTGTGTGTGTAGTACTAGTGTAGTACTGTAGTACTAGTACTGTAGTACTGTGTAGTACTGTGTAGTACTGTGTAGTACTGTGTAGTACTGTGTAGTACTGTAGTACAGTGTGTAGTACAGTACTGTGTACTGTGTAGTGTGTAGTACTGTGTAGTACTGTGTAGTACTGTGTAGTACTGTGTAGTACTGTGTAGTGAGTACAGACAGAGTGGAGGTGAGCTCTTGGTGCAGTTTGAGATGTTCATCTGTCAATCATGTTTCTCTCTTGTGTTTCCAGTACCAGCTCAACGGGCAGATGTCCAGGATGGAGCCCTGTCTCATGGGCAGTACCCCTCGTTTGCACCCGGCACCTGTCGCCCCCCGGTGGCCAGACGTGTCTCCGGTGAACAGCTGTTACTCCAGCCCACCTATGCATTCTTCACGCTACGCTGCGTCTGGAGACATGTACCCCTCCATCGGCTCCCGCAGGAACACTGAGTACGAACACGCACAACACTTCCCAGGATTTGCCTACATCAACGGAGAAGCCACGACCGGCTGGGCCAAATGACCGCGACCCGCCGGGCCGAATGACCGCGACCCGCCGGGCCGAATGACCGCGACCCGCCGGGCCGAATGACCGCGACCCGCCGGGCCGAATGACCGCGACCCGCCGGGCCGAATGACCACTGGACTTCAGCAGAAGAAGAATAAAGCCGAGTGAAGCAGGAGTGTGGTGGACACGAGCACGAGCTCGATCAGGAAAGATGAAATGAACAAAAATATGACTTTAATGATTTTTGGACCAATTAAATAAATGATAAAGATCGTCCAAACCTGCAGCAAAGAGAGAGAAGAACTGCTGCTGCCGAGATGTGCCTTTGAGTTTCAGAATGTCCCTGTGAGACCACAGACCGCAGACCACAGACGACAGACCAGATACCACAGACCGCAGACCACAGACCAGATACTGTAGACCACAGACCAGATACCACAGACCGCAGACGACAGACCGCAGACCACAGACGACAGACCAGATACCACAGACCGCAGACCACAGACGACAGACCAGATACCACAGACCGCAGACCACAGACCAGATACTGTAGACCACAGACCAGATACCACAGACCGCAGACGACAGACCAGATACTGTAGACCACAGACCGCAGACCAGATACCACAGACCGCAGACCAGATACTGTAGACCACAGACCAGATACCACAGACCGCAGACGACAGACCAGATACTGTAGACCACAGACCGCAGACCAGATACCACAGACCACAGACCGCAGACCAGATACCACAGACCGCAGACCACAGACCAGATACTGTAGACCACAGACCAGATACCACAGACCGCAGACGACAGACCGCAGACCACAGACCAGATACCGTAGACCACAGACCGCAGACCAGATACCACAGACCGCAGACCACAGACCAGATACCGTAGACCACAGACCGCAGACCACAGACCAGATACCGTAGACCACAGACCGCAGACCAGATACCGTAGACCACAGACCAGATACCACAGACCGCAGACCACAGACCAGATACCACAGACCGCAGACGACAGACCGCAGACCACAGACCAGATACCACAGACCGCAGACCAGATACGACAGACCACAGACCGCAAACCAGATACTGTAGACCACAGACCGCAGACCAGATACCACAGACCGCAGACCACAGACCGCAGACCACAGACCAGATACTGTAGACCACAGACCAGATACCACAGACCGCAGACGACAGACTGCAGACCACATACCGTAGACCGCAGACCAGATACCACAGACCGCAGACCACAGACCAGATACCACAGACCGCAGACGACAGACCGCAGACCACAGACCAGATACCGTAGACCACAGACTGCAGACCACAGACCAGATACCGCAGACCACAGACCAGATACTGTAGACCACAGACCAGATACCACAGACCGCAGACGACAGACCAGATACCGTAGACCACAGACCGCAAACCACAGACCAGATACCACAGACCGCAGACGACAGACTGCAGACCACATACCGTAGACCAGATACCACAGACCGCAGACCAGATACCACAGACCGCAGACGACAGACCGCAGACCACAGACCAGATACTGTAGACCACAGACCGCAGACCACAGACCAGATACCGTAGACCACAGACCAGATACCACAGACCGCAGACCACAGACCAGATACCACAGACCGCAGACCACAGACCACATACCACAGACCGCAGATGACAGACCACAGACCAGATACCACAGACCGCAGACCAGATACCACAGACCGCAGACCACAGACCGCAGACGACAGACCAGATACCGTAGACCGCAGACCACAGACCGCAGACCACAGACAACAGTCCTGACTGTGGTCCTGCCCACAGACCGCGGCGTTGGTCCCAGTGCAGCTCTCGGGTGGTGTGGTCTTGTCTTGTCTTGTTTTCTCTGTTTGACGTCATCACTGTTGTTGTTTATATAAATATCTATAACTTTAACAGTATATACATATATAGTATGTATTTTGTGTAACTTTGTATGTTTTTATGGCTAGTGAAAGATGCACTAACTTAGGGTTGTGTGTTTTTACGATGCATTCAGATCTGAGGACCTATTACCCTATGGGTATTTGTAAAAAAAAACAACAAAAAAATGAAAATTATACATATGTACAGTATGATGAAGTCTTTGTAAATAAAACTGTCTTTTTGAGTGTTGAACTGATGTGTGCGATGGAAGAAAATCCAGACTGGTCCAGTGTTGTGTTTCCGTTATAATCTGTATATCTACTTTCTTTTAAGGTAAAGGCTTTTAGACGTGCCCTAATTTTATTTATTACAATAAACCTGAGATCTCACCAATGACACGCTTTCCTTTTTCATTTGGAAACGCAGATTCTCCAGAGCTTCTGTGTGACCATCACCATCTTCTCTGAGCCCCTGGTGTTTCTTCAGTTTCTCGTGTTCCTTTTTCCTGATGTTTCATCTCTTGGTATTTCCCTGTCCAGCTCCACGGTTTTGTTCTGTTCTTCTCCAGCTCCACCAGGTCTGGTCGGTCCATCACTCTTCTGTCAGTCTGTATGTGAATGTCCCACAGGATCTTGGCTCGGTCGTTCTCCACGACCTTTAGAGGTGTTTTCCACCTTGAGGTCTCCAGCCCGTCGTACTCTGCACATGTTTCTGTGAAGGAGCTTCATGTGTGAACATCCTGCAGCTTCTGACTCCTGCAGCTCTGTGCTGGAGTGTGTCAGGGGCCTCTGTACACAGCCTGCACATACTTACCTACAGCATCTATGTATCTATGTGTCTGTGTGTCTGTGTTTATTCACACAGTGTCTGGTCCGTTCACACACAGTGTCTGGTCCGTGCACACACGGTCTCTGGTCTGTGCACACACGGTCTCTGGTCCGTTCACACACAGCTCTCAGAATAACAGATAAATCTCCAAACCTCCTGCAGTCGTTCTCAACACAATCACACTGATTTCATCAACGTGTGTCAAGTGTCTCAGTGGACCTTTGCACATGTTTCTGTACAAGTCGCCTACAGTTTGTACAATGAGCCACGTTTAGCAGATTTTACAACATTTGATAAATTCATGACAGTCATCGTCAGTCAGGTGAAATTAGAACTTCACACTTTCACACTATGTGACTGTGTGGGACAGTGTGAACTTCCACTGTCAGGGTCTGGTTCACTCTCCATCTAAAGATGTTCATGGAGCTACTTCCACCGAACTCTCCTTTCCTCAATCTGACTCACGAGGTTTTATTTCCACTTGGAGGTGGAGAGTTTATGAACATCGAGCTCCAGACCAGAGGCTCCGTGAACACTGTGTGTGACTGTGACTGTGTGTGACTGTGACTGTGTGTGACTGTGACTGTGTGTGTGACTGTGTGTGTGTGTGACTGTGTGTGTGAGACTAAGTGTGTGTGTGTGTGAGACTGTGTGTGTGTGAGACTGTGTGTGTGTGACTGTGTGTGTGTGTGACTGTGTGTGTGTGTGTGTGTGTGTGTGACTGTGTGTGTGACTGTGTGTGACTGTGTGTGTGTGTGACTGTGTGTGACTGTGTGTGTGTGACTGTGTGTGTGTGTGACTGTGTGTGTGTGACTGTGTGTGTGTGTGACTGTGTGTGACTGTGTGTGTGACTGTGTGTGACTGTGTGTGTGTGATGTGTGTGTGTGTGTGTGTGACTGTGTTGAGTGTGTGTGTGTGTGTGACTGTGTGTGTGTGTGACTGTGTGTGTGTGTGACTGTGTGTGTGTGACTGTGTGTGTGTGTGTGTGTGACTGTGTGTGTGTGACTGTGTGTGTGTGTGTGTGTGTGACTGTGTGTGTGTGACTGTGTGTGTGTGACTGTGTGTGTGTGACTGTGTGTGTGTGTGTGTGACTGTGTGTGTGTGTCTGTGTGTGACTGTGTGTGAGTGTGTGTGTGACTGTGTGTGTGATGACTGTGTGTGACTGTGTGTGTGTGTGACTGTGTGTGTGTGTGACTGTGTGTGTGTGACTGTGTGTGTGTGTGTGTGTGTGACTGTGTGTGTGACTGTGTGTGACTGTGTGTGTGTGTGACTGTGTGTGTGTGTGTGTGTGACTGTGTGTGTGTGACTGTGTGTGTGTGTGACTGTGTGTGTGTGTGTGTGTGTGTGTGACTGTGTGTGTGTGTGTGTGACTGTGTGTGTGTGACTGTGTGTGTGTGACTGTGTGTGTGACTGTGTGTGTGTGACTGTGTGTGTGTGACTGTGTGTGTGTGACTGTGTGTGTGTGTGACTGTGTGTGTGTGACTGTGTGTGTGTGTCTGTGTGTGACTGTGTGTGAAACTGTGTGTGTAACTGTGTGTGTAACTGTGTGTGTGTGACTGTGTGTGTGTGACTGTGTGTGTGTGTCTGTGTGTGTGTGACTGTGTGTGAGTGTGTGTGACTGTGTGTGTGACTGTGTGTGTGTGACTGTGTGTGTGTGAACAGGTTTGTTAGAGACATGAGCTTTTGCTGGTGACCTGTATTATTAATAATTAATATATGTTTCTCCAATTTATGTCTTTCTTTTTAAAATTTTAATCTTCATCTTCATCTTCACTTTAATCTTCTTATTTATGTTTTGATTTGTTTTTATTATGATTTTAATGTATTTCTTATTCTGTAAAGCACTTTGAATTACTTTGTGTACGAATTGTGCTGTACAAATAAACTTGCCTTGCCTAATTATAATTATGTATGTAATGTATAATTAATACTACTACTACTACTAATAATAATAATAATAATAGTAATAATAATAATAATAATAATAATAATAATAATAATAATAATAATAATAATAATAATAATAATAGTTCCGGTGGAGTCACGTGTGTTTGTGCGTCAGAGCTGCGCAGGTCTCGCGCTGTGGATTTATAATAAACATTTTTATTGATGAAACTTTTATGAGAGTTTTACGGCACAAAGCGCACATCTGTCATCAACAGGAGATAATCCGGCACACTCGACATGTTTATGGTTGTGACAGAAGAGGAAGGCCCAAGAGCACAAGGGCAGCGCTGAGGAAGAGGAGGAGCTCAGTCCGGACCCGGAGCCCGGAGCCCGAGCACAAACCCGAGCACAAAGCCGCTCTTTTCACCATGGATCTGACTCACATGTTGTCTGAGATCGACGGAGGAAACGATGATGAAATCGAAGCTCTTCTGCAGCGGTTTAACCGCGAGGTGAGTCCAGCTCCAAAACAACCAAAACAACCAAAACAAACACCGAGCGAACGAGCCTAGCACCGCTAGCATGCTAGGCTAGCTGCCGTCAAACTAAATCAACAATGTTCACACCGACGTGAATATGAGAGAAATATGAGAGAAATATGAGAGAAATATGAGAGAAATATGAGAGAAATCAGAGCGCAGACCCCGAGCTCCCGTAGGCACAACTTTATCTTTAAATAATCTCATGGGTTTGTTCATGTAGCTGAACAGGAGCTACGAGCATCAAACACAACCCGATTAACCGGTTTATACGCCTCACGCACACGCCTCACGCACACGCCTCACGCACACGCCTCACGCACACGCCTCACGCACACGCCTCACGCACACGCCTCACGCACACGCCTCACGCACACGCCTCACGCACGCTCCTGTGCAGGTTCCTCCTGGAGTCATGTTCATGATGTTTGTGTTTCAGAACAGCCGAACCTTCATGTTCGAGCAGAAGGAGGAAGCTCTGCGGACCGTAAGTGTGTTTTTCCTCGTGGGGGGTGGGGGGGGGGGGGGTGTCTGATGGTCACGTGTGTGTGATGTGTGGTTTTGATCAGTGTTTTGTTTTTGCAGAGACTTTGTCAGAGCGCTCTGAGCGTCCTCAGACGTCACGTGCCCTGCAGCTGTCAGAGGACGTGTTTGGAAACGCTGCGCATCATGTCCAGAGACAAGCGCGTCCTGTCGCCCGTAGCAACCAGAGAGGGGATGCTGACGCTGACGGCTATGGCGAGGCTGAGCGCGGGAGCGGACGCCGAGATCGGCCTCGGCGACGCTCTGTCGGAGGAGGAGGAGACGGTGGTGGTGGAGGCCTTAAAATGTTTATGTAACGTGGTGTTCAACAGCCCCGCGGCGCAGCAGGTGAGTGTGGACGTGCAGCTGGCTCCCGCCCTTTGTGCCAAACTGCACGGCGCCCACACGTGGCACCACGAGGTGGGTTTGTTCACACTGCGCCTCCTTTTCCTGCTGTCTGCGCTTCGACCTGATCTGAGAATGTGCCTCAGAAAAGACTGTGGAGCCGTGACTCTGCTCACCAAGATGCTGGAGCACACGCTGGACGTTCAGTGGGTGGGTCCCTGTGAAGTGGGACGCCCAGACCCACAGGCCCCGCCCATTCCTGCAGAGAGCAACGAGAGGGTCATGGAGGCGCTCAAAGCCCTCTTTAACCTCACACTCAATGATCCAGATGGGGAGGTGAGTTTGGTCTGTAAATATTAGATCTTTGGAATATTTTACACCGTATGGAAAGAACAAAGCACTAACATGGTGGTAAAGGAAAGTCCATTTACTGTCCAGCTCAGGGCAGATCCTCACGAGCTTCTAGTGCCACTTCAAAATGCCCACACTTAATCTTGATTTTGTGATTGTTCTTTTGAACTGAGGTGGATGCAGGACTGAAAGTCTCACTGTAAGTTCTTAATGTTTGTATTATTCCTGTAGTGGATTTAAACCCTGTGGTGTTTAGAAAGAGGTGTGTGTGGTGACTCACAGCTGCTGTCGTGTTTTACAAACATCTGCAGAACCTGACGCTCTTGGTTTAAAGCAGTTTTCTTCACAGGAGGATGAGCAGCAGTTCAGAGTTATCGTGGGCCTCCTGCGTCACCTGTTAATGTTGAAAACTGAAACGGTGGAAAAAACAGAAGAGGTGCACAGGTGAGTCTGGATAAACACAGAGCCTCATTTTTATTCAAATGAAAGATCACAGTGAACACAAGACATTTACACTTTTTACACTTTTATTAAAATATATTTGTGACGGGAGGGAGGGCATCTGACGCACTCGGGCGTTTCAAAACATGTTTACTCACCATGTTTACAGCGTTTGCGTCTTATTGTCACTGAGTGTTAATTCAGTGCAAGAATGTTTGGAATCTGAGCCACTGCGTGAGATTTAAACGGTGTCGCGTAAAAGTGAGTGATGGTCCTGTCGACCCGACTCACCCGCCCGACCCGTCACGCCGATTAAGACTATTGTTCAAAAGAAAGAGAAGGAACGAATAAAGACACACATTAAATTCAGATAGAAAAGACTGCAGGGAAATTACCTCATTTACTTGCATTTTACTACTACTACTCCTACTACTGCTGCTACTACTACTACTACTACTACTCCTCCTACTGCTACTACTCCTACTCCTCCTGCTCCTACTGCTACTGCTGCTGCTGCTACTACTACTACTACTACTCCTCCTACTGCTACTACTACTGCTACTACTACTACTACTCCTCCTACTGCTACTACTCCTACTACTGCTACTACTCCTACTCCTCCTGCTCCTACTGCTACTGCTGCTGCTACTACTACTACTACTACTACTACTACTACTACTCCTCCTACTGCTACTACTCTCTACTACTGCTACTACTACTACTACTACTCCTACTACTGCTACTACTCCTACTACTGCTACTCCTACTGCTACTACTGCTACTACTACTACTACTCCTACTACTGCTACTACTCCTACTCCTACTGCTACCTACTGCTACTGCTACTACTACTACTACTACTACTACTACTACTACTACTCCTACTCCTACTCCTCCTACTGCTGCTACTACTACTACTACTACTACTACTACTCCTCCTACTGCTGCTACTACTACTACTACTACTACTACTCCTACTCCTCCTACTGCTGCTACTACTACTACTACTACTACTACTACTCCTACTCCTGCTACTGCTAACTTCTTCTAGTACAACACACTAATAAATGTAGAATTTTGTTTATACAGTGATTTTCCACCTTCAAGGCTCAAAGTGCTTTACATCAAGGAAACACACTCACACTCACACACACACTCTTGCACGCACACGCACGCTCACACACGCACACGCACACGCACACACACACACACACACACACACACACACACACACACACACACACACACACACACACACACACACACACACACACACACACACACACACACACACACAGACACACACTCCAGTGTTCACAGACACTGGGGGGGAGAACTTGAATTATATTTATATTTTTCTGTTGCTTTGGAACATTTTCTGAATCAAATCAATATAAATAAATAAACTATATTATTATTCACATATTGAAATAGAGTGTGGACACTGTGGATCTTGCCCTGTTCTTTGTAATCTAAACGTGTGTTGTTTGTTCTGCTCGTAGTCACGCGGTGAACCTGTTGAATAACCTGCCCGTGGCCTGTCTGGATGTGCTGGTCGACCTGCCGGTTCAAGGAGGAGCAGACAGTTACAACGGGAAGAACCTGGAGGCCGTGCAGGTCCTTCTAGACTTCATGGAAAAACGCATCGACAGAGTGAGTTTCACAGTTCACTCTTTCACTTGTAAAGACGATCGCTACACAACGTCAAGGCTCCTTTGACTCTCACTTATATCAAACAGATGTGTACATGTGTGGACACTAGGGACGAGCATTCAATGAAATATTCTTAATCTATCATCGGGAGAATTAACGATCGATTAATCATTAACATTTTTATATTAAAATGATCATCATTATTATTACTATCTGCACTAATCTGCATAAATAAATTCAACTTTACCACATATAAACATAACGACTCTAGATCCACATCAGCTGTTTGACATTATAATGTGTTTAATTCAGTTTTGTTCAAATCTCACAGAAACAAAACTTAAAACCACATCACTAATTTACATAAACTAAGTGAAGATAAAACTCCAGCTCTTGTGTCGCTGATGTGGTTCAACTTGTGTTGGATTAAAAGACATGACTCAGGTGAATACAGGTCAGTGTGACCAGATTTGTGTTTGTCAAAACCAGGACAGCGTACGGGGGGAGGGGGGCGGGGCCTCGTCATCCACATTGAGCGACTCTCACCTGGAAAAACTTTTTTCCCACTGGACACAGAAACATATGTGCTGCTTTATCCACTGTGCACATGGACTCACACTTGTCCCAACGCAACGGAAAGTGTGGAATTTCTTCTACAAATCCTGGTTAAATCCACATTTGTGCTTCGGTTCGTTACAGACTGACCCACTGTTTGTGTCTCGCTCCTTCTGATGCAGAGACACATGTACACACCTGTTTGGTCACGACACACAAACATACATTCGGTTTGTCCATTAAAATGAACGTAATCCATGAAATTCTTAATGATCAATTATCGATTAATCGACTAATCATGCCCATCCCTAGTGGACATACCAGTGCTTTAACTGTACCTGCGTGTTCCTCAACAGTTCTTTTTTCAGTGCCTGTATTTTATTTTTTTTATGTAAATGAATTGACCAATATTATTAAGAAAATACTACCATATTTTGAGCACTATAGAGCGCTCTGGATTATGAGGCGCACTGTCATTTTCGAACTTTTTTCCCAAATAAACCGTGTGGGACTTTAAATGAAACACAACAGTGTGATGTGTGAGTGGTTTTGTTTGTTTGTTCGTTCACGGTGACTCTGGGCTTTGTTCAGTTGTGGCGTGTAGGGAGTAGTGTCTGTCGCTGGATTGTCGGCGTGTTCGCAGTGACTCAGTTGTTCAGTCGTGTCTAGAAGCGGCACGTCGCGCTCGTGGCTTTTTCGGGTCGTTCCTCCGTTCCGTTCCTCACATTTTTAGCTCTTTTTATTGTTTTGTAAACGCTATAATCACCTGCAACAACAGATGAACATGTTTTATAAGTTTCTTTTTTGCTGCTAAGTCGCTCCCCCTTCAGAGTGCTATCACAACACAATCACTGTGCTTCCCCTCTGACGAAACTACTGCAGTTTTCTGTCATGTTTTTGTACTATTTATGGAAAATTTTCATGTTTATTGTCGTATTTATGGAGAAATCTCGTACAGAGAGATCGCTAGATTACTCAAACACACGTGGATGTCTCTAAAATCTCTTCAGACAGTTTTTTTTAGACGATGGAACGTTAAAACATGAGAGAAAGCTCCAAAAATATACCCCCTCTTTAAGCACAGTTTTCCATTCATCTCGACAGAAATTCTAATCTCGGTAAACGGCATTTCAGTTTTGTCCGTCGTTATCAGTCATTTTTTACATTTTAAAACTTTCGTGTAGGGAGTGTGCTGTCTGGGACCAACGGATTGTCGGTGTGTTCGCAGTGACTCAGTTGTTCAGTCGTGTCTTGAAGCGGCACGTTGGACTCGTAGCTTTTTCGGTTCGTTCCTCCGTTCCGTTCCTCGTGGAGTGCTGAGTGTGTGTGTGGGTGTGTTTTGCTGTGTGGTCGCTGTCTGCTCTGTGTGTGTTTGTGTGTTCTGTGGGTGTTTGTGGTTTACTGAAGTCGTGCTGGGACACCCGAGTGGATTCGTGTATGGGGCGTCTGGATTGTGGCGCGCGGTCGTTTTTTTGGGGTTGGAGGCTTTTGAGCGCGACCTATAGTGCGGAAAATACGGTATTCAATCACATTACAACTACATTAATTAATATTTTAAACAAAGTTGGTTCTGTACGATGTTGAGTTTAGAGCTGCGTCGACCTGGAGAACACGTCGTCCCCTTTAGAGCCGAGTCTTTAAACAATGTGTGTTTTAATATTATGAATAAAACTCATCATGATGATTTGTACAAAAGCATCATTGATGAAAACTAATATTCAGTATTGAATAAAGAAACTGTATTTCTAAATGTCTCATGTGATCGTCAGGGCTCCAACTACAAAGAAGGTCTCACTCCAGTCCTCTGCCTTTTGACCGAAGCCTCCAGACACCACAGGGAGATCCGCAGATACCTCAAAGCTCAGGTACGTCTGCGTGATCAGATACTTTCAGCCTTTCTTCCATTGTGTCTCTGTTTTATATCATTTTATTCAATAATAATTCATGATCATCTCTTTAAAATAGGATTTAACAACATCAAGAATCCGTGCGTCATTCGTTGATTCGTTTTTCAATATAAAACCAAAAATAAGAAAACGAAAAAACAACAGTTTTCTTCATTATTTGTCTCCAAAACCAAAATGAAAAAACCCTAACCCTAAAACTCTGAGCTTTGACTCTGAGCCTCCGCGGGGTCTGAGCCTCAGCTTCAAGCTCCGGCCCTGCTGTGAGCTCTGAGCCTCCGGTCTGGTCTCGGTCTCTGTCTGGTCCCGCTCTGGTCTCGGTCTGGTCCCGCTCTGGTCCCGGTCTCAGTCTCGGTCTGGTCCTGGTCTCAGTCTCGGTCCCGTTCTCGGTCTCAGTCTCGGTCTGGTCCTGGTCTCAGTCTCGGTCTGGTCCCGGTCTGGTCTCGTTCTCAGTCCCAGTCTGGTCTCAGTCTCGGTCTGGTCCCGGACCTGGATCAGTCCTGGTTCAGTCCGTACGTGGTGCAAAAGTTCGTCATCACAGTCACAGAAGTCACGTAAACGGGAAACGGTCGTTATCCGTTTTTTTCCATTTTTCATTTAAACACAAAATCAAAAACTGAAAAAACAAATCATTTTCTGTTTTTTCATTTTGGTTTTGGAGACAAATAATGAAGAAAATAGTTGTTTTTTCGTTTTCTTATTATTTTTTTTATTGAAAAACGAATGAACGAATGATACACGGATTATCAAGGCCCAGTCTCAGTTCTCTTTCAAAATGACGACTGAAAAACACATTTGTGAACATTTGTCAAAACGATGAACATTTAAAACAACAACAGTTGATCCGTCACTGTAGCCAAAAAAAAAAGACGCTTTGTTTGTGACACGTGTGTATGTTCTGTTCTTCTGACTATGTTGTGTTCACAATAATCCTGATTGTTCTTTAACCTGTTCGTCTGTGGTTTGTCTATGGTTTGTTTGTGGTTTGTCTGTGGTTCGTGTGTGATTCGTCTGTTGTTCTTGTGGTTCGTCTGCGGCTCTTCTGCGGCTCTTCTGCGGCTCGTCTGCGGTTCGTCTGTGGTTCGTCTGCGGCTCGTCTGTGGTTCATCTGCGGCTCGTCTGTGGTTCCTGCAGGTGCTTCCACCGCTGAAGAACCTGAAGGTGAAGCCTGAGGTGGGGAACAGCATCAGAAACAAACTGGTCCGTCTCATGACTCACGTGGACCTCGGGGTGAAGCACTCGGCAGCAGAGTTTCTGTTTGTGCTCTGCAAAGAAAAGGGTTTGTGATTCTACTTTTACTTTTGAAACCGAACAAACCACAACCTGCTACAAATAATATATTCAAATGTGTAATTTAACTCTAGTCTTTAAAATTATCTCTAGTCCTTTATTTATTTACTTATTTATTTATTTAGACCAGGATAGTCCCGCTGAGATTAAGAATCATTTTCAGGGGGTCCTGTTGTACATGTTTGTATTTCATTCACAAAACTAAAGGTTCATTGTGAAACTTTTCTGGTGGAGGATCTGAAACCTGTTGGTCTCCATGGAGATGTACCTGGAATATTCTTCAGAAAACCATAAAATCTATAAATTTCCCTGGACACAAGTCGTTGATTCCACCAAAATAATTTCAGGAAATGAAAAGTAATTGAGTAGTTGAATAAATGAAAGCTGGATTTGTTTAATGCTCTACTCTGGAACATTCCAGGCAACGCAGTAACATTAAAGGTTGTATGGAGGATATATTTTTTTTTTAGTTTCAAGTTGTCATTGAAAGTTTAAAACACCATTACAGAGACGCAGCAGCTTTGTAATTATGATGACCAAAAAGAAAATAATGAAAATCTATCCACTGTGGACGTAGTGAGGCCAGATAAACATGAGCCAATAGAAAACAAGGCTACCTCTTTATCTATTGGCTGTTAGGTTGTCAATCAAACTCCCTACATGTGGGGATTACGTGCTTTATGCAGCGGTTCTTAGAGGCTTTTTCAAACTGTAGCTTCCTCGCAGTTCGCACAAAGTTTGTCGCGACGGCGGACGAGAATCCACGACCAGTTCGCCGCAAAAGAAAGTCGGTTTTTGAGGTCGCTGAAAGAAGAAGAGAAGGAGCAAAGACAAACTGAGGTGATTCTTGGAGAGTTCTTCCAGCGATGGCGCGACTGAAGCGGACGAAGGGTCTAAAGACTGAAGACGCGTCGGTCACTAAAATATTTCTAGACAGGAAACTTCAACAGTGATTCTGAACGTGCACTGGATGTAAACAAACGTGATTTCTAGAGTAAAGCGGCGGGAGGAGGAGATGTTTCTACTGAGGTGGTGTCACGTGTGCACAGCATTTGAAAAAGGACGGTCGCTCTATTTCACTTCCCTTAAAAAATCCTCTGTACAACCTTTAAATGGAACAAGCAGGTGATGGAAAAACCCCAAGTCTGAACATTTTGTTTTGTAGTAAAAACTTGAGACATGGTTTAATCTTTATTGTCTCTATAAAAATCCTGCTCATAACATTGATCGAGTTTTAAACACTAAACCTATAATATTAATAATGTCTCTTAATAGTAAAGTGTTCCTCCTCAGACGGTGCAGTATCGTGTGGGTCATTTGTGGCGTGTTGTGTCTGCAGTGGCGTCGCTGTTGAAGTACACGGGCTACGGGAACGCGGCCGGGTTACTGATGGCGCGAGGTCTGCTGGACGGAGGACAGGGAGAGACGCAGTACTCTGAAGGAGAAGACTCGGACACAGAAGAGTACAAATCTGCCACCAAGTGAATCTCCTACACAACTTTACCCCCGTGTTTCCGCTCTTCTTTTGTGGGGGAGAATTCTCATGTTTTTCTGTTTCAGTTTTGATGTGATGAGCGGCTGCGTCGAGGAGCCGCGGCCAAACCCCATCGAGGAGATGACGGAGGAGCAGAAGGAGTACGAGGCAGACAAACTCATCAAGATCATCAACGAGATGAAAAGGTAAAACTACAAACATAGAAAAGTGCTACTGTCTGTAAAGTTTCACCACACTAAAACTAAGGGACAGACTCGATACTCGATACTGATACTCATAATAAAATCCCCTTTTTGTGATTTAAACTGGTTTATTATCTGTTTGGTTGTTTTTATTTCTGTTTATTTAAAGGTGACAAAATGTAACACTTTTATCCCTGTCACAGTGAACCTCATTCTTGTTTTACTTAGACTTTTTTTTTTAATCATGTTGTTAAAAAATCTCCATAGGCTGTAAAGAAATGGACTGAGTGGGTGAGATCCACAGCGGTCGGTTCTTTTCATAAAAGTCGACTGTTTGGACTCTGAACTTTAACTTGTGACAGGATTTTGTTTTCACAAATTTCTTTTATTAAGGAAATATGAGTTTTTCCAACAAAACTGAGTGTGACCTCGTCCCTCTGGAGCCGCTCTCCTCGTTCAGATTCATACTCTGCATTGTCTCCTCTACAAAGGCCCCTCCTTATTTGCGTTGACCTTTTGCTTTGAGAGCGCGGTCGCACACGATGCCCCTACAAAGGTAACACTGCGCCCGCTCCATGCCAACCGATTCATCAAAAGAAGAATCTGAAGCTGTTAGCTTCAATTAGACTCCGCCACAGCACCAGCGTCATTACAGACGCTTTGTTAATTACCACCTGAGCTTTTCATAATGCGTCTGATTTTATTTTGCCTTTTGTAAGACGCCATTGTCCGACAGAGGACATGCTACAGACACGCTAAACAAAGATTAGGGTTTGGAGAGACGGCGTGAGAGCGCCCACCTCCACCACGAGCTCAGGATCAGTTTAATGAGGCACATCTGAGAGCGGAATCCTCTTTTTCTTCTCCTGGATTGGTTCAGTGCTGCACTGTGGAACATTCCAAAGCAAAAACATCATGATTAGACGAGCAGGTGTGTGACTTAAAGGTGCAGCAAGAGGCTGGACATTTACCTTTAATAAACATTGAATCTGTATTTTTTATACAGTTTTATATTTCTCATTACTCATTACGTGTGACGTTTGGAACATTAAACATAAACCGGACACTTTCTCTTCAGGGATCTGGAGGTGGATTTTGTACCTGTGAGAAGTATTAGTACAAAATAAAGTATTACAGAAGAAGAAGGAGAAGATGTGCAGGACACACGCTGCACAAAGAGCCCAACGTTTGGACACAAGAGCGAGTCTTTGTGGAAGAGGACGAGAGGTTTAATGAGGCACATGCTCCGAGGAGAAGGGCAGAATTCCTCCTCCTCTTTTCTTCTGTTCGTCCTGTAAAAGACGATGTGCTGCTTCCACTGAACGAGCGCCAAGGAAACCACCAGAGTCTCACAGGAATGTGCCGGGCTCACCGCGCCACTCCTGCTCCAATTAGTAAATACTCTGCAGCGCCCGCCGCCCGCGCCTCTGCCACCGCGCCCATCGCCCACCATGCCCGCGCCTCTGCCACTGCGCCTGCCCGCCGCCCACACCTCTACCACCGCACCCACCGCCCACGCCTCTACAACTGCCCCTGTGCCCGCCACCCACACCTCTACCACTGCGCCCGCGGCCACCGCCCCTGCGCCCGCCACCTGAGCCTCTACCCCTGCGCCCGTGCCCCTCGCGCTCGCCCCGGTGCCAGTCATATTTGTGCTTATCTTCTTTTCACATGAGTTAAGGCCTCAGTCTCTTCTTGTCTAATTCTTCCTGAATCGTGTTTGTGACGCGGTTTCACTTTGTGCCCGCAGACACGACGTGATCCGCCCGATGGTGGTGAGGCCCGACGGGCGCCTGGGGCCTCTGGAGGAGAAACTGCACGAGCCGATTGAAGACGACCCAGACTCCGACTCGGACTAGAGCCGCAGACTCTGTGCCCGACTACACGGTCTGCACGAGAGCTCCACGTTTAAAACCACTGTTACGCTGGAAACGACACGAGCAGAGTTCACTTTCTCACGAGGCTGAAGCGTCACTGTTGTGCTTCTCACAAACTTTATTAAGGTCAGAAAAAGAATGTTTCGTGTGCTCTGGTCTTGTGTGCTCTGGTCTTGTGTGCCCTGGGCCTGTGTGCCCTGGGCCTGTGTGCTCTGGTCTTGTTTTGCTCTGGGCCAACACTCGCCCGCCCTCTTTAGTTTGACAGTCAAATTAGACGCCCTTGGAGAAACTCTTTTCTTACTCGAGCTCTGAAATGTTTTACCCACGAATGATTTAAGGGAATTAATCTCAAATGAAGCACATTTTTACTTTGTCATATCTAAACATCATGCCACAGAATTAGAAGTTTACTTTTTGAAACACCATTCCTTTTTCAATTTTATATTGTTATTTAAGTTAAAGTGCACATTAAATATTTATCTGTACAATCAAAGAATACTGTTCTGATGTTTTCTAAAATGGATTTTGACAAATTTTTTTTTTTTCTTCTTAAAGTGAATTTTTTTATTGACACATTTTCTGTGGGTATTTTTAATGCTGCCATTTGAGTCTTGAGTATTTCCTACTTGAAAAACGCAACTTGATAAAAATATGAATTGACCAAATGAGAGTAAAGCTTATAACTAAATAATTTTCTGTAATTTAAAATATATTTAAACTTGCATGTCACTCGTACGTCAGAAACTAAAAACTGTTTTTTCTTTGCACAATGTTTGTATCTGAAGAGTAGTCGACCCAAGTCACTGAAATAAAAAACAAGATGAAATGTGTGGTTTATTTACAAAATCATTTTTTATTAAATATATTTTTATTAAATATGTATAAAAACCGGTGACTTGTGCGTAAAACACGATGTGGTGAAATCCTGCAGGAATAATTGCACTGTTCTAAGTGTTGCATCGAGTCTGATCCACATGAAGTGCTTGTGTGATTTGTGCTTTATAAAGAGGAAACGGAGAAACGAGTGGAGCGCACCGTCTGAAACCCACATGTTGGAGGAAAAACTGCACAGCTTCTAGTCAGTGCCTCAGCTCCGGGTCTGCGGCTCTGACTGTTGGCACAGCGACGTACTGCTCATCTACAAAAAAAAAAACCCAAAACAGTTTCTATTAGTGTCCAGCCACTGCTCCGCAAGTCCACATTATATTATATATATTTTTGTCATTCACTTTATATTGGATTTTCATCTTGTATAGAGGCACATTAAAAATAAAAAACATTCAAATGGTAAAAACAAAACAGTGGGGAGAGGTGTACAGACATAACCACGTCATACAAAGTCGGGGCTTTTTGTTGTTACCTCAACTGTTTTGACCAATAACTTTAAAATATATCACTGTGTAGCTTCATCTTAAATTTAATCCTTTCAATTTTAAAAATATTATACATCAAGTCAATCCATTCATTTATTGTAGATGTTTCCTGTCTGAGCCATTTTTGAGTTTTTCCTTTTTTGGCAGCCTCCAGTAAAACTCTCATTAAGTGTAAATCTGCTTTAGAAAGGTGCGATCAAACTAAATCTCCAAAATACAATATTTTAAAAGGATATTGTATCTTCCGTTTAAAGACGAGCTCCAGTGCCCCGTGAACTGGAGCCACAGAGGGACAACTCCAAAAGATATGAAAATGTTTAGTTTGTACTTGACCACATCACCTCCAACAGCTGCTCTGATCTGAATATTTCGATGTTTGAGTTGGTGAACAGAAATACCGAGTTACATTTTTCCAACAGAACTCCCTCCAGCAGGGGGCGCTGCTGTGTCCAGACTCTGTCCCAGTCCTCAGTTGTAAGAAAGATGTTTCCCTCTGCTTCCCGTCTTGTCTAAGTAAAGATTATCATAGTTCTCGAGATTTTGAACTTATAACTTTGAAATAATTTTTTGATGGGGAGCGTCTTCATATGCACTTAAAAAAATTTCAAGAATATCACTTTTAGTAAACATATATTTATTTTTTATACAAAGTCTGAATCTGGAGACACAGCAGCGTGAGTTCGTCTCTTTAAATGCATCACAGACACTTCAGAGCTTCACTGATCCTGCAGAAATCTGTGACATTTTTCCTTTTTTCCTCGTGAGCAACATATTTGTTTTAATATGGAAAGACCATGTGTGCCTCTGATTGGCTAATCCACCTGTCAATCAAACCCATCTGAACGACGGGAGAGCCACTGGTGACCAGACTCACATCTTTGTAAAAAATGAAGTGTGTGTCGAGCCGCACTCACCAAAACAAAAAGGGAGAATGTAGTTTTTATCAGACGACTGAAGACACTTACTGCAGCTTCTTGTGCTCTCATCATCTCCTCCACGTCTTCATTCCAGCCCAACATCTGAGCAAACCTCCGCACCAGGTCCTCCAGGTCGCCCAGTTCCACGTAGTCCTTTTTCCTCAGAGGGACTTTGGTGAAGGGGCCCACGGGGTCACGGTTCAGGAGCAGACGAGGCACAGAGGGACGGACGGTGTTCACCAAACTGGCAAACGGCTCAATCTGAAGCACAACAACTTGATTTTTATTTTTATTATTTTTGTTTTGATTATTACAGTCAGTCCTCTGTGCTATGAAACTCCAAGAGACACTGGATCAACACTTAAATTTACCTAAAGCTGCACTGTGTACTTTTTCTGCTGAGGGTCCATTTCCGTGACAATTTGCCTTGAATGTTCCAAAGTGTGGCATTATGGCTTGAAATGGCTTGAATAACACGTAACCACAGACCCAGTTTATCATCATGGGTCTGACTCTAGGGTTGATAATTTAGATTCTAGGGTTGATAAGTTTAATTCTAGGATTGCAAATCTAGATTTTAGGGTTGAAAATTTAGATTTTAGGATTGAAAATTTAGATTTTAGGGTTGAAAATTTAGATTTTAGGGTTGAAAATTTAGATTTTAGGGTTGATAATTTAGATTCTAGAGTTGATAAGTTTGATTCTAGGGTTGATAAGTTTGATTTTGGGGTTGATAATTTAGATTTTAGGGTTGATAATTTAGATTTTAGGGTTGATACGTTTGATTCGATGCTGTTAGGGTTGATGAGTTGGATTCTACGTTCTCAATAAACGATCAATAAATTCTGAGCATCCAGAAAAGCTACACAGTGCAGCTTTAATGAGCGGGAAGTGAACGATGCCGACACCTGTAAGGACGTGCCCATGATTAAAAGCAGATCGGCTTTTGGGAAATCTTCAGAATTCAAGAAATATTTCTGTGGAAGATCCTCCCCGAAAAACACGACGTCAGGTTTGACCGCAGCGGCACAGAAGGAGCACGTGGGGACCTGGTCGTTCATGATGGCCTCCTGAAAAATACAAGAACAAGCTCCAAAAAAAAAAGGCTCGAGGTGTGGGATTTCTCTAATAATTATTACATGATGATTGTTTTGTTTGGCTCAGTACCTTGGCCTCGTCAGATGGATACGGCGTGTAGCAGAGATGACACGACGCTGTGGCGAAGGAACCGTGAGCCTCTACAAGTTTGTCCTCTGGGATCCCGCACACTGAAAAAAAAAGAGTCAGTCCTGTTCATCAAGACAAGAGGGTAATTCTGCTGAAGAGTGCTGCTGTTTCAAAATAATTATTAATTCCATGAACGTTTGTCTGTGTTTGTCTGAAAAAAACATCACAGGAGACTGAAAAATATTGTTGATTTCTGCAGAATCAATGAGCGAAACACTAAACTGAAACAAACATCTGATTGGACGGTTGTGTTTGGAGATTTGAAGTGTTCGAAGCGGGTGACATGGTAAAGAAGCTCGTCCCTCAGAAACGTGTGGGGCCGACACGTGTCTTTAGCGCTCTGGATTGTGGCGCACGGTCGTTTTTTGATGCGTTGGAGGCTTAAGAGTGCGACCTATTAGGGTTATAACTTTTTGAACTTTTTTTCCCCAAAATCAAAGTCCTGCATCATGATTGGATGAATTTTTTGATATAATTGAAGAAACCAATCTCCATTTTCAACACTCTTTTTAAAAAATCCCCCCGAAACAAAAAAATATTAAATCCACATTACAGCCAATGATACGAAATGTGAGACTGTGTTAAGTTCTCACAAGGACCATGACAAGTCAATCTGACTGAAAATGGATCAATAATAAGTTGTACTGTCATCATAATAAACTGGAGTTTCACTTTCTATTCTTACTTTCACTTTATAAACCATTCGATTCATCGCTGCAAACTAGGGATGGGCATTCGATGAAATGTTCTTAATCGATCGTCGGAAGAATTAACGATCGATTATCGATTAATGTTTTTATATTAAAATGATCATCATTATTATTACTATCTGCACTAATCTGCATAAATAAATTCAACTTTACGACATATAAACATAACGACTCTAGATCCACATCAGCTGTTTGACATTATAATGTGTTTAATTCAGTTTTGTTCAAATCTCACAGAAACAAAACTTAAAACCACATCACTAATTTACATAAACTAAGTGAAGATAAAACTCCAGCTCTTGTGTCGCTGATGTGGTTCAACTTGTGTTGGATTAAAAGACATGACTCAGGTGAATACAGGTCAGTGTGACCAGATTTGTGTTTTGTCAAAACCAGGACGGCGTACGGGGGAGGGGGGCGGGGCCTCGTCATCCACATTGAGCGACTCTCACCTGGAAAAACTTTTTCCCACTGGACACAGAAACATATGTGCTGCTTTATCCACTGTGCACATGGACTCACACTTGTCCCAACGCAACGGAAAGTGTGGAATTTCTTCTACAAATCCTGGTTAAATCCACATTTGTGCTTCGGTTCGTTACAGACTGACCCACTGTTTGTGTCTCGCTCCTTCTGATGCAGAGACACATGTACACACCTGTTTGGTCACGACACACACACATACATTCAGTTTGTCCATTAAAATGAATGGAATCGATTAAATTCTTAATGATCAATTATCGATTAATCGACTAATCATGCCCAACTCTATTGCAAACCAACACTGACAATCATCATTTTTGGACTTTTAGTTTCCTATTTTATCTGATCTTTACCCTGATCATGTGTTTTGTTCCTGTGTTATTAAAGAGAAAATTGCCTTTGGTTATTTTATGATTGAACAGATATGAACCTTCTAACAGTTTTATTCTGGTTGTTGCTTTACCAAATCTTCATTTTGAGTCCGGGGGAACTTTTTTTCAAAACTATGACCAACTGAAGGTCAATTCCTTTCATTACTAGAAAAAGTTCATCAAAATATGATACAGGGTGTAGAGGCTGTAAAAAAGTTGTAAAAAAAGTGACCTATAGTGTGGAAAATACGGTATTAGTTTTACCAAGCAGCACTTTGCATTTATTTTATTTTCCTGTTTGTGTTAAAGTTAAAACAAATGGTTGGTTTAATAAAAACACAAACAAACAACAAGCAAATGGTTTTGTTCCCAAACTGTACCAAAAATGAACCGAACCGTGACCTCAAAACCGACTTTTGTACCGTTACACCCCTAATAATCCCTCAGTGGTCCAGGGGCGTAGACTAGAATTAAACAGAAGTACAAAGCAGTGATTATAGAAAACTGCAATCAGAGCGTCTCAGTTAAAGGCACTGTACCAGAAAGTTCATCAAACTGAAGTGTGGCACAGTTGAAGCGTTTTCACTCACATTTTTCGAGCCCGTCTATGTTCTGCGTGTACGTCCGGAGCAGGAGGCCCTTTTGGTGGAGCGTTCGGATGAAGTAGTGGATGTAGTTTGGCCGGTGGTTGCCTGGATACAGCGATTTGGCCAGTGAGAAGAAAGGCAGCGGGTCGTTGGTGAAGAAGTCGATGTTGAAAATGGATTCGGGATACGGGACGTTGTACTTCTCCAGGTTGGCGTACAGACCTGTTCCTGGAGTTCTGAAGAAAAGAACAAAATAAACATTCATTCTACGGATGTGACGTTTAAAATATATAACGATGTTGTTTAGAAGAGAGACTTGCAGATCCACAGGTAAACGTGTCGTAGTATTGATACTTTGCAGCTGATGTCATCAATATTCCCTGGGCTGTGATGCTAACTGGAAGCACTGCTGTCAGAAGCTCTATTTCTCAAATTAGACTTTAGTCTGTTTTATTTTAACACAATCTGAACAATTAACCAGCAGGTGTCACTTTCACCTTTTAGTGTCAAATCAAACTCCTGAACAGGACCGTGACGCTCTGACAACAGGAACAGGAAAACGTGGTTTTTAAATCACTTTTGCTTTCAGACGATGTTAAAACTTTTGTCAGTGTTTGTTAATGTTTGCAGTGTGTCTCCATGGGAACTGCTGAACATTCCACCACACTCATACATGTACAACACCCCCAGTGTGATGCCACTGGAGATAATCATTTGGCACAGTTTTTGGTGGAGGACGGGTTAGTGGTGATAAGTTTGATTCAAGGATTGATGAGTTCGATTCGAGGGTCGATGAGTTCGATTCGAGGGTCGACGAGTTCGATTCGAGGGTCGACGAGTTCGATTCGAGGGTCGACGAGTTCGATTCGAGAGTCGACGAGTTCGATTCGAGGGTCGACGAGTTCGATTCGAGGGTGTTAGGGTTGATGGGTTTGATTCTATGTTCTCAAACGTGCCACAACTATTTCAGGATTTTATCTGACATAATCAATGAAATGTGTAGTTAAGACCTTCCTAAAAGTGATTCTGAATTATTTTTAAACGAATTCTGTAGCTTTCTAAGTTTCTTGTGTTGCGCTGATTACAAATTCTGTTCATGGCAGGTCAGGAAATAATTAATATTTCTTCCCAAATCAATAAATCTACAGACTTACAGATGCTATGGGATTTAAATTACAGTTTCTGCAAGCAAATGAGGATTATATTGATGTAACATACTGAAAAAACGTGTACCACTTCGGGAAAATCAGTAAAATGTCAGGAGAGAATGTTACGCTCGAGTCGGTATCTGTTAGAGTTGATAGGTTTGATTTTAAGTCCTGAATCCACCTCAGTGATTTATCAAGTCTCTGTGCTACTGTCGTCCAGGTCAGTGAAGAATACCACCATTATAAATAGCAATTTGTGTAGAAAATCTAAATTTAATTACAAAACTAACTACAATTTTAACTTCAACACTAAACTCTGAAACCCACACTTCAATATTATGAATGATAATTACTGAACATTTGCTCACCGGAAGTCTGGGATTCCACTGGCCGTGCTGATTCCCGCTCCAGTCACCACCACGATGTTTTTACAGCGTCCCAGCTTCATCAGACGCACGACTGCTGCCAGCCACCGCCGCCGCCGCCGCCGCCGCCGCCACCGCCGCCACCGCCGCCACCGCCGCCACCGCCGCCACCACCGCCACCACCGCCACCACCCACTGGCCCCAGACCCGAGCTGTGATGGCACCGGTCGCCAAGGTCTGGACGACTGATTCTGGAGGAAAGAAGAACCAGCAGATAATCATTTCATACAGTGTGTGGTTCAAAGATTTAAAAGCTGTGGAACCATGGACTGGTAACTTGGCAACGAGGTGTGTTTGTGTGTTTGGACATGGAGAAGTTTAATGCCATACTGTGGAACATCTGAACATTAACATCTCTACAGAGACAAACAGGGGCAAAAATAGACTTAAAGTACCTATCTCATGCAAAATCATATTTTCAGAGCGTTTTACCTTCTCAGAGTGATGTGTGGGCCTTGGGTTTGTTGCTGAAGTGGTTTTTAGATTGATTTGGCTTTTTGTTTTTGTTTTTTAAACAAATTGCAGCGTATTTGTGCCTCCCTCCCACGTGACAACGAACTAAAGCTGCTACAACGATGACGCGGCAGATTCACCTATGGCGCTTTTGACGTAGCAGAAAGAGCTTCACAACCGACCCCCTCCCCACATCGTCTGACAGTTCCCACATGAACCTAAACAAAAGCGACATCAGAAGCTCATTGTTCTACTCTGCAGTGAACATGATATAATAAGTTGATCTCGTGTTTATTAAAACTTTATCAATCAGTAATGTTCAGTTGATGTGGACTCGGTGCTTGAGCTTCGTGCTCCTCAAAGTCCTCGTCCGATTCCGGGTCCAACACATGCGGCTGAACGCGCTGTATCTCCATGATGAATAAAAGTTTATTTCTACCACTATCAGGGTCACGTCTGTCTCCCCCTCCCTCCCTGAGACGGCGGAGGAAGGGCGGCTCCCTTGTCGCCTACGTCACGTTTGGAGGGCGGAGCCTGTGCTTTCTCAGGACGGGGGGGGGGGGGGAGGAGCAATAGTCGGACTTTCATAGTTCCTGGTCTGTGACGCCTCCAAGAAATCAGTAAGATTTCAAAACTACTGTGTAATGGATGTTCCAAAACCCAAACTGTGCTTGTTTATGTGCAAAAGATACAATGTGAAAAGAGTTATTTTATTTCAGACGGACACTTTAATAAATAGTAAACGTTTTAATGAGTTTATTTTTTCCTACAAACCTGCACGATTTACACATGATTTTAAAAAAGTGTTTACCGTTCGAGTCCGTTGACGCTCATTTGACTCAGGTCTTGCACCAGGGCGCAGTCGCTCTGCTTCTTGCGCTGTTTTCTCTGTGATTTCTGTGCGTCTCCACCGGGGGCAGTACTGAGTCTGTTCTGAGAGCCACGTGTCCGGTTCATTACGGCTCCTGCAAAGCAACAAGACGTGGACAAACTCAGAATGAAACGACAAAGCAGGAAAAGGTACAAAAAGTGTTTTTCTAGATATGTGTGAAGAGGAGCGGCCCAAACCAGAAACTAGACGATTTTCTGTGTTTTTAGTGTTTCTGTCGAACAGTTGTCATACAGAAGTGAAAATGTATTGTTTAATATTGGTGATTATTACACATAGAACAGTAGAACCATAACAAACGAGGACTTATCTATAATTTTCTTTTTAAAACAAATCAACATTTTCTAAATATACAAAAGACAAATTTTATGATTTTCAGTACAGAAAATACTAATTTGACTAAATGTAGTCAAAATGTGACTGTTGATGGTTTCACAATCAGCCAAGTTGTTCAAACTACATTTTTAGGAGTAATTGCTGATCAAAAACTAACCTGGAAATAACAAACCCAACATGTTTGTAGAAAAATGATGTAATCCTTTAGTATTTTGAGTAAAGTTCACTCCTGTATAAATGTTTTGTGTCTGATGACTTTATATTAGAGTTTAATCTGCTGTGACACGGTTTGGGCTTCTACAAGTAAGACGAACCTCAACAAGATTTTATTAATACAAAATAAATGTGTAAGAATTGTGAATTATTCACACAGATCATCCTCGTCTGCTCCTCTGTTATATTCTGACAATATTTAATGTAAACATTTATTGTATTTGTCTGTCTGTGAATAAATATGTGCATTTGTCAGATGTTTTACTCAGACCTTTTGACACTTTTTCAGGTTCACTTTAAATTTTTATACCTAAACTACGAGACGCTGCAGAGACTTTTCTCTTCCCATGTGCAAATCACAGAAAACTCGAGTCCAGAAGACCGAAACTCTGGAATCATTTAGCCCAAACTCTCACATCGATTTCCTCACTGGATTATTTTAAAAGACAATTAAAACTAAAATTGATTTGTAATGATATTTAATATTTGATCGACTGAAAGTCCACGTGTCTGTTCACAACTGTTGTGATAAACTCATGTTTATGGGGAGGTGATCTTATAAAACCCAAAAGCTCTTCTCATTCTCACTGCACATTTTCATTTTCTTTAGTTTCTACCCATTTGAAATGTTGTTTTAAATATTTGTGCAAATAAAATCTAAATCTAAACTAAATTTTTTGTGTTGTTTAGTAAGTACGGTTCAACAGATTATTTAGAGTTTTCTTTCATGTTCTTAAACGATGCATTTAAAAAGTTGTTAGAGTGGAATCAGCGTGTTTAGGAGGCTCTTTGCACAGCGAGCCTCACACGGTTTTAAAGTGTCAACAGTGGAACAAAAGCAAATGGCTGCGATATATGGAGCCTCCTTTAGTGCGAGCAGCTATGCCAATACAGTCCACAGCTGTAGCAGCTTTACTGAGGGGCCCGGCTCCTCAAAGGCCGAGGTGAAAAGAGCCACACAACCTCAGTGTGTCAACAAACTATAGTCCAAACGATGTCTATGTAAAACCTCCCCCTAATGGGCCCACACAAACAGACATGATACAGAGGCAGGAGGAGCGGCGGGGGGCAGGGCGGGGGGCAGACGGGGGGCGGCGGGGGCAGGAAAGTGAAAGTGCACCTATAAAGACTGTTAGAGGCTTAGAGGGGGTGTTAAAAACGCAATATTCACCCAAAATTATAATAAAAATAATAATCTTTACTTATAAAACAGTTTTAAAAACAAGGTATAAAAGTTTTGTAGAAGCAGCAAAGAACAAAAAGCATCAAAATAACACAGAGAAAGCACAAAAACAGACAATGACACAAACAATCCAATCAATTATAATAAACAAATAAAGAAATAAAAAGAAATAAGAAATAAAATCAAGCTAAAAACAGCTAAAGAAAGGCCAACTGATAAAAATGAGTTTAAAGACGTGATTTAACAGATGAGAGTGTGAGCCTCGTCTCCTCCGGCAGGTCGTTCCAAAGCCGAGACTTTGAGACTGGAAAGACTCCAGCTCCTTTGTCTGGAGTCTGGACTTTGGAACAGTCACAGGGACCTGAGGGTCTGAGGCTGGAGAGTCGGGCTGAGTATCAGTAAGAAGCTGCAGATACGATACCTCGATACCTCGATACCTCGATACCTCGAGACAGTCAACTTTCAGTAAGGTTCAATAAAAAAAAGAAAAATAAAATAAAAACTAAAATCACTTGTTCTTGCGTAAAGTTCATATGAAAATTTTAATCGTCAAAACAGTGAAAATGTCAAATGTGTCGCATAAACTAAACAAACAACAAAACTAACTAATTGAGTAAAATAAACCAAAAAATCCTCTTGGTGATATATCTATACAGCAGCCCTCGATATCGATACTGAATCATCACATTAAACGATATGATATATCGATACTAGCACTATCCCAACACACTCAGCCTCTCTGTGCTAAGTCCCTCCCCCTTCAGAGCAGGGAGAGGGAGAGATGCACTCTCGCTTTGAGGAATGACTGGGTTCAGGGTTTTGGGGTTCGATCAGGGCAGAGCACAAAAGAACTACAACCAAAAACCAAGAGGACTGTGGGATTCCACAGGACGACAGGCCGGAGCAAAGAGGGAACAGCCAATCAGCTTCTTTCTGTCACATATTTGAGTCTTAAACGCTGATGCAGATTCAAGTGAAGGGTTTTGCACCTGCTCGTCTCCATGGAGACAGTAGTGTCTGTTATGTTACTCAGTATGGCATTAAATCATTTGTTGACGTCAAACAGCTGCACGATTATAAGTTTTAGTACAAAGAGGACGGTGGTCGCTCTCCTCCTTTTACATTTGAAACTTTCTGTCATTGTTGTTCTGGATTTTGGCACTGGCCAAGAAAAACACATATTTTGTATTTTCTTAAATCCACATATATTCAGTGCAAAAATAAAAAATACCTTGAAAAACATGGATTTGTGGCTTGTAACTGGAGACAGACACGTTTGCATCCAGTGTGAACAGTAAACTGGGCTGATTAATATTTTAGGGTTAGATTTAGCTGCTCAGTCTTCTTCACATTTGACAGGTGACGCCCCCTCGTCCTTTGACAGGTGACGCCCCCTCGTCCTTTGACAGGTGACGCCCCCTCGTCCTTTGACAGGTGACGCCCCCTCGTCCTTTGACAGGTGACGCCCCCTCGTCCTGGTGACTATTAAAAAACACAGGAGACTCATCCTAAAAACAGAGCGTCCAATAACTCAGAGTGTTATTAAAGCAGGACCTGAGGGAGTGAGGACCTGAGGGAGTGAGGACCTGAGAGAGGACCTGAGGGAGGGAGGACCTGAGGGAGGGAGGACCTGAGGGAGGGGGGACTTGAGTGAGGACCTGAGTGAGGACCTGAGGGAGGGGGGACTTGAGGGAGGACCTGAGGGAGTGAGGACCTGAGTGAGTGAGGACCTGAGGGAGGGGGGACTTGAGGGAGGACCTGAGTGAGTGAGGACCTGAGTGAGCGCTCACACTCCAGGATTTACATCCACTGCTAAACACTGTGTATTATGATGAAGTGTGTCAGATGCCCTCCCCGTCTCTTCTGGAGACATTTAAAAAATAAACTTTGACCTAAATTCTTTTGTTAAAACACAATCACAATCACAAAGCTTCACAGAAAAAAAATTGCACTTAGACGTTAAGTGACTGGATGAAGAGGGAAAAGCGCCTCGAGTCAGCGGTGGATTTAAATGGATCATAAATCATAAATAATGACATCATCAGGAGGGGACGGCAGTGGACATGAGGACGTACGGACTGAATGTTGAAAAGTGTAAATTGTGCATTTTGCGGGCATTTGGGCAGGGCCTCGCTCCTCGTGCTTAAGGGCCTCTGGGGGAAGTTTAATGAGGGGCTTTTGCAGTGTTACCCCGGGCATTTAACTCCGCGCTCTGAGGAGTCGTCTTTTTTTTTTTTTTTTTCCGGGCTGCTCTAAACACACGCCCGGTCGGCATGGAAACCTCTTCAATTAGGCGGTCGTCTGAGAGGGGGCGCCACCTGCACGTGAGGGGCGCGTCGGGGCGTGGGGCGTTTGTTAAGAGGACGACTCCGCATTGACACGAGGAGGAAACAAACGGTTTGGTTTGTTTTTGTGTTGAACTAAAACAAGAGAAGAACAAATAACGAGCAGCACTTTGTCAATGAAGCAGCAGCAGCAGCAGCAGCAGCAGCAGCAGCAGCAGCAGCAGCAGCAGCAGCAGCAGCAGCAGCAGCAGCAGCAGCAGCAGCAGCAGCAGCAGCAGCAGCAAACGAACGTGACACAAAAACAACTTCAACATTTAATCATTCAGATGTAATTGTGTGTGTGTACATGAGTGTATATGAGTGTGTATGTGTGTGTATATAGTGTATGTGTGTGTGTGTATATATATATATATATGTCTGTGTGTTGTGTGTGTGAGTATGAGTGTCTATATGTGAGTGTATATATATGTGCGTATCTACATATGTGTATATGTATATGTGTGCATATATGTGTGTGTCTGTGTATGTACGTGTGTGTGTGTATGTGTGTATATGAGTGTGTTTGTGTGTTTATATGTGTGTGTATGTATGTATGTGTGTATATGAGTATATATATGTCTGTGTATGTATGTGTATATGTGTGTGTATGTGTGTGTGTGTGTAACTCTAATAAAATCTTATTATAGATTCATGATATATAAGTGCACATAAGAGGCTACAGGTCACGTCACACGTCTTTATCCAGTTTGTGGGGATATTATTCATACACGCACACATACAGACACACATACATATACACACACGCGCGCGCGCACACACACACACACAGTCTATGGTACAGTGTTGTACGGCTGCAACTAAGTCAGTGAATATTTTTTTCAATTATGCCTAATTAAATATAATGATAAACTTAAAATTTTCAAAATACATTTATAAACAGACAAAAGTGTAAAGTTACGTGTCAGTCAGTGATTATTTTGGTACATTTATACATGTTTTACTCACACAGACACACTGGGATGGCACCTGTACATGTTTATATATTGTATATTGTATTTGTATGTGTGTGTGTGTGTGTGTACTGTATGTGTGTATGTATGTATATGTGTGTATGTATATGTGTGTATGTATGTGTGTGTGTGTGTATATATGTGTATGTATGTATGTATATATTCCGAGTATCCAGGTTGTTTTTAGAAAAAAAGAGGAAACGATTAAGTATCATTGCATTATTATATGTTACAGCATGATGACGTAATGCTGTGGTCTGGGATTTGTAAAGGCCGCGGCTCCTTTTCACTGCCTCTAAAGTGATGTTATAGCGCCACCATCTGGAAACAGACACTCGCTGCAAAGTAACGCGGCTCCAGCGATCTCAAACAATGAAAAAAACCCGTCCGTGATTCAAATGCAATGCCATCATCAACAATCATCAATGTGCGCTCAAAATAATCAGGAAGACGCAAAGTTTGGATGCAATTCCCCGTGGCCGCATTTTCTTACCTGAGTCTGCGGAGAAGTCCAAAAAAAGAAGAACCAACAGACGAAGCCAAAACTTACGAGCTAAAATCAAACATGGAGAGGGCCGTGTCCGCAAATCAATCTGTAAATAAATCTGTGCATTAATTTGTAAATGAATCTACAAATGAGTCTCTGTGTTTGCGGAACTTAAAAATCGTGGCGAAGCGGGAGACCGTGCGGGACAGTCACGTGACGCGCCGTTTCCGCTGTAATTTTAAACATTTTGTGCGTTAAATTAAACATTTAGCGAATTTAAGCAAAACACCAATACTAAGAAAAAAAACTAGACATTTGGTTAGAAATATAGATGAATTAATTCAAGTCACTTTGAACGAACGGACCAGTCACGTGACCAATCCAAAACCCGATGGCGGCTTCTGATTGGCTAATTTCTATTCAAGCCGTAATGTTTTACACACGTAGAGATTTTATGTATAAACGAGTGTGGGCTGTAACTTATTCAGTTTTGGGAAGGTGACTTTTAAAATGTAATCCCCTACAGATTACAGATTACATCCCCAAAATGTATCTTGTAACGGAATCCATTAAATTACTTAAAGTGAGTAATGTAATCTGAATACTTTGGATTATTTGATATTGTCATGTTTTTTGAAAACTACATGAATGAACCAACCACATCCTGAAAATTCATGTTTGTTCAGTTTTTACTTGACCAGATTAAAAATATTATTGACAGAGAAATTATTTTTATATGAAATCACAATTATGTCCAAATACTGTTAATGTCATATTGTATTAGTTTAGTCCTGGTTTAGTCCTGGTTTTAGACCTGGTTTAGACCTGGTTTAGTCCTGGTTTTAGACCTGGTTTAGCCCAAAATGTGAAAATCCCTCTGTCTAATCCATTTATTTTGACAAAGTAACTGTAATCCAATTACCACTCACTGAAACAGTAATTGTAACTGAATACAGTTACTCATAATTTGTACTCTGATTACTTAATGCCGGTACTTGTAATCTGTTACTCCCCAACACTGATCTTATTTTACAATATTCTGATTTCTGTCAGAAATTTCAAATTCAGTGAACCAAAAGAAAATATAATCAAGTGATAAAAGCTCTCGTGTTACAGATTAAAACTATGACCAGGCAGGAGATGTTGTACTCTGATAATTCTCCTGGACTGAGAAAACTCTGCATTGAAAGAGTTGAATTTTGTGATCCAAAGTGCAATAACACATTTTTGAGATGTTCCTAACTAAATTATTGCTTCCCCAAGCCAATTAAAAGATATTATATTCTTAAAAGAAACTCTGAAAAGAAAGACAGTAAAATAATTAGAATCAAATGTTTTTCCTTTCCAGTTCCTCCTAAAGTAAAGGAAACACAATTTTAAATTTTGAATCAAATTATTCCAAACAAAAATTCAAATTTGAGATGGGTAAATGTGTGTTCTGTGACACAAGGGACGAGAACTTGGAAGATCTTTTCTTTGCATGTTGTTTGGTACAACATTTTTGGTCTGATTTTCATTCGTTGTTTCAGTCCAGGGGAATTCAATTTGCCCTTCTAACCATAAAAGAAAAAAACTTGTGTATTAAAAGAAGATAAAACAAAGGAATTTGGAATGAATATTTTATTAATTTTAGATAAATTTTTCATTCACAAATGTCGATTTTTTAAGATAAATCCAAATATAACTCACTTTAGAAATGACCTGAGATTTTTTGTTGACTCATTGAACCTGATGGAGAAAAGAGAAGTCGGCAGGTTTCTTGTTTCTTTTCTGAACGATGTTGATTTGTTCCATTGATTAGAAGCTTTAGAATTGCCCCCTCAGTTTGTTCATAAATGTTTTTTTTCTTCACAATTGTGGTCTGATTTTTTTGCTATGTTTAGGTGTGATCTTTGTGTGGTGCCTTTTTGTTTGTATCCGGGGTTTGAAGTACTAATCATGTCATAATATAAATCGAATTTCAAGTTTCTTTGCTTTAATGCAGGTTTTATAGAAGCAACAGTTTATAAACATCAGGAACTACTTTTCCCATGATTCATTTCAGCGCAGACAACATAAGGAAATATGTTTTTACTTGAATTCTTTGGATTATGACGGAAATAATTCACACCACAATATTGTCAAGATATTTCGAAAGCCAAAAAGTTTCCTGTCTACAATTATATCAGCCTCTGCAAAATATCACAATAAAAATCAAAGTATGACAATAAATATCAAAATATCACAATAAATATCAAAATATCACAATAAATATCATACCGTGAGATGCATGTCGTGATAATATCGTACAGAGAGATTTGAATATCGTTACATCCCGACTGACAACAGTAAAGAGACATAAACTGACATTTGTTTTGGTAAAATACAGAAAATCTGCTTAAAAATCGACCAAAACACAAAGAAAAAGTGATTAAAGTGAATCACATTAGAGTCGAGTGCAGAACAGTTTTACTTCATCACGTTTCACTCATTTCACTGTTTTATTATCACCAACCTCCACAAACCAGAGACGTCCCAGTGTTTTATTTTGAAAATCTGGTCTCCCTGTGTGTTCCCTTTGTCATTGTTGTTCAGTGGACGGAACTGAAATGCAGTATCACGTTTCCACTGCATTTATACCACAGAAGTATCATAAGATCTGATTCTAGATCCTTGATTTAAACTCCCAAATGTTTCTAATGTCAAGGCTGTGTTCTGTTCAACCACCACCAGAGGGCGACAACAGTCACTCTGAGAAGTGACCGACACACAAAACTACAAAACGACACAAGTAGAAGTGAGTGATTTTATTTCAACCTGCACATCCAATTCACAACAGAACAATACAAATGCAGATACAAACATGCAGCTTTGAAAAGGGGATGGATGAAGCAAAGCGCAGACATTTTCAATCCCCTCACACATTTGACAGAACAACACTTCAACTGAGTAAATGATACATGAAAAGACAAAACACTGACACACTCAGACACACACTGACCCAACACCATGGATCTATTCAAATAACAACACAACAACACAACACAAAAACAACACAAAAACAACACTCAAACACTGACCAAACATTATTTCACACAGAACCAGAACCACACAGACAGAACCATATGTGTGTGTTTTGACAGCGTCTGTGAAAAAGAATCTCCTTGGAGACAATAATAATAATAATAAAAATAATAAAGTTTTATGTGTAAAAGTGTCAGAGTGACGTGCACTAGAGGGAAAGACCAAAACAACACCTCGTCTGCACTTCCTGCTCTTTGAATGTGTGAAAACAAATGCAGAGACCACAAGTGTGCTATTTTCAGACCAGGTTCAGACCAGTTTAAACTGGACTGAACCTGGACTAAAGAAATAAACCAGGTCTAAACCAGGACTAAACCAGGACTGAAGCAGGACTAAGCAGGACTAGAGCAGGACTAGAGCAGGACTAGAGCAGGACTCAACCAGAACTAAACCAGGACTAAACCAGGACTGAAGCAGGACTAGAGCAGGACTGAGCAGGACTGGAGCAGGACTGGAGCAGGACTGGAGCAGGACTAGAGCAGGACTAAACCAGGACTAGAGCAGGACTAGAGCAGGACTAGAGCAGGACTGGAGCAGGACTGGAGCAGGACTAGAGCAGGACTAGAGCAGGACTAGAGCAGGTGTAAAATGTGCTCAGACCTTGAGTCCATGTGATGTGTGGTCCTTGTGCAGACCCTGGACACACTGACAAAACATGTGTTTTTGTGGAGGACAGACTCTTAAGTCTGCTGCAGGACAGAGCTCCAGGACGACTTTCTCTGACATAACTGAGCGTAGACGTCCTGAGTCAACGTAGGGATCAGGACTCTGATGATCTCAGGTGTTCAGGTCTTGGGACCTATGGGAAGGTGTTCTGTGGGACTAGTGACAGGAGTCATTTTGGGT